>NC_134711.1:257736679-258039710 GCF_049634645.1 Pelodiscus sinensis
AGAACAATCTTAGGTGTTAGTCTATCATCTTTCTCATTATCTTCACCTTCCCCATCACCAGGGGCCATCATTCTTGACCTTCCAAAGACTACATCTTCTTCTCCCTATCGCCCCTAGGCTGGGGTCCCACTTTTGTACTATGTGATGCTGACACTGACATGTTCAATTCATATTCAATAGGGGATGTTTCTAATGTTGAATTGTCCTTTTCCTATAGGTCAATGTATCATTGCTCTCAACTTATTATCATGTACATCAATTTGTTACCATGGGACTACATGCATCTGACGAAGTGGGTCTTTGCCCACGAAAGCTTATGCTCCTACACTTCAGTTAGTCTATAAGGTGCCACAGGACTCCTCATCGCTTTTGCAGATTCAGACTAACACGGCTACCCCTCTGATATATGGGTCTTTGTGGTCATCTATCACATCCTGTATCCTGATTACTCAACTGCCTGAACCAGTTATTTGGTTATTAAGAAGGGTACTATCTATTGACTTTGATTCTTATCTGCTTCGTTTTAACTACTCAATCTTCAGGTGCTCACTGATTCCCAGTTCTGCCTTCCTGTTTTTCCCTTTGATATTTCCATATCCTTTGCTCCTTGTTTCCCACTCCCCCTCTTTTTTTCCTTCCCCCCCCCCGCCCCGACTTCCTTATTTATTTTGGGTCTGCACATCCTGAACTCAAAACTCCGATCATCTGAAGAAGTGTGCTATTCTCAGGAAAGCTCATGATATCATCCACATGTTTTGTTAGTCTATAAAGTGCTACCAGATCATTTGTTTTTTTTTTCAATTATTTTGGGACATTTATATAATGATGTACAAGCTACCTCTGATGGTATTTTTCTTACCATTCTTTGTGGGTGACAGTTCTCAAACATAAATTCCTCTTTTCAGTCCCAGGAAACAATAAATAAGCTATGACCTGTATCTGCTAACCTTAGTTTCTGCTAATTTTGCAAATGACCTGTTACAGCCTTTAGCAGATTTCTTGCATTACAGCTCTTTATACTGAATCTACTCATTAATATATGAATGAATTAATCTAAATCAACAGAGCCATATTATTAGCATGATAGGCAAGTAACTTGATAGGCTACATAATCAATAGTCAAATAAGAGTCCTGTGGCTTCAGATTGAATCCCAAATCATTAGTCTTTCAACCCCTAGTATCAATTTTTTTTCTGGCTGCAATACAATCCTACCCATTTTCTGGGTTTCATGTCCCCTATTTGCTCATTGGGTTTGTTCCCATCTTGTCTCTCCAAACCTTTTTCCACAACCCCTTTGCATGGTGGTTCCATTGTACACCTTGATTCCTACCAAGCGGGCTGAAGTCTCAGGTTTTCTTTAGGCCTGGGGTTCACAGGATTCTGACTGCGAGGTTTCCAACAGATCCCAAGCCAAAAAGATAAATTTATGTCATACTACCTTTCAAGCTTGAGGTTTAGCATTCCCTAATATTCTACTCCTCAGTGCTTGAGGCAGGCAGTCCTCAAGTCTGGCCCACATTTTCAGACATACAAGAACTAACTGCTCTCCTGTAGCTTTTCCCAGTTCTCTTCTGTCCTAAGTTCTGTCACATTGTTATAAGACACAGGAACATCCTCCAGCTTCATCACTTTTTCTAGACTTAGGTCTGGTCTACACTAAATGGGAAGGCTGAAGTAAGCTATGCAATTTCAGCTATGTGACATATGTAGCTGGAGTTGATGTATCTTACATTGCATTTCTGTGCTGTCCACACAGGGGGAGGTTAACAGGAGTAAATGCTCCCATCAGCTTCCCATAGTCCTTGTGAGGAGCAGGAATCCAGTGTCAGTGGGGGTGCTCTTTGAGTTCGATCTAGCTGGTGTATATAATACCTGCTAAATCGAACCCTGGAAGATTAGCTGCTGCAGCGGTGATCTTCCATGTAGTGTAGATGTGCCCTAAGTGAGCTCTTTCAATTTTTTTAAGGACATCTTTCCAAGTGGACATACTAATTGACCTATTTAACACCCCTCTAGGCATCAGCAGGTGCATTAACTGATCTCTCAGACACCTGTTAACCTTCACAATGTGTGTGTGTGTGCATGCACATGTAGACACGTGTGTGCAAGGGATGTGCCCCATCACATATACTGTATAGGATTTTTTTCCATTAAGAAAAAATATTACTTATTGAAAGAGAGTGGGTACTTGCTATACCTAATATATGATGTATTCATGTGAATACAAGGAGGAAAGCATGGCTACTATTAAAAAGTGTAAAAGGCTACTACTGTGCTTTACTGGATGTTTGATGAGTGTATTTACACATTATGCTTTAGCAACAAAGTATAGTTGCTGTAGCAACTAGTGAGGAGGATTTTAAGAGTGCCTAAGGTTATCTTCTTATCAGATATGGAGCCATTTCCAGCAGCCTCCTCAGAGAGGCACAAAGTGGGAAATAAGCATGAGAGCTCTTGTCACACACATATAATCTAATCAGTGGCCTGGATCTGAAGTCCTTCTACAGCTGAATTGTGGTTGCTTGCTAGTTCCCACATTCCTGATGCAATTCCTCCTTCCAACATTGCTGCCACTGGGCTTGCCCTAAGAATACTGCAGCTCAGAGACAAGGGATGGTCAGCAGCCAAACATGGCATTCTCAGTGTCATAGTAATTTAAGGCCAGAGCACAAATCACACTGAAATTCAGTCCCTTTGAGACTCTTACACTATAACCATAATTCCTAGCGAGTAGTTCTGTTTAATGTTCATTTGTTTTTCACCATAGCTTCAGATGCAGGTGTAAGCCCTGGTAAAGAATATTGACATTTGATAGTAAAAGAACATTATGTTTATTACAATTCATTTTCACACCACAAGTTTACTCCAATAGATCTATTTGTGGCTGTGTTCTGAGTGAATCATAACCTTTTAAAATTAGTGTAATATTAAATTTGTAACTGTACACATAGAGATGGGGACAGTAGTCCCCTCCAAATTCAGAGGGTCATACATGATTAGATGATGATAGATGCGAGGCCCAATTTTGTGGCTTTATCTATTCTTTGTTATCATGAGCACATGCTTAAAAGATATTGTTCATGTCATTAATCTGAAACAAACAAAAAGCTTCCTGAGTAGCAGGTCTTACAAGAACAAACACTTTTCACACCATCTCTGATGCAAACCTCATCCTGCTGCTGTGTAGTTGCTTTAATTCAATATGTTTATGAGTTAATTAAAGTCAGGGATATGAGGGAAATTAGGTGGCATAGGTGGTGCCCAATATGGTCAGGAACTCAGCCCTTTCATTTGAGCTCACCAGGCTTACTTCATCACTTACCTTGAGGGGTTTCCCTACTGTTTGAATACTCATAAAGTGCAGAAGGAGAGATTTTAATATGTGAAATAGTTAGAATTTCAAAAAAGACATTTCCTCCCACCGTCGTAATAGCTCAGCAGCGGCCAACCATTAAAATAGAGTTGGTTAGTAATTTCCAGCTTTGAAAATCTTTATAGCTTTATCTGGAAGGAATCCAAATGATGCCATTAGCTTAAACTAGACTCATCAGTGCACAGTATTCCAGAGATAGGCTGTATGGCATAGCTAACTTTATAGATGCCACAATAGCTAGCTTTATAAATGTATATGTATAACCCTTTCAAGATCACTAGTGCAAAGAAATGGAAAACTGATCATCTTTGCAATTCTGAGGGGGCATCTACACAGCACTCTACCTCAAAATAAGCAATGCAATTTCTGTTGTGCAAATTACATAGCATATTTTGAGGTAATTTCAAAATAGCTTATTTTGAAATTTGGAGCTCTCTACACAGCACCAAATTTTGAAATAAAGCACTATTCCAACAAGCCCCTTAGCCCTCATGGAACAAGAGTTACAGGGACGCCAGAATAGTGCACCCATTATTTCAAAATATATTTCAAAATAACAGGCAGGTTTAAAGATGCGGTGTTGCTATTTCAGGATACTTCCAGTATCTAAAAATACCCCATTGTCGATAGATATAGCCAGAAAGTGTTCTGAATGGAGGGTCAGATATTTAAAAGAATTTACTGCTCATTTTGGCACTTAAATTAAGAGGGCAGATTATCAAGCACAGCACTCCCATCTCTCACTATTCTAGATGTGGGTGCTGCTGAGCTCTCTGACAATCTGGCTTTTCTCTTAGGCTATGTCTAAACTACATTCTTCTTTTGAAAGAGGAATGTAAATGAGGCTGATGGAAAATTCCAATGAAGTGCAGATTTAAAAATCTCGCACTTCATTTGTATAATTGTGAGAGCTCTTTTTCGAAACAGGGTTTCGAGTTCCTGAAAAACTAAGGTGTATGGGTTATTTCGAATTTTTTTGAAAGAATCCCTTCTAGACTATTGTTTCTTTTTTGAAAAACCATTTTTTGAAAAAGCGCTCTCACGTGATTATGCAAATGAAGAGCAAGATTTCTCCCCAAATCTTTCAGGAGACCATTTTATGTTCCAAACCACAAGGTTTAATCAGTAATTACTTGGTTATATGTTAATTTATAGATAATTCAAAATAATGTATACTTAAGCCCTTATAAATACATCATTACAAATGGCCAGTCCCAGACATATGACTCCTAACACTCAACATTAGCTTCCATCCCAAATAAAGGCTTTCATCTTGTGTTTAAGGTTGCCATACTTTGGCTATGGGAGGTCTTCAACAGGAGCAAATAAAGATAAGAACAATCCACTGAGAAGTCCTGTTGCCACTTCCCCACATTGCCACCAGAAAGTTCTACTTTGCAGAATAACAGCAACAGAATTCTAGCAGTCTGCAGCTAGCAGAGTAGGCCACTTAGAAAGGCAAAGGTCTCAAATTATTTATCTATCCATATCATTATCTTAACTGGCACAACTGCAAATATTAATAAGGATCCTGTTATAGTTTCAGTCCATTGACAAAAGTTGCCCTTGATGACCATACATTCCTCTTTGCTATACACTATACTAAAATAGGTACTTTAGTTCTTTTTAAATGCTTTACTCTTGTGTTTTGAAACAGACTAAAAGGAATGGATTGTGATTTGTTTTCTATCTCAGTAGAGCTTCTCCTAAACCATTTCCTGGTCTTTGCAGTAGTCTTAGGCTACGTCTAGACTGGCATGATTTTCCGCAAATGCTTTTAACAGAAAAGTTTTCCGTTAAAAGCATTTGCGGAAAAGAGCGTGTAGATTGGCACGGACGCTTTTCCGCAAAAGCACTGGAAAAACTTGCCAGTCTAGACAAAACCTTACTGTTTAAGAAACCAATCATATTGGAAACCTCTCTGGACCTCAATCTTTGCTACGGGAATGGAATAGATATTTTTTAGAAAGAAAGGAAGTGTCCAACCTTGAGGGTATTGAAAGCCATCCTTGGCTGAACATTTGAAAGGGGGAGTGATCATTGACTACTCCTTTTACCAAAAGACAAGGCCACCTACAGCTGAAACATTTGACCCATAGATTTGAGGAACATGACATGATAAGAGTACCAAATTTGGCAGAAGTCATCCATGCCTCAGATTCTCCCATGCTCTCAATTTTAAAAATCTCATTTTTAAAGCCAAACTCATAAAAACATAAGAACGGCCGTACTGGGTCAGACCAAAGGTCCATCTAGCCCAGTATCCTTTCTTCAAACAGTGGCCAATGCCAGATGTCCCAGAGGGAGGGAATACAACAGGTAATCCTCATGTAATCTGTCCCCTGACATCCATTTCCAGCCTCTGACAAAGAGAGCCTAGAGACACAATTCCTACAATCCTGGCTAATATCCATTGATGGGCCTAACCTCCATGACTTTATCTAGTTCTTTTTTCAACTCTGTTAAATTCCAGGTCTTCACAACATCCTCTGCCAAGGAGTTCCACAGGTTGACTCAGAGCTGCAGGAAGAAAAAATTATTTTTGTTTGTTTTAAACCTCCTATCTCATGATGTTTCTGGATTCAACCTAAGATGACTGATATTAGAGCAGTCATCTTATGATAGTTTCATGACTCAACCCAATATACGGTATGTTTCCTCTGATCAGCTGATTCATTTGTGAAATCACTAGCAGGTCTCAGATGGAGGGACCACAGAAGTTTGATAGGAACCAGGGAAGCTGTCTGGTCTTCCCCATAAAGGCTTCTGTATTGTAAGTAATCTCTAAGATGTAAGAGTTAATGCTTGTTATCTATTTCCTACTGTAGCACTGCATTTCACCCAAGTCTCTATTCTCCTCTATTCTCTTTTTTGTTTCTTTGGCTCTTCATCTTCCTCCCCTCCCCCAAAAAATAGCATCTAGTTATCAGGGGATTTTAATTGAAATCTCTGATTTGGACACTTTATGCAAATGCATAGGAAAGAAAAGTGAACCGTTCAAAATGAATGTTCATTTAAACTTTTTGATTTTTCAATCTATTTTAACTGCTTCTTCCCCCCTTTGTGAGCTAATACATTTTAAAGTATTCCTTTTTTTTTGTCTAAAAGCTAATTTTAAAAAAATAGGCCAAGTCCCTCTGCACATTCCTGTGAACCCAAAATTAACAGGCTAATGTTGTGACAGTGAACGAGTGATTTAGTAGTCTCTATAAGTCCCTCACTTATCTGGCTTTGATAATCTTATGAGGAATTTTATCTAAATCACTTTAAAAATCCAAATAAATTAGGTCCACTGGGTGTCTGATCTCAACTTTTACAAAGAATTGAAACAGGTTAGAGAGACAAAATTGATCCCTTTCAGAAACTATGCCGGCCTTACACTATTAGATTAGATTTGTTAAGTGTTATACGTGGCTTTGGATTTATTATTATTTTTAATTACACTCATAGCTGTCAGTATTTTTAGAATTCTAAATTCCAGCTCCCAAGTTCAGAGAGAGGCATCTAAATAAGTTCTTATGAGATGCTGGCTACTCCGTACTTTTGAAAATCATATTGAGTTTAGAGGCAAATTGTGAATGGGCCTGGCTAGAGGATAGTGCACTAGGAGCTATCTGTCTTCCAAGAGCTACTCATAATTCAAATGTCTGTGCTGAGGAGGAGAGGTTAAGGGAAAGGAGCAGCTAGTACAGCCTACATCACTAACCAGACCTAGACCTAGCATATTATCCTGCTAGGCCTTTATCCTGCTTCCCCTGCTAAACATTTCATGACAACAGAGTTGCATGGGTGGAAACCCTTTAACAATGTTGTCATAACCATGAGGGCTAGCCAGCACTTGGGGACTAAGGGTTAACTATGTCCCCTGTACCTAGCCAGATATTTGATCAGCTAATAACAATGCAGAAAGCGATTTCAAACTGGGACTAAGGAATTTTTAACTTTTCCCTCCTTTGTCAGGGTGGTTTTCTTCCAGATAACAGAGAGATGGAAGGCTGTCTCTCTCTCCAAGAAAAGTCTTTTCACAATATGTAAGGGTCCTGCTCATCTAAACTGAGAACATAAGTACTTTGTGAGGTGCTCACATTTGAATTTGTTTACAAAGATTTGCCCTTTGTAATGTTTTTGGTCTCACTTGAAAAAGAAATTAAAAAACAACAGGATCAAAATGAGGTTGATCACTGTGCATATAACTAGAACACTAAACCTGCACTTAAGACAAGAGCATCTTCCAGGCAAATACTTTTGGAAAAAAATTGTCCTCATGCTATTGAAATAATCAGAGTCAGGATTTCTTGGCCCAATGGCACAAGTTAAGTTCTAAAGTCCAGGGCTCTCCACTAAAAAAGATTGACTTTTGGCTCCCTAGATATTTTAAAAGGGAGATTCCTAACTCAAGTATCACAGCTGAATTAATCGCCTTGGTAGAGCAGAGACAGAAAGGATGGCTTCACAGATAGTGCCCAAACTATTTAGGGCTTTATAGATCAATATCAGCCAATTGAATAGAGCCTGAACATAGACATGAGCATAAAAGCACGATGTTCTTTGTGGCAGTGCCAAATAAGAAGACTGTTTCAGTCTGAGTGGTTTTCAAGAGTTGATTAAAAGAAGCATACCCATTAGAGAGGTGACCAAAAGTACAGAAAACTGAAAAAAAAAGCCTATATTTCAAATAACCATCCCTCCTACATCCAAACAGGGAAATATCTATGTGTTGTAAAGAAAGGCTGTTATTTGCAAATAGAAAGAAGATATTGAAAATAGTGAGTTAAAGGGCCAGAAGGCATGAAGTAGGTATGATACCTAGTTAAAAGAATAACTAATGAGATAAGAGGAAGTTTCTGAGAAGAAAGCCTCTGACTAAAAGGGATGGCTAGAGATGTTTTAAAATAAGATAAAAAGTTTGTTTGTAAAATGAGCCAGTGTGGCCTTTTGTGCCATTACATTCTAGCGTTATTTCAAAATGTAGGGCCTACTCATGTGCAGAAGAAAAGCTGTTGGTCAGCAAGAAGGGAGGGAATGTCTACACTTGCCCCCTAGTTCAAACTAGGGAGACAAATGAAGCATACCAAAGTCGCTAATGAAGCGTGGGATTTAAATATCCCACGCTTGATTAGCATATTCGCATCCGGTTGCCATTTTAAATTGCTGGTAGCTCGAATTAACTTGCCGCATGTAGAAGTGGCAGTCCGATCCAAAACCCTTCCCTCCAATTAACTGTTACTCCTCATTGCAAGAGGAGTAACAGTTAATTCGAGGGAAGGATTTCGGATCAGACTACCGCGTCTACGTGCGGTGAGTTAATTCGGACTACCGGCATTTTAAAATGGCGACTGGACGTGAATATGCTAATCAAGCGCAGGATATTTAAATCCCACGCTTCATTAGCGACCTCGGTATGCTACATTTGCCTCCCTAGTTCGAACTAGGGGGCAAGTGTAGACATACCCGGAGGGAGGAAAGACCTTCAATAGAAAAGAGATTGTAAACCTTATCTGGATTGAGATTGGAAATAAGGGTGAACTCTCTCAAATTTGTTTGTAGTGGAAGTCAGTATGGCAATGACATAAAGGGTATAATGACATAAAGGGTATAAATAGTGTAATACCTGCCTGATCAAGTTAGAGTTGACCAATATGATGTAAGCACCCATGGTTTTAGTTCATAAAAAATAGTATAAAATACTATTTGGCCTTTAAACTTAGTGAAGGGATTTATGGTTAAATTGTTGTCCGGTATTTTTTCCCATATCAATATTAATACCTTCCAATATTATTAATATTTACAACACTCCTTTTTTTGTAAACAGTCAATATGTTAGTGACTTTCCAAACTGCGGAAGGAGAGGTGAAAATGTGGAGATGTGTCTGTGTGTCTGTGTTAAGGAAATATTGCCTATGTTCATTAATATCTCTGCAATATTGAATTTTAGTGCCATTAGAACTCTCAGATGAATACCATCTGGTCCTGAGAAAGTACTGTATTTGAATTTTTCATGTTGTTCTTTAGCTTTTCCCTTAGAGACTTCAGTCTCCATTATTACTTTAATTCCCTACTTCATAGATACTTTTCATAAAAAATGACAGTCAAATTGAAATAAATACATATACAGATAGAAATTTTAAAGGCAAAAGGATTGTAAAGGAAAAGCAAAACGAAAAACTATGTAGCACTTTAAAGACTAACAAGATAGTTTACTAGGTGATGAGCTTTCATGGGCCAGACCTGAAAGTTCACCTATTAAACCATCTTGTTAGTCTTTAAAGTGCTACATAGTTTTTCCTTTTGTTTTTGCAAGATCTGACTAACACAGCTACCTCTCTATTACTTGTAAAGGAAAAGAACATTACTTCTATATTTGGTTACTAACTATATTTTTTGTATCTTTTATCCCTTTAGTTTTCTAAAAACCATACTGTATGACTATTTCTGACATTTACATAATACTTATATACACATAGCATATTAAAATTAATTAGCCTGACATCTTAGATTCATGATCTGCATACCATCTCTTCAAGCTTTTCATTTAAATTTGTCTGGCATAGATTGTGACTTATTATGACATATTTATTCTGTGCTATTTGAACTGTTTTATTTACCTTTTAAATAATGATTTTTTTTATCACTTCAGCATCAAGATTTTTTTTTTACATAATTGTAGCAACTAGGAAGCTAAATGCATGCACATGACCTTGGAAATTCAGAACATCTAGAGAACCATTGGAAAGTAATGAAGAGAATATTGTTCACTCCTTTACAGTTTCTTTTTAAAACTAGCTGATTGACATAATTATTTACATTTTAATTGGCTACTAATGATGGAACAAACATGTACATTAAAATATCCTACCTCCATGCTCTTGTGCCTTGTCACAGTAGAGACAAAAAAAGTTAAGCTCAGATTCTCAGGTATTTTAGCACCTAACTCCATTTCAATGGAAGTTGGGTGTCTAAATGCCTTTGAAGTGGTAAGCTTTACTTCCAGCAGAGTTCTCATAGCAGTTCTTTTCTTTTTAATTGCACAATATGCTCTGGACTTTATAATTCCATCTGCACCGAGGGACTTTGAAATCCAAGATTGCTCCCTAACTGCTTCTATATCCGGAAACCCACAACCTTGTGTCTGTTCTGTGGATTGGATGAAGCTTTTCTTTTCCAGCTACTTACAGTTAACATGTTGAGAGAAAGATATAAGAGTACAAATAAAGGGATACACTCGGTAAAATGAAGTGAGCATAGCAGTCTTTAATCCTTACTCGTTTGATTTTTGTGATGATCCAAGAAGTACTTGGTAAACAATCTAAATCAAGAAAATAACAAAGAAGGGCTCTGTTGCAACGGACTATTAACTCTTTAAGATGAGTTTGGATGGTAAGTGTCTCAAAGGATTGGCAATATTGTTTGGTGGAGAGGCTGCTGGACTAAATCCTAGGAGACCAAGGTTCCGTAACCAGCTAAGTTGCTGATCAGCTGTATGACCTTGGGCAGTCATTGTCCTAATCTTTGTCTTTGTCTCCCTTCTTCTCCTTTGTCTTGTCTTGGCTAAGTGTTTCAAACTCTTGAGGGTATTTCAAACAATGAGGGCCTGACTTCAGTTGGGATCTGTAAGTGCTACTATAACACAAATTTTTTGTATTCATAACTAGCCTTTCAACATACTTCAAAATTTTAGCTAAACTTGAAATAGATTTGGAGTTTTGTAGATATTGAAGGAGATAGGGGACAATCTTGGAATGCAGGACTATGATGCAATTGGAGATTTAACATCCAGAGCATGTTTTGCAATTAAAAAAGTTCAGAAAGATACAAAGGAGTCTGATGCGTTCCTTTCGAATCAGCTGTGAGGGCTTTTTAGTCTCATACAGAAGATGAGATCTAGGCGGTATGGAAGGCTGTGACACTGATAAACCATCCTCAATGATAAAAAGCATACAAGATGTGTCCTACCAGGCCACCTGTGAAAACACCAAAAAGGAAATCCTGTCCCCAGTGAAATGAATGGGAATTATCCCATTAACTTCATGAGGGCCCTGAGTTAATTCCACATGTTTAAGGGTTACCAAGTAACCTTTCATACATGAAGCTAAGACCCTGATGAAAAAGGAACGTAGCAAGCTTCCCCAAACTTCAAGAACAGAGCAGAGAAGGTAGGTGATAATAGATAAACATAATCATTTGGAGAAGTCAGAAGCTGTTTGACTTTAGATGTTTGACTAAACCAAACCCAAATTCCAAATCATTTGTAATTCATCACCAATTAGCAGGCTTAGCCTTCTGGTTTATGACGTTATAATAAATGATGATAAAATAGAGTAACTACCACATGGAATGCACTGACAAAACAAATAGAAAGCAAAGTCCCTTTCCTAATTCAGACAAGCCTGGTACACAGAATTAATAGGATAAGGGTTATTAGGCATGAAGGAACAGTAAGAGGGAGCAAGCGCATAAGACTTTGGCAATGAAAAATGCACTATTAAGTGCATTAGCTTTCCAGACAGGAAGTCTAGGGATAGCCTTTCTTGTAAAAATCCATGTACTATCACACAGAGTCAGTTGGAATTGGCCACTAACTAAAAAACAAATAAACAAGGATTTCTTTAAAGCATGTTGCTGTTACTTCATGTTACTGAATAATAGAAAGGCTACTATGTTTTGTACAAGACAGGAGGTTATTTAATTGTTATTTTCCCACCATGTCACATAACATGATTTCCATTTCCCCCTAACAATGTTAACTTAATTACTTGCTTCATTAAAATATGTGTATGTATAAAATTAGAAAATGCCCTACTATTATTTATTTGAAGTCTACCTAGAGTTGGTGGTTCTGATGATTGGTTACCAACAAATTTAAACCTCTGACAGATATCACATATCATATCAATAAATAAAAACTCATACGTATCAGATATGTTAATTAACTGATATTGTTTATAGAAATTATTTTTTAACTTTATAATTCTCTGGGACTTATATAATATTTATCTTTGTGTTTGTTGCTTCTATAATGTTATGGTTCATTTAATAGTTCTTTTTCTTATTCCAGTACTCGCTCATTCTATATCATGATCTTTCTTTCACTGCATTTCAATTCCTTTTGTTTTGTTTATAATATTTAGCATTTACTTCTGTTTGGATTCTGTCTTCCCCCTCTCCACTTCTTTTTTCAATAATCTCATAGTGATTTACTTAAAGTTTGTTTGACTTTTTTGTCACTTCTTTCATATGTCTTTTCACTTCAGTCTTCTTTTCATTGTCTTCTTGGCCTATATAAATGCAGGTCTTGATCCTGAAAATTAAAGGGAGTTTTATCAGTGACTTTAATAGATGGAAGATCAGGTCCCCAGATTTCAAACATGGGGATCTTAATCAGATATCCAAATCGTACATTTGGATGTGAAGTATAAATATTTATACCTATACCCTGGGTAAAGCAAGCAAATGCATTATATAACAACACAAATACACATTTGATTAAAGGCCTACATGTAAGAGTTGGTTTCTCAATATTTATTACCCTGATTTTTATTTCCTGCTCTTTATTTAGTTTGTCACACATTTATCTCTCCCTTCATAGATGATTATTCTCTTTTCCATTAGTGTTGACTTCCTTCCTATTCCTACAGTGGAAGTGATATTGTGAAATGTCTTCATAACATAAAGAAGCTTTCCTTTAGTTTTTCATAGTGATTTTTCAGCTATTTATAGCTCACTATACCTTTTTTCTTAATTCAGTGTTCAGTAATATGTGGAAGCACAGCACTATACACATCTCAGAGGACTGCACTGCAGCACAGTAGATGTGGATCAAATTGGCATACTTTCTTTTAGTATCTATTTTCTTATCTAATTCAGAGCTGAACTGGCAGAGCTCTGTGTGACATCATCCTTTCCAGGACTCATTGCTACAGTCTTCTGAATTAAAGATAATATTAATATAACCAAAATAGGATGATTTAATCTATTATGGAATATTGACAGAATGTGCCAGCAGAAGTTATAGATGAAAATGGCATAGATCTTCCAGTCTGTCTGTCTGTCTGTCTGTCCATGCAGAATTCTTTACTTTGCTGATGGAAAAAGAGGAATTCTTCAAATATTACAAAGAGCATATTTCAAATTGATGTTAATAACTAATATGATATCCTTTGGGCTGGGAAGGAGCCAAGAAGATTGATGTAAACTTCAGGACTGGCTCCAACTGTATAGTGCTGATTAAAGTTATTTAATAACCAGATAATGAATGCAAATGATCTTCTGTGATGTAACTGCAAAAACATAGCCACATAGCTTAACGAAAGCAGCCATTTACTCCTTAAGGTTAACATGTAATCAGATTAGCCACAAGGTGGCTCTCAAGTAAATCAGTTACAAGAAAGGGATGTTACAAATTTGTCTACAAAATGGAAATATCAGTATAAAATACTAAGATGTCAATTCCATGGCTGGTCAGAAGAATGGGTAATAAAAAGCATAAATATTGTAAGAAGTGTAGATTTTGGAAACACACATTGAATATATTTCCTATTTTAGCCTGCCTCTAGGCTGAAATATTGAAAATATCTCCCTGCTCAATTAGCGTTAGCATAGCCCTGGTACAAATCAAGCAGCTTTGCAATTATGTGAAAGATGGCATTTCAAAAGATCCATATCTGCCTCCTTGGTTCCAATAGTTGGTTTATAAATAAAGGTACAGATGCTTGGTGACCTCTGACCTACTGTAAGAGATACCTATGCCAGGAAGAGAGTTAACTGGGCTAGAATATATTATAAGAATCCAAACTCTAGATTGGGTTAATTAAGGAAAGAATATACTGAGTAAATAATTTTTATAATATATTAATGTAAATGAAAGGATCTGTTCAGTCTCAATGTGTCCTATGATTACTCTTCTCTGCCTTGTGAAATATTTTGATTGTGTAAGGGAGTTAGCTTTTCTGTTCAGATGGAGACTAGAGGTAAAATCCTAGCCCTAACGAAGTCATGGAAAAATATCCATTTACCATTTGTGGACCAGATTTCTGAGCTCCTTGTTCATATTAAGTAGCTCATTGCTTTGATTGTAACTCCATCAAAATCGGCAGAACAACTCATTCAATAAATCACTACATGTAGTCCTAAATGTTTCTATTAATTTAATAAGAATTATTAATTAATAATAAAATATAAGTTGCTATTATATTTTAGGTATAACTCAAACACTAAATGTTTCAATAAGATTGTTTTCAATTTAATTAAATGAGAGCGAGAATAAATCCACCAGGACTAGTTTTAGAGAAATATTCTGAAAAATTTTTGAAAGATGCATTTTTGTCTCAACCAAAATCTTCAAGTGAAACACACATCTTGAGTAATCCTTGTTTGTTTATTTTTGTACTTGTCAGCTTGCAATGGCAGCAATGTAAGTGGATTAAAGAAAGGGTTACATTTCACAAAGATACAGAATATTGCTTTGATGCTTTTTCTCTGTTTTAAATACATGGTTGTTACCATCTTTTGAAGGGGAACCCTAAATTACCTAGTGGACTATAAAATATGTTTATACTGCATAGGCAGGATTAGAAAAGAATTAACCTCTTTATTACTGTAACCATAGAATAAATTGCCTTTGTTTGATACCATTGACATTTCCACCTGCATTCTGACTACTAATTTGTCTCAGCTGGGACTATTGCTAGCCTGACAGACTTCTGATCATCTGTCACACAACTATCAGTTTTTACAAAAAGACCCTAAATAAGTGAAACTTTTTCTTTTCACCCAAATATAGCAGAAATCAAGATCAGGTAAAAACATCTGTTAGAAAGTTATCTGTATGCTGAAAGGAAAACTTCTATTGCATATTTAGGCATCAAAGTATAAGCTATTTTATCTTCAGAAGTACTGGGTAGATACAATTCCCAGTGGAATCATTGTGAAATGCTCAGCACTTTGCAAAATCAGGCAATTCTTAATTAGTTTTCCTCCATTACATGTTAAGGAACCTAGATTTAGAAATTGCATTACTATTTATAATCAGTTTGATGGCCTCCCCCGTGAAATGCTACTTGTCAACATTTACCATTCAGTAGAATCTGAGTTACTAGGGGTTCTCCTTCCATTTAGACTGAGAAATACTTGTGCACTGGTTTGTGTAGACACACACACAAGTTATTAGTGTGAATGAAACAATAAAGGCAAGAAAAAAAATATGAAATTAAAGGTGAAGGCTGAAGAGCAGCAAACCATTACCTCTTGCACATGCCAACAAGGGTGCCATTTTGGGCTCATAGTGAGGGCAGCAGTCATACACTGCTGGGAAAGTGGCCCCCTTAAACCAAACAGTGCTGTATGGGAGAGGGGAGAACCTCCCCACCTATCAATCCCTCCTGTCACGCACTCCCCAAGAGCACTCCTTGGGTCAGGCCATGCAGCCTCCCCCTCTCCCCCAAGACACTCCCCTTGAAGAGAGGTTGAGAACTGTTACAACCCCACCCCAAGAATAGATGTCCCCTAGAGTCCACCCCTTTTGCCCAGTTTGAAGACAGCTGGGACATTTGGAATCTGGTGCCAGCCTATAGAACCTCCTACCCCAGACAAGCTGGAAGGCAGGGGGACAGCTGCAGTCTGGGGGTGACCAGCAGAGCCCCACCCACCCATGCACTGGACAAGCTGAAGGCTGGTGCTAGCCCATGGAGCTCTGTTCTTCCACCCCCTTCTGGGAGGAGCCACCATTCATTGAGTGAAGCCCTGGACCTGCAAGAGGAGTCTCTGGTGGGGGAGCAGGACCCCAGCCTCCGAGGAGGAGTTGGTGGCTATGTAGTGCAGCCCCAGCCTCCTGGGAAGAACCTCCACCAGAGCAGTGCCATCCTCACCACGACTGGTGACCCCGGTAAGGCCCCAGCCCTCTAACTCCCAGCCCTGTGCCCTGAATCCCCTGCCCTGACTCCTTCACTCTCACCTCCTTTCTTAAACCCCCAACCCCCAGTCATGAGCCCCCAAGTGTTTGACCTGAGCCCATCATACATCCTTACCCAATGACCTCAGTCATGCACCCTATGCCCTCAGTCTGGGTATGTCTACACTACAACGTTAATTCGAACTAAGCTAATTCGAACTAACGGATCCAGACTAAAAAACTATTTCGAATTAGCGTTTTGATAATTCAAACTAGCATATCCACATTAAGTGGTGGACCCTGAGCCGGGCTTAAGGATGGCCGGAAGCAGTGCCGGCAGGGCATCAGAGGAGGACTTAGAGCGTGGAGATGCTGTCTGAGGCTAGCCGAGGGCTGTGCTTAAAGGGTCCCAACCTGCACCCTGGACAGACAGTTCTCAGGGGTGCCCTGCTTGCAAAGCAGTCCTGGCTTGGAGTGCCCAGAGTACCCACACTGGGCACATCACAGCACTCGGCCATCAGCCCGGCTGCACTTGCCGCAGGCTGCAATCTGAGGAGAGGGGACAATTGGGGGGCTACAGGAGAGCTTCCACCTCCAGAAGCCCGCAGAGCCAGCCCAGTCCTCCCCATCGGGGGCTCATACCCCATTCCTTCCTCACCTCCTTCCACTTACCCTTCCCTAGCCCCTCTTCTTGATGTACAAAATAAAGACAACGTGTCTTCCAGAATGGAATCTATCTTTACTGGAATCTGTCTTTAGAAAAGAGGAGACGGAGGGGGGACAGGATAGAGGTCTCTAAAAGCAGGAGTTGGGTGGAGAGGGTGCATACAGAAAAGTTCTTCATTAGTTCCCATAAAGAAGGACTAGAGGACACCAAAGGAAAGGAATGGGTAGCAGGCTTCAAACTAGTAACAGAAAGTTGTTCTTCACAAAGCAAAGAGCCAACCTGTGGAACTCCTTGCTGCAGGAGGCTGTGAAGGCTAGAACTAAACAGAGTTTAAAGGGAAGTGAGATCAAGTCATGGAGGTTGGGTCCATGGACTGCTATTAGCCAGGGGGTAGGAGTGGTGTCCCTGGCCAAGGATTGTGGAAGGCTGGAGAGGGATGGCAAGAGACAAATGGCTTGATCACTGTCTTCAGTCCATCCCCTCCAGGGTCCCTAGGGTTGGCCGCTGTCGGCAGACAAGCTACTGGGCTAGATGGACCTTTGGTCTGACCCAGGACGGCCATTGTAAGCTCAGGGCTCAGGGTCGGGGATCTCAGTGGACCCCCTTGATTCTCTTGCACACCAGCTCCTGGGTGGCCAGGCTGGCAGCTGTCCTGCCCTAGCCGGCCACTTTCCTGTGCCTAGTGTGGAGATCGTGGACAAGGTCCACGATGTCTGCACTAGCCTAGGCGGGTGCCCGCCTGGTCCCAGGAAGGGGGGAGGGCTGGGGGGCATCGGGTGGCTGGCTCGAGCCGTGCCAGGTGCAGGGTCTGCTGGCTGGGTGCTGGCAGGCTTGCACCTGGCACTGGCACCGTAGCCAGCTCGTGCCCCTTTAAGGGGTCGGGGCTGGGAGGGGGGCAGATGAGTTTCCCTGGTGTTGGCCAGAGTGGCCACCAGGGAAACTTGGGTAGGGCTAGCCTCCCACTAGTTCGAATTAAGGGGCTACACACCCCTTAATTTGAACTAGCTAGTTCGAACTAGGCTTAATCCTCCTAAAATGAGGTTTTTCTAGTTCGAACTAAGCACTCCGCTAGTTCGAATTAAGTTCTAACTAGCGGAGCGCTAGTGTAGCGCCTAGGAAAGTTAATTCGAACTAACGTCCATTAGTCTGAATTAACTTTGTAGTGTAGACATACCCACTCTCTTCACCCCTGAAACCTTACTGCAGTCCCCATCAGCAAGCCCCTACCCTGAGCCCTCCTCACCTCCAAACTCTCTATCCTGCCCAGACCCTATGCCCCCTTCCTTGGACCACTCCTCACCCCTGATCCTTTACTCCATTCCGGTGCAGTAAGTATAGATGGGGTTGTTTTAATATAGCTGAAGTTGGAGGCTTTAGCAGCAAAACATTGTAAAGAGTATTCTAGGTTATAGGGTAGCAGTGGCATGAATCCAGAAACTGCCCTACACATCTAAGACAGAGAAAGATGGTCTAAGTTATTGGCCTACCACTTTTAGCAGTTTCAAAGGGGTAGCTGTATTAGTCTGTAACTGGAAAAACTTTAAAAAAACATTGAATAATCTTGCAGCACCTTAGAGACTAACAGAAATGGAGATGGTATCATGAGCTTTCATTGGCACAACCCACTTCTTCAGATGACTGTGCCCACGAAAGCTCATAATACCATCTACGTGTTTTGTTAGTCTTTAAGGTGCTGCTAAACTTTTAGCAGTGTTCATTTTAGTCATTCAGGAAAATTCAACCTTGGGATTGGAACATCCTTAAATTATATTTAAGAGAAATAGTTAATTATGATCATCAAAAGTATTTCTGAAAATTTAAGGAATACTATCAAACATGAAAATATTAAAGGAACTAAAATGATCTTGCTTATAAGAAAAATAGATTTTAAAAGGAACTTCGAGAATATGCACTAATACAATACTGAAATTGCTTACTAATGACAACTTAATGAGCTGCAGTTCATCCCAAATAAGCATCCATCCCATTTAAACAGTTTGAGCCAAAATTATCCTCAGCATAACTTCAGTGGTATCTATGGAATTACCCCAGAGATTAATTTTGCCTTTACTTAAATGTTACCTAATGTTATAACAGAGTCTCTGCAGCTCATTCCATTCCACTAAAGTATTTGTGACCTTTCCTCACTATATTAACTCTTCTAATTGTAATTGACAGAAGAATTTCCTGCCTGCCATTATATGGGAACAACACTGTCCATGAGCAATTTGTGACTTTTACCTATCATAAAAATACTCCCTAATTATAACTGGAAAAACAAAGATACCAAAATTCATTGCAGCAAAATGGCTTAAGCAAGTATGACTGTCACTATTATGGTGACAAAGTTTCATTGCACTTATTTTAAAAACGTTCTTTAAGAGTTGATCCTTCAGGGCTTTTCCAGTTATCTGTTTCATTCAAGTAGTTTATGCTTGATTAACCTCTTCCAAAGATTTGTTAACATTTAAATAGACCAGAGTGATTAAAGAAATACTTAACCAAAACTTAACTTAAATTGATTTTCATGTAAACAAAGACTAGTAAGCAATGCAGATTTTCTACTTTAGAAGGCAAACTTAAAATATTTTGCTTATTAGAAATATTTCAATACACTAATAAACTAATGCCCCCTACTGAGCTATTACTCTTTTTTCATATGTACTTCCAAAATAACACATAATGAACAAGTATGTTAGTTATGAAAAAAGTCAAAGACCTTTTCAGAAATACAATATTTATTTAAAATGCATTTTTCCTCCCCTTATTCAGACTTTCTAGAACACAAACCCCTGTGCATGGGCTTAAAATACAGCATTCAGGAAGAAACAATCAGTTTGAGTTTTTGCTGTCTTCAGCAATTACCAGATGGAAGTCAATGGGATTAAATTATGCTGAAAACTAAGTGCTTTTTCAGATACATTGTTACTGAAAACAGTATAGGTTATAACTTTTCTTCTCTTACTGAAAATATTTGTTTTTCTACCATACAAATCACTATAATATGTGGTCTGAAAGGTTACCATGGTTATTTTTCTACTTGATTGACCTGCTGAAGTTTCTTTGCACTTGATTGGGATTAATACAATATATTCAGTGAACTGTTAAATAGAGCGTATATTTGGTATAAAAAGATTAGCATAACTGCATAGCAGAAAACTGGAAAGTAAGGGCAAGATTCTCTCTTATACCAAAGTAGTGCTCAAGCCAAAGAGAAGGAAGCTTTTGTAGTCTGGTTATGGTTACCTGAATCTCTGAGCTGGTCCTGGTCCTGAAACCGTTTAGAACTGCTGTTAGGAAGGTCTAAGTAGTGCCACAGACACATGGTCCTTAATGGACCTTATGTCTCAGGAACAATGGTGTGACATAGAAGACCTCCGCCATGCACTGCTCCCCAAAATTTTGCTGAACTTCTCCCATCACTGACATGTCCTCTACATTGGGAATAGTGGAGACAGAGACACAAACTCAGCAGCAACACAGATCCCTCCATCAAAGAGTTTCCACTGGTACTAGCTGATTTTTTTGCTGCACATTTGTGGCCAGATTATGGCCTTTTGTGTCACAAGGGCAGACTATTAGGGTGTGTCTAGACTACAGGGTTTTGTCGACAAAAGTCCACTTTTGTCGACAAAACTATACCTGCGTCCACACTACCGCTGAGTTCTGTCGACATAACGTCGACAGAACTCAGCAGTTTTGTCGACGCTGGTAAACCTCATTTTACGAGGCATAACGCCTTCTGTCGACAGAGTTTCTGTCGACAGAAGGTGTTATTGCATGTAAACTGTCCTTTGCGTCTACACTACCATGTCGACAAAGCAGCTTGCTTTGTCGACAGAACTCAATGTAGTCTAGACGCTCTTTGTCGACAGAAGTTTTGTCGACAGTATCTGTCGACAAAACTTCTGTCGACAGAAGCCTGTAGTCTGGACGTACCCTTACTTACTACAGAATTTGGCAAGAAGGATGAAAAGGATTATCATCTTATTTTGTCCATCTTTGATTCCAATTCAGGATATATTTCAGACAGTTTCTTTTAAGACCACACAGGAATGAATTCAACATGATCATGACAAGGACTCTTTTACTGTACTTAGGTCAGGGAACAAATGTAAAGTTCCCCATCCTACCGTTAACACACATAAAATGATCCAAAAATATCTGAGTTCTATACATCCTCAGCTATCACTTACTTATTTAAAAGCAAAGAAAGAGCAAAATGGCAAGGAGAGAAGTGCTGTGAACTATCTGGAAACAATAAATGCCAGCATAATTTTTGGCATAATCCAGCCCTTGCAGCTAAGGACTATGCTGCCTGAGGAATATGGTATGGATGGATGTTTATGAAAAGTGGATAATCCTGAGGAATTCCTGAACTTTTCCCCACCCCCAAATGTTCAATTTAAGCATGTTAAAGACTAGTCGACTAGTCAACTATCCGATAATCATTTGCTTATCTGATAATTGACTAGTCAATATAACCCTCCTTGCTGCTTCTATGACATGGAGGCAGCAAAGGGTGTGGGGGAAGAGGGTACTTCAAAGTGGCAGCACTGCACGGTGGCGCTACCACTTTGAAACTCCAAGGCAGCTGCTGCACAGCTGATCCATGGGTCAGCTGTGCGGCAGGCTGCCCCTTCAAAATGCCATCTCCGCATGATTGAAAGAGGCAGCTGCGAAGTCCGGGGTCAGCTGGGGACTCTCCAGCTGACCCCGGACTCCTAGCGGCATGCAGCATAGCATGGAGCCCAAGGTCAGAAGGGGAATATGAGTCCCCTACTGACTCCAGGCTCCATGGTTTTGAAATGCTAAAGAGCCCCCACTGGGGACTTTTGTGCATTTCAAAGCAGGCATGCCACGTGCAGCCTGGAGTCAGTGGGACTTCCCGCTGGACCCAGGCTGTATGCAGCAGTATCTACCGACTAGTCGACTAGTCAATTAACTGCATTTTAACATCCTTAGTTCAATTCAGTCATGTTAGGAAATAACTTGCATAATAAGCTTTAAGTTTTTGACTTTTATTTGCTTCTGATGAGAGACTTAATTCCTAAGGTAAAGCAATAGAAATAACCTGAATTAGCCTCTCACAAGTTACCATAAACTTGCCATTGAAAAAAAATTACCATACAACTAGTTACTAGTCTCCTGACACCAATTACAGATAAGAAAAGTACACTTAAAAATCAGATGACTACAATAATTGCATAGCTTTTTATTATACATCACGCTATGCTATTCATGCCTTGGCGTACTATAGGTGTGGGTTGAGAATTTGAAAGGATACCATATCTGGGATCAAGAGTGGTATTTTAAAACAGTTCTAACTTAAAAGATTGTATCATAATACATCTTTGCAGCAAATCTTTAATTATAAACTTACATACTATTGCTCCCACAGGACACAGGCCTAATTCAGTGCACAGGATGGATGATATTTGGGAGATGAATCAGGATTTTGTAGTGAATAAGGTTGTTGTCTGCAGAATGCCTCTATCATTTGTAGCCAAAGTTAAATAACAGTGTAGTGAATGAGGCAAGAGATTGAAGGAAGAGAAAGGATAGTCTCTTCATAAGGATGCCACCCAACGGTATGGGATTCTACTTTGGCCATAGAATTTCTATAGGATGTAGGGCATATCTTCTAAACTAAATTTTTCATAGGTACCCACTAATTGTGTGTTTATTCCTAGGGCCATGTCCAGACTCAGGGGTTTTTTCGGGAAAAGTAGCCTTTTCCCGAAAAAACTTCCCCTGCGTCCAGACTCAAGCCGCGTTCTTTCGAAATTATTTCGAAAGAACGCGGCTTTTCTTTCGATGGCGGTAAACCTCAATTTACGAGGAAGAACGCCTTCTTTCGAAAGTTCGAAAGAAGGCGTTCTTCAATGTAAAGAGGCCGTCTTCGAAAGAGAGCATCCAGACTCACTGGGTGCTCTCTTTCAAAAAAGCGGATTTCTCTTTCGAAAGATCCGCCTGCAGTCTAGACGCGATCTTTCAAAAGAGGCTCTTTCGAAAGATGCTTTCGAAAGAGCCTCTTTCGAAAGAAGCCTGCAGTCTAGACATAGCCTAGGTGTGCACTTTGAAATACCTGAAGACACATTTGCTGAGCACTCAACTGGAAATAAAGTTAACTGGAGCTATGCTTTGTACAGACGATTTCCTATAAAAAATGTGAATACTCTTACAAATCGATCCCCAAGTTTCACAAGCTGGACAACAAAACTTAGTTGATACTTGAAAATGTGGGTTTTAATTTCTCTGTGCTTCTATTCCCCATCTAAAAAATAAAGTTAATAGTATTACTTACTCTCAAAGGGTAAGTTGAAGATACATTGAAGATAAATTTGAATTTGAAGATAAATTCATTAATGTTTGTAAAATACTCAGATACTATTATTATTGTTATTATCATCATCATCATCAGCAACTACTATGGACTAGGAGCCCATTCTGTTATGCACTGTACAAACACAGAACAAATAGACTGACCATGCTCCAAAGATTTTTCAATTTAAGAGGACAAGATAACTGATGAACACAGGCAGATGGGAGAATACATGGAAACAATGAGACACAACTGGTCAGTATGGCTATGTCTACACTGCAATGCTATTTCAGGATACCACAGAATCCCAAAATAGCTATCCTGTATCTTAACAGCAAGTTCGTTGTTCCAGGCTCACTATTCTGACATTACTGTAAACCTCATTCCACGAGGAGTAAGGGATATTTTGGAATAGTGGGTTATTTTGAAATTTGGTGTTGAGTAGACAGCACCAAATTACGAAATAAACTATTTAAAAATAAGATTGAAATGATATGCAATTTGTGTAGCTCTAATTGTGCATCTTATTTCGAACTACAATTTAATGTAGACATAGCCCATGATAGATCCTCTTTGTAGCTATCATTGCAAAAGAGAACTTAAAGGAGTTATCTGAAGAATAATTATTTAACTTTCCAGATGTTTACAGGGATGTCCTGTGACAAGCATTATGTAGAAGATACCTTTTAGGTGTTGAGAGAGTGAAAAAATGCCTGGTTGTCTGGTAAAAAGCATAACCAGCAACCTGATCAGGTGAACAACTTGGAACAGCAATTTGTTCACGTAAACAACTGAGTTAACAAACTGATCTGAGAGCACAAAAGTGTTTACACAACATATAATAAACAACTTTGTAACAATATATTTAAAGAGAGTGCCAAAGCTTGGGCATGAACTTTCATTTAACTCTATTTTCTGTCCTGCTTCTGTAAATTGGTCACTCACTAAACCGGCAGTATAATTTAACCAGCAATTAAATGACATATTTAATGACATCTGCTCAGAAGATGACACACAGGATACAGTGCTGACTGACAGGAAGGGATGGTGGTGTTGTCCACAGACCCATAGTTATATCTCTTTGCTCCAAACCTTTCCCATTCTGTCTAAACTGAAGTCTCAGCCTATCTTTCTGACATCTCATCATGGATGTCTGGCCATCAGCTTAAGCTCAAATGGCTAAAACAGAATTTCTAATATTTCCTTACAAGCTCTCACTAGTCTGTAGTTTTGTTATCACAGTGAACCAGACTACCATCCTGGCTTAAAAAAAAAGAGTGGTCCTATAGCACCTTAGGGTACATCTACATGGAGGTTAAAGTCGAGTTAAATATACAACTTCAGCTACATTAATTGTGTAGCGGAAATTGAAGTACTTAAACTCGGCTTTTGACACTGTCTACACTGCAGGAAGTCGAAGGAAGAACACTCTTCCTTCGACTTCCCTTACTACTCGTGAAATGAGAGTTACAGAAGTCAGAGTAAGAAGCCTGTTATTTCAAAATAATGGTCTTCCTGTGTGGACACGCACTGTGTAATTTCAAAAATAACTATATATAGTTCGTCAGTTAGTCTCTAAGGGCATGTTTACACAGCAGCATTATTTTGAAATAACTCAATTCTTTAAAGAAAAAGGTTGTGCCCATGATAGTATATATATATATATATATATATATATATATATATATAGTCTCTAACCTCTGGTTTACACTAGGGAGTTATTTAGAAATAACCCCCCTTATTTTGAAATAAGTGGAACATTTTGAAATAACAGGCTAGTTATGTCAAAATCTGTACTTCTGCTTTACTGGGGAATAAGCTTATTTTGAGATAATTATTTCGGGAGTTATTATTTTGAAACTAGCCATTAGCCCGTCATAAGACAGGATTTTCAGGTCTCTCCTCCATGTTGGTCTCCTCTCCTGAACCTCTGGTCTCTCGCTCCTTGTCTTTCTCTCTCTCCTCCTCCTACTGCCTCACCCCCCCCCACCGCTCTCTCAGGTCTCCTCCCCCTCCTGCCTCTCACTCAGGGGGCTGTTTGGGCTCCATACTTCCCATGCTGCATAGGGAACACAGATCCCATATGGTTGCTTGCGCCACTTGCTCCCCCACGGCGGCCCGGCTGAGCGGTGCAGAAGTCAGCCGAGTGCCACAGCGGGAGGCAAAGGGCCAGGAGGTGGTGCCTGGAGCCACTGTCATGCCACACATCACCACCCCGCCCCTCTTTGCCTCCCACCATGGGGCTCAGCTGACTTCTGCGCTGCTCAGCTGGGTTTCCGCGGGGGAGCAAGTGGAGCAAGCGGCCATTTGGGCTACCCTGTGGTAGCCTGGCTGAGCGGTGCAGAAGTCAGCTGAGTGCCATGGTGGGAGGTGAAGGGGGGAGGGGCGGTGAGGTACATGGCTGGGCCGCACCCCGTGGCCATGTACATCACCGCCCCACCCCCCTTCACCTCCTGCCATGGCACTCGGCTGACTTCTGCGCTGCTCAGCCCGGCCGCCACGGGGGAGCAAGCAGCACAAACAGCCGTTTGGGCCCCTCGCTCCCTATGCAGCACCCTCATGCTACATGGGGACCACGGCGCACAAACGGCTGTTTGTGCCACTTGTTCCCCCATGGCGGCCCCACTGAGCGGCGCAGAAGTCAGCCGAGCGCCACGGCGGGAGGCGAAGGACATGACTCGGGCAACAGCACCACCCAGAGGGAACAGCCAGGGAGGCAACAGTGCCGCCCAGAGGGAATAGCCAGCATTTCAGCATTACAGAGTCACAGATATTGGGATACTATATATATGATAAGTTATTTAAAAATAATTTGCTAGTGTGGACATGACCTCTGGTGCTACAGAACTACTCATTTTTTTAAGTTACAGACTACCACGGCTACCCCTCTGAGACCATCCTGGTTGTCACTCAGCTTCATAATCTGGGTGTCATCTTTGACATGGCCTTATCTCTGCATCCTTGTATTTCCAAGGATCACAGAGACATGTCTTTTTTCTCTTCATCAACACAGCTTTCTTTATTTTGTTGTTTTGTTTGTTTGTTTGTTTGTTTGTTTGTTTGTTTGTTTGTTTTTGACAAGGCTCTCATAATTTCTCATCTAGATTTATTTAAGATCATCCTCTTTGGCTTTCACATATGAAATTTTGCCCCAATCACATCAATTCAAAAAGCTGGTTCAAAGATCATTTTCCTAATTTCTTTCCTTAATCTCTTTTTCCTTCCTCCTCTTGCTCTCCTTTCTCCAACACATTACACATAGAACTGTGGGTTCTATGTGTAATATGTGTTCTATACTTCGTTTAAAAAAATGTCTAAATGAACCATTTCAACTTTTAAATATTTGGCTGAAGGCATTCCCTGACTTTGACCCAAATTCACAGATTTGTTCAATCTGAATTTCAGCAAGTAAACTAATGGTGGCTTGCTAACACTGAACACACAGAGGCATAATCCCTGAAGCTCCCATGGGTTTCAGTTCACTCTTCCCAGCCAATGGGAGCAGTGGGAAGTCATTCAGGCTGCATGGATGTGCTGACTCCTGCTTCCACAGCTCCTGTTGGCCAGGAATGATGAACTGCAACCCATGGGAGCTTCAGGGGCTATGCCTGCAGGTCTTAATGTCAATAAACTGACACACTGGATTATCGTGATGGGTCTCATTGCCCACCACTATAATAATCTACTTAAAATTGTCAAGTTCTAGTCACACATCAGCCACTTGTCTTTATTTTCAAGGCCCTATCCCTAAGCTACCTATGCTCAAGGTACTTACTATCAAGTTGCCAGATGCTGCATTGAATAAGCCCTTGCTACCAGCCTTCATCATCCATTTATTAAATTTATAAACAACCATCTTCATGTTTTCTCCCATGTTCTAATACTTGGGAGAAGCTCCCTACGAATACCTTCAAAACGACCTTATTTTCCTCCTTATTCAAACTCTCCTTTGCCATGATGCCCACAAAATACTTTACATTGGTTAGGCCACTGTTGTGCTGCCACAAGCACCTATTGTAATGGGTGCACCTCTATCTTTCTATCTATAATCATCTGGTGACTCCTGTTTTATATTTAACACGGTATTGCTTGGATTCCTGGTTCAATGAAATTAAATATTTTTTAAAATAAAAGGAAAATGTACATACTTTATTGAAACAATTGTATTTTTCAAAAATACAGTGTTATTTTGGTAAAGTTAATTTTATGCATTTAGAATAAGAATTACATCAAGTATATTTTTTTCTTCATCCCTATAAACTTTTATCATTTGCTATGTACTAACTGAAAAGGGATATAGTCAATTTGGTTTCCAGTAACATTATCTTCTTGTTTTCAAACCTCAAGCATTGATTTAGCTGTGCCAAAACAAAGCACTATTTCAGTTTTATCACTTTTCTGTAAGGTTTATTGAGAAGCAGTCCTATTGCAGGTTCATCCTATTTTTTTCTGATTCATCTTGGGTCAGTCTTTTTCAACAGTTGCTCAGTTATATCAGTTTTGAAAACTGTACTTGATTTAGTGATTCCATCTCTTTTCTTTTGGTTTTATGAGAAATAATCCCATTCCAGGCATGTCCATTTTTCCTACCACTACCAAACCCTTATGTTGCTTTAAGTTATAACAGTTCAGTTCAAAGCAGACTGTGAAGAGTTTCAAAAGAATCTCACAAGAATGGGTGACTGGGAAACAAAAAGGAAAATTATTTTTAATGCTGATAAGTGCAAAGTAATGCTCATTGGAAAACATAATCCAACTATATATATGCAATAATGAGGACTAAATTAGCTATCACGAGAAGGAGTCCTGTAGCACCTTGGAAGGAGGAGTAACAGTTAATTCGAACTAAGGACTTAGTTTGAATTAATGTTTCACTGCTGTGTGTAGCCGCGTGGCAGTCAGTTCAGGCTAGTGAAATTTCAAAATGGTGACCAGACGGGAACATGCACATAAAGCCCGGGATATTTAAATCCCGGGCTTCATTTATAACTCCGGTCACCTCATTTGCCTACCTAGCTGAAATTAATGAGCTAGTGTAGACATACCCTAACTGAGAAGGAGAAAGATACTCCCCACATTCCCCTCCCACACCAGAGGGAGGCCCCAGTGGGGCTTGAGCTAGTAGATTTTAAGTGTTCTAGCATCCCAGGGGAATGGTGGGGGGGTTGTCAGAAGCTCAGAATGGATGAGAGGGGATGGATCATTTGATGATTATCTATTCTGTTCATTTTACCTGGGGCATTAACATTGTCCACTCTCAGAAGACAGGATATTGGGCTAGACGGACCTTTGGTCAGACCAGTATGGCCCTTTTGTTCTTATGTTCTTATGTTAAGAGGAAGCTGTACACTGAATTTGGTGGTTCTAGCTCTTACCATCTTAGAGGAATTCTTGATCAAACAGACAAACAAACTCTCTAAAATATATAGTAGATTGTAAACTACATAAGGATGAGAAAGACTTATGGTCGGTGTTTGTACAGTGATAGCACAATAGGTTCCCTATCTGAGAGTGGGTCTATTAGGCAATATTGTAATACAAATAATAAATATGTTGATAGAAACCTTGCATCTATGCTATGGGCTTTACTAACATACTGTTTCATTTTTTAAAACTCAAACCACTAAATAAAATCAGTATACTGCTGTGAAATCAGTATACAGATCAGACTGCGATACTCTCTCAAGTGGTATGTCTACTCTACAGAGTTTTGCCAGAAAAATGTCCGTTTTTCCGACAAAACTTGAGGAACGTCCTCACTGCAATTGCGTTCTTCTGCAAGAAAATCAAAAGAACAAATGGGGGTTTTTGGCATTGGTAATCCTCATTCTATGAGGAAAAAGCCTTTTTCTGAAAGAGCTCTTTCATTAAAAGGCATGTGTGGAAGGGGAAGAGGGAGTTCTTTCAGAAGAAGAGGAAAGCGGAAAAAGCACAAGTGCCTTGGTGGCCATTCTGTCCATTGCAATCACAGTGTATATCCAAGAAAGCATCCATTCAGTCTGAATGCTGTCTTTCGAAAAGAAAATCTTTTTTTTGATGCACTTTTGAAGATCTCTTCTCAAAAAGCTTCTTCCAAAAGAAGCCTGTAGTCTACGCGTAGCCAAGAATTCCAGTAAGTTACCTTTGTCTCCTCTTCCTCTCCCCCCCCCCCCCCGCATCCCCCTCCTGTTCTGCAATGTAATTTGTCCTTTTCATATTTGTTCATTTTTTTAATTGTATCCTTTGGTATATATGGTTGTGACTACTTTCTTCCACTATTTGATCTGAGGAAGTGGGTCTGGCCCACGAAAGCTCATCATCTAATAAACCATCTTGTTAGTCTTTAAAGTGCTACATTGTCCTGCATTTTGCTTCAACTACCCCAGACTAACACGGCTACATTTCTATCACTCCTCTGCTTCAGTGAGAGAAAAATGTTCTGATGCCAAGCTCTGGGTATGTCCACACTACAGGGGTGGTTTTTCTTTTTGTTTGTTTGTTTTTTAAATGGCTGTTTTTCCGAAAAACTTCATTTATGTCTAAATTGCAATCGTGGTTCATTCGAAAGCAAATCGAAAGAACAGAGGGTTTTTTTTCTGACATAGATAAACTTCTTTCTATAAGGAAGAAGCCTTTTTCCGAAAAAGCGCTTTTGGAAAAAGGCGTTTGTGGACGGGGAAGAGGGTTCTTTCTCAAGAAAAGAAAAGAGAAAAAAGGACAAATGCTCTGGTGGCCATTCCGTCCATAGTACTCACAGCTTAAATGTGAGATAGCATCCATTCAGACTGGACACCATCTTTCGAAAAAGCAGATCACTTTTTTGATGCTCTTTTGCTGTATAGACACTCTCTTTCAGAAGAAGTTTTTCCGGATGACCTCTTCCAGAAAAGCTTCTTCCGAAAGAATTTTGCTGTCTAGACATAGCTTGTGTCAGCTCCCTGACCCTTCTGTTTGTTAGATAGCCCAACAAATGCCCCAGGACTCTGCCAACCCTTACAGTACTTTTCAGGTAACACTTGCTAGAATTCCGTTGCTGAGTCTCTTTGATTAGCATTGCTTGCACTGTCCAACCCACTATTGTACTGAAGTATCATTGGACATGCACAGAAATTACTAAGTCAGTTATCTCCAAAGAGACCATGTACACTCCAATCCATTGGCTCCTATAAGAATTCATATCTTATTGAGATATATTTCACGGAGATATACTGGAATAAGATTATTAATAAATAAGAGTGATTCAAGTGATATGAAGCAATAATAACAAACAGAAATTAGTTACAAGGAAAATATAAAACAATTTTTAGTGACTAAAACTTACTAAGCTACAGTCCTTCTCTAAGGCAGTTTCTCAGAAAAAGGCTCCATTTAGCCTCACAATACCCCTCATACATGGTTCCAGCTTATCCCTGCACTTAATTATTCTTATAGTTAGGAAGATTTTCCTCATATCCTCCCTAAACCTCCCTTTTTGAAAACTAAGCTAATTGCTTCTTTCCCATCTTAACATATATGAAGATTGTTATCAGGTCTTCATCGTCTATTGTCAAGGCTAAACATAACTAGGGTTTGTTTTTTTTTACTTTTACTCATAGATTAGGTTTTCTAAACCTCTTCTCATTTTTGTTCCTAGTCTCCAAACTCTCTCCTATTTGTCCACTTACGTTCGAGATTGTACATAGTACTCCAGTTGAGGCATCATTGGTGCTACGTAGAGCAGAACAATTGCATTCTGTGTCTTATTCATGACACTACAGTTCATATATCCCAGAAAGTTTTTTTTTGCAACAGCATCGCATTATTGATTATTGTTTTATCCACTATCACCTCCAAATAATTTCCTGCAGTTATACCTCATTTTGTATTTATACATGTGATTTTTCCTTCCTCAGAGTACAGGGAGCCCCCGACTTGCGACACGATTGGTTCCTGGGGAAGCATTGCAAGTGGGGGGCATTGTAACTTGAACCCGCATTTACGATAGGCATTGTTCTCTGTCGTGAATGCAGGCCAAGGACTTAAGTGGCGGGGGGGTCGCAACTCGGGCCATCATAAGGCAGGGGTTTCCTATACTATTTTCCAATGAATTTCATTTTGTTGATATCAAACCAATCATCAATTTTTTAAAAAATTCTAATCCTTGCCTTCTATAGTATTTGTAGCATGCTGTCTTCCACAAATTTTCAAAGTGTACTGTCTACTCAATTTTTCAAGTCATTAATAAAAATATTCAATAGCCCCAGAATCAAAACTAACCCTTGTAGGACACCACTAGATACATCCTTCCCATCTGACAGTGAACCACAGTAATAATAACTCTCTGAATTTTTTTTTTTCAAATAATTGTTCACCTATCCCATAGTGGTTTCTTCTAGGCCACATTTATTTAGTCTGCTTATGAGACTAAAAAGGGCAAATGTGTGAAAAATTTTACAAAAATCAAGGTATATTATATCTATTGCATAATTCAATGAGTAGAAATATGAGCCTCCATTTGAATATCTGATCCTATTTATTCCTTCTGCAGTAGTCATGGTGCCTCAAGGAAGTTTATGAAATATCAGGATCTGCCCTGTGAAGAGCAGTATTATGAATCACCCCTCAATGTACTAGTATTGGTCAATGCACCAAGGAGTACCTTAAAAAAATCCTAAATTGAATCAAATCTCACAATACACTCCCACAAACTTTAGAAATTGGTCTAAGGTATTCCAATTCTTTTTGCCTTGGAGCATTTTACTTTTTAGTCAATAAATTCTATGAAATTCCCTAGTATAGGGCTCAAAATGCATCTTAATTGAAAGGAAGATCTGATATGTGACAAAATTTCAGCTTCAGAAAGTATTATGCAGTACAGTGATAGACTGCTGTGATTTCCCTGTGGCGAAAAACAAAAATTCCTCAAAACTCAAGCATTTCTTGACTCTTGAGCCATCTTTCCCTTTATTTTTGCATTCATTCTTTGATAAAAATAATTGGTTTATAATTGCTGATAGGAAAAACACTAAAATTCTGGTGTACTCTATTATAATCTCTCTGTGAATCAGTACATAAATACTGATATAGATAATATATTGTGTTTATGTAGTTTGTTTTATCTCAAAAGATCTCACAGTGCCGTACACATTTTGAAAATAGGAAAGATATCATGTGCCACTTAAAGTCATTTATTTTGGAATGGCACATGGTAGTAATCTAAAAGATCACAAAAAGAGCTGGCAATTGCATGTAGCACAACATAAGATATTGTTACGTAGTTGAAACTGCAGAGGGAATTTAAAGTAAAAAACAATGGAATTATCCATATTAGATTTTTGTATTTTCATGTTAGTATGTATCAGTTTACTCATGCATTAGAAAATATGCAATTTTTGAAGATCATTAGTTGTAAGGATTTCATTTTTCCTGTTTAAATCTAAAATATGACATACAAAGGGTACATCATGCAATTTATGAAATCATTTGGTCTGATCAATGACACTTCTATCTTCATTTACAATCCTAGCAAACAGAGACATCAGAATTATATTGTCTTTTTTTCAGATCAAATCCCACTACTCCACAAAGTTTGCAATTGTATTTTTATTCTGCACTTTGTTAAATGAAGAAGCAGATGTAAGATGACACTTTATGATTAGTCATTCTACCATCTTCCTTCCTATATCTTAGAATAGTTAAAAGTTCAGATTTATATCCCTCTTAGGCTATGTTTAGACTGCAAAGCTTTTCTGGGAACAGTTTCCGAAAAAGCGGATGTGTTCTTTCGGCATCCATGTATTCCTCTCGGTGAGAGGAATAAGGGATGTTCTGAAAGAGGAGTTTTTCTGAAATTTGGCCCCGTGTAGGCTGGCCAAATTTCGGAAAAGCCTCTTTTGGGAAAAAAACAGAAAAAAATACACAAATTGCGGTTCGCAATTTGAGAATCTTTTTTCCAACTTTTCTCAGCAATGTAGATATAGTCCCAGTTTCTTATAATGACTCATAGTTATATTCCATTTTATTATCCTAAAAATACCTCTACTTTCTTGATGTTTCAAATTAATGTATAGACTATCATATCCCTTTTTAGACATGTTATCCACGTTTATTTTCATGATCAGCATGTGTAAATTACACCTAGTTCTACATAATAGTCAGTAATAAACCACACCACAAGTGGAGAATCTCTGGGAAGCTTTGAGCCTCACAAATGTATAAGTCCTCTTCTGTATGTCCAGCTTTCTGCATGAATGGTGTCAAATCAGCCTGACAGCTTTGGACCATATAACATGTTTCCCTGAAAGAATGCTCAGTAAGACAGCAGGACTATTGAAAGGATAATTAATCTGCCTTTTGTAAGATGCACAGAGGAGAAGTCTCTGCCTTCCATCCAAGCATGAACCATGACTATCCCTGGAATGCAGGAGGCTAGGTTCCATGCATTTTCCACCCCACCTCTCTTGAAATCATGCATAGCCAATGATAATTTGCCCTTTAGTATTTCCTCAGATATCAATCCTTCCAGGTCCCTAATCATTTTAATTGTTCTGTTTTGATCTCAAACTTGTCAAAGCTCAGAACTGAATGCAGTCCACTTGTTCTCAAGCCAGGACAGTATAGGAGCAATTACTACAATGTGATAATACAACAAAAATATCTGATGAGGACAATCAAATTAGAAGAAACAAATAAACAGAAGTCAAAGCAGACTGACAGCTTTGCCATTTGTCTCTGTAGAATATATGCACCATAGAATAGTGCTGACTTTCTGTTCTAGCCCTGCTCCATCTCACACTCAGATCTAGTTCACTATCCAGGCTCTAGTGCACTGTCGCTAAATATCTTTCGGCAGTATAGCTTTACAAATATCTCATTTCTAATGCCTATCTTTGCGTTTTAGATTTATTTTTATATCTATAGACATATATTATCTTGCAACATTACTGTTTTGTAATTTATTTTAAATACTTTTTTTCTAATTTCTCTTGGCCCCTTTGAATTATTTCTCTGTCCTTGCTGGTGTCTACGGTTCCTACAAATACAGCATCTTCTGTGTATTTCATTATCTTGTTATTTATTCATTCCCCCACATCATCAGATATTAAGAAAGTAGAGTATGTCACACTAATCCCTCCAAGACACATCTGGGTACCTTCCTCACCTCTGTATCTTGAAGCATCATTACTCTTTTGCTAAACTCTGTTGGAGTACAGTACATATATTGTTATCTATATCCATGATGATTTAAATGAATTTTGACTGTTTGACACTTCAGAGAGAGGAAGCTTTTCAAACAAACACCTCATTAGTTTTAAATGTAGGTTATAGAATTCAGAATTTCCATTTTTAGTTATTCTCGTCTGCTTTCCAGAGTTTCAAAGTCATTCCAAGCAAACAGAGAGATGTTTCAACCATTTCAACCAATAGTTGTGAGTAATCCCTCAGATTGTTCTTAGCCTAAACCTACCCCCAGTTTGATAGCTTCCTTCTGTTTCCTTAACATATATCCCTCAGAGCTATTGGAGCTCCTTGTGCATTAAGTCACCCTAGATATGTCTATACTTCAACCTGTGGCTAAATTGTGTTTGCAAGGCGTGAGCTAAGGGGCTGTTTTGTTGCTCTCATGGGCTGTGTCCAGACTCAGGGGTTTTTTCGTGAAAAGTAGCCTTTTTCCAAAAAAACTTCCCCTGCGTCCAGACTCAAGCCGCGTTCTTTCGAAATTAAATCGAAAGAACGCGGCTTTTCTTTCGATGGCGGTAAACCTCATTTCACGAGGAAGAACGCCTTCTTTCGAAAGTTCCTCTTTCGAAAGAAGGTGTTCTTCAATGTAAATAGGGCTTCTTCGAAAGAGAGCATCCAGACTCACTGGATGCTCTCTTTCGAAAAAGCAAGCCACTTTTTCGAAAGTTCAACGTGCAGTCTAGACGCTCTCTTTCGAAAGAGGCTTGCAGTCTAGACATAGCCATGGAGACATTTGGGCTCAGGCTTCAGCCCACATCTAAGACCTTTCCACATCACAGCATTATATAGCCTGCATCCAGACAGACTTAGCATCAACACTGCAATGAAACAGTCCATTAGTTGGCATGAACTGGCAGGGACCAGCCATGACTTTCTAATTCTAGTGAAGACAAACCCTCTATCTTCAATTTGGAATCAAGGACTTGGACTACAGAGTAAAATTAGCTGCAGGGACTTCAAAATAGGCAATAAAAAGGACCTCTTATTTGTTTAAAACACTGTTATACTGCAATTAATTTTAAATTATGAGAACTAAGGTTTTAATGCTGGCTACTGTCATGGACTGCATATCATAGATAGCCTTTTAAAATTATTCCATTCCTACTGCATAATTGAGCAGCCATGGCAATAGAGTTCTTTAAAGAGGAAAATGTAGATGCAGGAAAAGTAGGTATATTGGTCTGGATACAGTCAGCACCAAAATTACTAGAAAGAAACAGAGAACATGTGGAGGCCTGAAATGAGAGAAAAACAAAAACACTCTCATCTTGGTGAATACCATACTCATAGGCGCAGTCCCACTGAAGTCAAAGAGTCTATTGTCATTCACTAACACAAGTAATGGTCACACAATTTGGACATGAAGGAAGAAGGCTTCCGTTATGTTTTGTGCTAATATTTGAAATCTTCCAGGAGGAAACAGCACGTAATGTAACTATTGCTAATTTATGAAGCAAGGATAATAAACCTGAGATTTTGTATTTTTATGTCATTTGAATTTAACATTACAGCACAGGAATTATCACTTTATAAAACAATAATATTAAACTGCTGAAAGAAGTTGAATCAGAACCATTATATTAGGCTATGTCTACACAGCACTATTATTTCGGAATAAGCTATTCTGGAATAGTTATTCCAATATAGCTTATTTTGAAATAGCACATCTACACTGCTGGGAAGCCTCAAAATTAGTCGAAGGCAGGCTTCCCTAATGTAGACATGGTATCTCGACTTAGAACCATGGGAGGAATAACTTAGAATGGCCCTGGTGAGGGGCTATTTCGAAATAGCAGAAGTGGAGCATCACACACGCCTTATTCCATGTGTTTTCAGCTATTTCAGAATAGGTGTTATTCTTCGTAGAATGAGGTTTATAGCAAATGGAATAAGCCATCCATTATTTTGAAATTATTTCAAAATAACGGAATAGCTGTGTAGTTATTTTGGAATAACAGCCATTATTCCAAAATAACTTTGCTGTATAAACACACCCTTGGTTAACGTAACCAAAGAACACACATTGCTATGTCTCATCTGTTTTGACAAAAATAGTATTAAATCAGCCAGCAATAAATACTAAATCAATTTGTTATTTACCTTTAAAATTAAAAATGCCAGGGACAGATGTTTTGTTTCTCTTAGATTAACAGGGATTTTTTTTTAATGAAAATATATATTTTGTTTTATCCTTAGGCATGTTGTACCTAATAAAAACTTATGCACAGCAGTTTCCTTAGAATCAGTTAGCATTTGGGGGGAGGGGACATATTTAAATAGATATTTTTTAAAATTTTCAGTTCTTACCTACAAAACATTTTGTTTCCTATTTAAATCAGAACTCTTTCTTCTCAAATATATTCAGAAATATTTAAAGTGTGGTGAGGACCTCTGGCCCACAGGCCTCACATGATTCATCAGGGTTAGCTGCTGACAGACCTCCAGATGGTTTGTTTACCTAAGCATCTGCAAGCACAGCTCTCAGTTGGCTGCAGTTTAACATTCCTGTCTGATGATAGTCATTTTAAACCCCAAACTTTTGAACCTAAGCCCTGAGCAGAGAACTATTTCTGCTGATCACCTGTTCACAAAGAGTGGAGAGGAAAAGGCCAAACTGTATCAATAAATAGGCCGATGTGTGATGCCTGAGTGCTAGTTCTGAGCTGAGGCAGTTATAAATTAGTAAACTTCATGAGTGAAGTTTGAAGGACTACTCCTACCAGGACACTGTGATAAAGTATAACAAGGCAGAAGCAGATGCTGAAAATTACATCATTTTAGAGAGAACATTGATTGCAGCAGCTATATTAGATACTGTGTCTTCTTTCCTTTGAATTGGAAGTTGCAATTAATTCTCCTTTAGATATGTCTCTTTCTCTGCAGCATACAGAGTTGTCTGAATTGCTGTAGAAAGCACACACGTCGTCAGTCAATATGATCAGCTATAACAATAACCTTTGTTTACAGCAGGGGTGAGGAGCCTTTAATCCTCTAGTTAGCTGCTGGTAGGCCACCAGACAGTTGGTTTACCTGAGTGTCAACGGGTGTGGAAGCATTCAGCTCCCAGTGGCTGTGGTTTTCTGTTCCTGGCCAATGGGAACTGTGGGAAGCAGTGGCTCAGCCCACGCTGTTTCCTGCAGCTCCCATTGGCTGTGACCAGAGTACTGCGGCCATTCAGAGCTTCAGGCAGCTATAACTGCAGCTCCAGGGTAATCAAACCATCTTGACAACTGGCATTGGCTAATCCTGATGAATGGCAGGCAGCTGGTGTGCTGGATGTTCCCCACCCCTGACTTACAGTAACTCTAGTTAAAGAAAATTTCTATTGCTAAAAAGAGATTTTGGCATGTCAGTACCATGAGTAAAAGTACTGATTCTAGTTAGCCACATTTAGGCAGGAGACAGAAAATTTTAGACATCTACTTTTATTTTTAAAAATTATCATTTAACTGTACGTTAGTCGATACTATGGCTTTGATAATGCTGGCACCAAAGTTTGACATGTAGGATGAAAAAGTACATCAAGATAACATGAGCTTCAAAAGCAACATAAAATACCCATACAGGGATGTGCTGTCATGATCACTGTGTGCATCCTGATAAGTTGGTATTGCTCACAGGCAAGATGACTTATGAAAGAGAGGGTCTGGTGAATAACAATGTGGAAATGGTGACAGTGAATGATTTAGTGCAGGAGATTGCCTTCATGTGCATTGAAAGATGGATATGAAGGAAAGAATGTATAATAAAGTCTTGGATTGAAATCCTAATTTGACTGTAGTCAGTGGGTCCAGGATTTTGCATTTAGGGTAGGTATACACAGCAGCATTATTTTGTAAAAACTGATGTTATTCTGAAATAACATAGTGCATGCCAACACTACAAGCTTTTATTTCAAAATAATGTCGAGCTGCAGGACTTCTTACTCTGACTCATGGTAACCCTCATTTTCAGGAGGAGTAAGGGACGTTAAAGAAAGAGTATTCTTCCTTCAACTTCCTTCTGTGTAGACAGCACCAAAAGATTAATTAAGCTATTTCGACTTCAGCTACCCAATTGAAGTAGCTGACGTTGCATAGCTTAATTCAACTGTAGCCATGCTGTGTAGACATTCCCGTAGAGTGGCTTAATGTCCCTCTTTTGGTGTGACCACCAGAGTTTTCAAGTCAAAATACGTTGCCATAAGAACAGTGTGTGCCAATATTCACAGTCATTTCAATTTGCTAGTGTTTCTTTAAAAGAAGGCATTACTGAGGTAAAATATTTAAGAATACCTACAGTCACGTGCAAAATTAAGCAAAGAACATTCATAGACTATCATGTGCCAAGATGGCACTGGGAGAATTATGAGAGAAGTTATCCAAGGTCAATTGCATTTCAAAGGAAGCAAAGCCCCGTTAGTGGCAGAATGAACTTTCTGCTATCTTGACTGAAACAATTATTGCCATGCAACTGCACTAAGAATCCTGACACATTTAATTAAGGAAAATGAAAAGGACATCTTGGCGCTTCCTCTTTATTCCAGTTTCTGAAAAACATGCACGAAGACAACTGTTGCTAAAGAAGAGAGGGCAAAGGGTACATTGTAGCAGTGGATAATTGGAACAAAAATGGTTAAGATAACATTCTTAAAAAGTGAAAGGCCCATTGGAGAAATACGAGGCAGCTGTAGATCCAATGGCTTGATGGATGAGGCATCAGCTACTAGAACTGTGGATTATGAGTTCAAGTCTTACCTGGGTTGTCTTGGACCCATTTTTTTGCAGTGGAGGAGGTCTAGGTTAGATATTAGGAAAAACTATTTCACTAGAGAGTGGTGAGTCACTGGAATGGGTTACCTAGGGAGATGGTGGAATCTCCATTCTTAGAGGTTTTTAAACCTTCACTTGACAAAGCCCTGGCTGGGATGATTTAGTTGGGGTGGGTCCTGCTTTGGGCAATGGCTTGGACTCGAAGACCTCCTGAGGTCTTTTCAAACCCTATGATTCTATGAATCTCAGCCAAAACAAAATCACAAAACCACAGTGCTTTTATGTCTGCATTATATGTTCACTTCATTTCAGCTGTTGAGAGCTTTGGATTTCCCAGTGTTTGGAGTATCACTGTCACAATCTCCCTCCCCATATTTTATGAAAATTGGCTTATGGATATGAATATGCATAACTAAGAGATGCTTTATGCAAAACAGGTCATGTATCATATCAGTTTTATAGTTACAATCTGCTGAATCTGTATATCCTATTTTTGTACATGTATCACTCTTGTGTGTGAAGTTAGAAATACGAAGCGTGAATCTGTTTATAGTTCTAAATATGCGAATGAATGCCATAATGACTAAGTACTCATACCAACAGCTAGTGTTCCCTCTAAGATTTTCCATCCTTAGGCAGGTTGAATTTTCTTTCAGGTGGGTTGAAATTTCTTATGTTCAACACCAATATTGAAGTAGTGTATGGCTGTACACCCACCAGTACAAACAAAAACTGTCTATATAAATATATATTTTAAATAGTCCATAGGCATGGAAGAAAATACTAAAGCAAGGGATAATTAACAAGGAGCAATACTTATGGTTATTTAATATGAAATCAAATAAAAAGAAAATTAACACTACCCTTGGATGAAGAAGTGGGTTGTGATCACAAAGAGTGTGTCTAAACTACATCCGTCTGCTGACAGAGGGATGTAGATTTGGCACATTGCTATTGCAAATGAAGCAAGGATTTAAATATCTCACATTTCATTTGAATAAGAATGGCTGCTACTTTTTGCCAATACAGCACTTTGCAGGCAAAAAGCAGCAGTCTAGATGGGAATCGGTTGACAAGGAAAGTCTTTTCTGACTGATCCTGTAAACGTTGTTGCACGAAGCATAAGGGATCGGTCGGAAAAGGCTTTCCTTGTCGACCAATCCTCATCTAGACTATCACTTTTTGCTGGCAAAGTGCAGCATTGGCAAAAAGCAGTAGCCATTTTTATTCAAATGAAGTGCGGGATATTTAAATCCCTGCTTCATTTGTAATAGTAATGTGCCTAATCTATATCCCTCTGTCGGCAGAGGGGTGTAGTTTAGACACACCCAAAAGCTCATGATTCTGTTTATATATTTTTATTAGCCTAAGGAGATACAGTGTCATTGCTGTTTTTTAAGGGTTTTTTTCAGTTACAGAGTAACACAGCTACCCTTCTGAGACCCTGGAGTACATGTATCATCATCCTTTCTAGCATACAGATGCATGTTTCAAAGAGATTTCAAATAAGGTTTCATCTTACAAAACAACTAGCATCACGCCTAGTACTTGCTACTTCTGACTTATAAGAGCCAGAACTCTACCAGGGTATGTCTACACTACCCTCCTAGTTCGAACTAGGAGGGTAATGTAGGCATACCGCACTTGCTAATGAAGCCCGGGATTTGAATTTCCCGGGCTTCATTAGCATAAGCGGGGAGCCGCCATTTTTAAATCCCCGCTGCTTCGAACCCCGTGTAGCGCGGCTACACGGGGCTCGAACTAGGTAGTTCGGACTAGGGTGCCTATTCCGAACTACCGTTACTCCTCGTGAAACGAGGTGTACCGGTAGTTCGGAATAGGCACCCTAGTCCGAACTACCTAGTTCGAGCCCCGTGTAGCCGCGCTACACGGGGTTCGAAGCAGCGGGGATTTAAAAATGGCGGCTCCCCGCTTATGCTAATGAAGCCCGGGAAATTCAAATCCCGGGCTTCATTAGCAAGTGCGGTATGCCTACATTACCCCGCTAGTTCGAACTAGCGGGGTAGTGTAGACATACCCCCAGATAGCAAAAAATCAAACCTTAATGTAATACAGTTAGCCATGTATTAATTAGTAACATAGGATTTAAAAAATAATTAAGATCAGAGTTTTAAATATCTGCAACACTCAAAAAATCTGTTAAAAGAATATTTTTCTTTAGTACATTAAGCCATTAAACACGGGTGGGCAATAATTTTTGACACAGGGGCATTCCAAAAATTTGGAAAGTGGTCAATGGTCACACTCTTCCATTATATTAATGGAGAAGGTGTGAGGGTCTGGGATGGTGGTTGGGTGCAGAAGGAAGCTTGGGGAAGGGACTGGGATCTGGGATCTGGGAGGGAGTTTGCATGAAGTAGGGAATTATGACCTGGGGCAATGGACTGACATGTGGAGGGGGTTGTGATCTGGGACAGGAGTGCAGGAGTGGGTGCAAAGATTTGGGCTGTGACCAGAGATAGCAGATTAGGGTGCTAGGTCTGAGAGGGAGTTGTGTCCTTAGGAGGAGTGTAGGAAGGGATGCAGTGTCTGGGAAGGTGCATGGGGGATGGAACAGGGGTGCAGAAGGGTTACATGGGTAAGGAGGGAAGAAGGGGGTCAGAGAGTTGGAGGAGGTAAGGAGGGGCTGGGATGCCAGAGATAGGCTCTGGCTGGGAGACTTTACCTGACTTCCAGCCAGCAGCCCAGCAGGTTCCTTAGCTGGAGTCCCTACCTTCCAGCCACTGGACATGCTCAGGGGAGCTGCAGGAGTCTTGTTTATTGTTCTGAACTGAATGCTATGAGCCAGAGGATGAGGGGGGAAGGGCACTTCACATGCTGCCTGTCTTGCAAACAGGCAGCTGCTATTGCCTAGAAACTGATCAATGGGAGCTATTGGTGGAGGAGGCAGCATGAGAATCCTGTCTTTCTTCCCTCCAGGCTCTCAATGTTTTCAGAAACACACATGTGGCCCTGCACCTGGCTTTCCTGAGTGTCGAGTAAAGGCGAGGCAGGCAGGGAGCTGGCTAAGGTTCTTGCAGATGGATCTGTCCCACAGATCATCTTTTGCCCAGCCCTGGAGTAGAGGCTGGAGCCAGCTTCTCCATTTATAGGAGGCAGCAGCAGCAGCAGCAGCAGCTGATATTTCTGGTCTTTCAAGGGGGCGAGTGCTCCACCTCCATTTCCCCAGCTGATCAGCTGAGTTCTCTGCCTGTGCAAGGAGTTCTGAACCTCTGTGCTCGGTTCAGAAAAGGGCTGCATGCCTGCACAGGTATGCAGCTTACAGGGAACCTTGCCAACAACCCATGGATGGTCATCTTTGTCCTATAATCCCAAACTGTGATTGATCCTAGAAAGATATGTGACCATGACACATAGTACTGGAATCCATTTTGAACCTGGTATTTTTCAATGGGGATAGAGGGATGCTGAACAAAGGATTCCCACACTGGGATAAAGTCTATTTAAGCAATGGGAAGCAATCAGTCTTTTGTCTTCAGCTGGCTTTTGAAACTGCTTAGCCCACACTATGGGGAAACAAAAAAAACCCCAGCTCTGACTCAAAAGTCTTTACCTGAGATAAGAATAGCTCTTTAGGGCAAGAATTTACATGTAACAAGTATCTTAGTGGATATAACTAGCTAAGCATTTTTATTAGCTTAAATTTAGTCATTTACTTTAATCTAACTGTTTCACTTGCAACCACTTGACTCCTACTTTTTGTAAGTAATAAAACAGCTTTGCTTATTATCAAGCTCAGTGTAAATAACTGTTATCAGAGAAAGGGGGAGCAGTACATATCTTTCATTCACTGATAAAACGTACAGACATCCTTATAGGCTTTCTCTGTAAAACCTTTACACAGAGTAAAATGGATTTATTTGGGTTTTGGTCTTATTTAAGGGTTGATTTTCTGAGCGTTGTGCCCTTATGCCTGAGTCTTCCTGGAGCTGAACTGGTTCAGTGTCTGTGTTGTTCTACAGAATTGGTAACCCCGACTCTGTGCCTTTCTGGGGGAGAACAGATGATCTAACGTAGCATGACAGGGTGGAGGAGGCCCCAGGGGAAGAAGGTAGTTGTCAGTGGCATGATGAATAGACCAGAGAACAACACTAAGGCTATGTCTACAGTCGCAGCGTCTTGCACAAGTACGGCCGTTCTTGTGCAAGAAGCTGCAGTGCATCCACACTGCCTGCCCGCTCTTGTGCAAGGAAATTTATAGTATGGCGTGGTAAGAGAGGGATCCTTGTGTAAGACTTATGCTCTTTTTTTATCAGGTGTAAGCCGTTTTGCGCAGGAGCTCTTGTGCAAGAGGTCAGTGTGGATGCTCGGCAGGGATTTATTGCGCAAGAGAGCCCTATGGCTAAAATGGCCATCAGGGCTTTCTTGCGCAAAAGAGCGTCCACACTGCCATGGGAGCTCTTGCGCAAAAGCACAGCGCGCACATGACAGTGTAGACGTTTTCTTGCACAAGACTTCTTGCGCAAGAGCCCTTGCGCAAGATGTTCTTGTGCAAGAAGCCACCAGTGTAGACATAGCCTAAGGGATTTTCTGTGATCCATGCCATTATAAACACTCCAGCATGAAATAAGTTCCCCAACAGAAACATTATCCTACAAGTTGTTTCACACTGTACAAACCATCACAAAGAAATGTTACCCCGTTTGAGACTCGGTGTTGTTCCATGGGACATGGAGACAAGTAGACAAATGGATGAACATATGAAATCCACTGCACTCTGGGTATCAATAAAATATGACATTCCTATCCTCCTGTTTATGAATCTCTGTATTTCGTTATTGGACTAATGCATTTTATGTCTTTGTTCTCCCACTCACTACTTTTTGTATGTGATTTGTGCCTCTGCATCCTTTGACTGTTTACTATTGAGGCTGTGATGGACATCTTGGATTCATGTACAATACTGTATTTTGAATGCATGCATTAACTTATATTACAGATTGGTATATTATCTTCATTATCTGCATCAGCTCCTTATTTTCTCATTTCCAAATTTTAGTAAGAAATAAAAGTTAGCATGCTAATCCATAAGTTATGCTTTAAAGAAGAAGGAAGACCAGTTCAATTTGTATCTTACAAAACTGCAAACTCAATTAATAGGCTTGATAGAATTTTTATCAATCATCTCAGCAGAATTATTTGTGTTAATTTTTAAGTATTTTTACATATTTGTGTTTATTTAAATGAATACAATTGCATGAAATGATGGGGGAATATTAACCAATGCCAGGTCAAACAATTACTGAACAACAGTATATGTTGAGATGCCAAAAAATTAATTCTTTAGAACAGATAAGAAACAAATAGTCAATGCCACAAGTCAAAATATACAAAGTAAATATCCTTATATCAAAGTCTAATAAGATTTCTAACAGGATTTTTCTTACCTTCTCTATTGAAATTTTGATTATTATCAATGGAATTACATTTTCTTCAGTTGTTGTTTGTACAGTGAAATCAGTGTTTACCAACATTTACCGATAAAAATGTAATCCTTCCAAGCCTATAAGTATAAATAAGGATTAGAACTAGATTTAATAAAAAAGAAAAAATATTATTATATGCTGCTGAATTTACAGATTAACACACAAATCCATGAAAATAATGAGGTCATGCATTCATTTTTCATGTTAAAAAGTAAGTTCAGTGATGGCACTTGCTACCGAAGACTACTTCTGCTTCTTCTTTTGTTTAGATCAATTTCTTGTGAAATCTCAGAAATTATTTATCATTTTCTTATATGCAAGGCCAAGAAAGGGCCATAATATTTTTTCTTCCCTTACATTTTCAGGCTTCTAACAATGTGGTTCTGCAAAGCAAACCACTAGGGCTCAATTGTGCAAACTTCACTTGACAATGTGTATAGTCCCATTGAATTCAAAAGAACAACTTAGATAAGGACTACTCAGTCAGGGTCACAAAACCAGGTCCTTAGGCCAAAAGGCTGAAAGTACTTTGCCTTGATTTAAATAAAATATCCTGTTTAGCATAAAGCTGAACTTTGATGGTATTCATAATGGATTGCCAACATAAGCAAGCTGTATAAAAGTAAACTTTAACAGAACAGGCTGAACCTCTGAAATCCAGGATTCTCTGATCTGGCAACATCCTTGGTCCAGCAACACAGGGGCTGGGGAACCCAGACTGAGCCAGGCAACATATGGGGAGCCCCAGCCCTGGTCCAGAACCTCCAGCATTGTAGGGTAAATTGAGGCAGTCCATGGTACCTTGCTGAGAACTGACAAACTCAAACCTGAAAGTATTAGGCCAAGCTTGGGAAGTAAAACAGTTCAACAGTTACTGTGACCCTGGTTCCCCAGCAACCACATTCCAAAAGGGCCTCACTTTGAGAAGGCCAATACCAAACAACCAAACAACCGCACTGGATTGTTTTTCATTGTCTGCTTTGTTCCTAGAAAATAAGCTTGAATCCCAAAGATCGCACAAGGCAATACCACCCCCGCAGGAGATGCATTATATTTCTGGCCGACAAATTGACCATCAACATGTCTTTGTTTATGTTGGCTTCTTTAGTTTGTTAGGAATAATTACCTGTATTAGTGATAACATGTTTGATTGGCAATGGGCGGAGATACTGTGTAACTGTTGTAGACCATTGGCTTATGTGCATGTCTCACTTACGCTGCTAGACCTATCAAATCACTTCTCCTCTGTCCATCTGCTACCTATATAATCTAATGTATGTTTTGGTTAACTTAGTGATCACCAGGTTAATCCCTGTTGAGTACTCCACCAGCTGTGTGAACCAATAAATCCTCTGCTTGTTTTCACCTGCACCCAGTATGTCCAAGAAATTATTCCCTACAAGCATCAATGGGGCCAGACAGTGGCCAGGGAGCTCCAGCACCTGACCAGGGTACCCCTGATGTCAGCAAGGCCACATGACCAGGGAGTCCCGGCCACAACTAGGGAACTCCCAGCTGCAGTTGGGCTGTCTGTAGCTGGGCAGCCCCAGCCAGGAACCCTGAGAAATCCCAAATGGCAGCAGGGCTGGGATGATTGGGCAGCCTCCACCACAGAACCCACCCCCTGCTGAAGTGGGGCTGGTGGGAAGCTAGAATCCCCAGTGGTAGTGGGGTAGCCCTAGAAGTGGGATGTCCAGGTGGCCTTGGCTGGGGAACCACCGGCACACCATCACCACCAAATCCTGAGCTTTGAATGATTTTGTTAGTTGTTTAAAAACAGCTTCATCCACCCCTTCCACCTAAATAGATGGCCTGTAGTAGATCCCTAGCATGGCATCATCCATGTTTTTTACCCTTTTAACCCAATCCCAGAGATTCTCAATAGATCCGTCTCCTACGTCCATCTCCATGTCAGTCCAAGTGTGTACATTTTTAATATATAAGGCAACACCTCCTCCCATTTTTCCCCTCCTGTCCTTCCTGAGTAAGCTGTACCCTTCTATACCATTATTCCAATCATGTGTATTACCCTACCAAGTCTCTGTGATGCCAACAGTGTCATAGTTGTATTTATTTATTAGCACATCCAGTTCTTCCTGCCTATTATCCATGCTTCTTGCATTTGTATATAGGCATCTAAGGATACATCTAGACTACATGGCTCTGTCCACAAAGCCATGTAAAATAGTTTACTCGGCATAGTTTCATGAGGCATACAGGAGTAGTCGACAAAGGCTTCCCTTGTCAACCGCGCCACGTCTAGACTGCCGCGCTGTGCCGGATCAGCTGATTGTCAGCACAGTACAGTGGCCATTTTTATTTTAATGAAGCGGGGATTATTTAAATTCCCACTTTATTGACTATGCTTAGTAAACTATTTTACATGTCTCCATTGATGGAGCCATGTAGTCTAGACGTACCCTAAGACTCATAGACTCATAGACTTTAAGGTCAGAAGGGACCATTATGATCATCTAGTCTGACCCCCTGCACAGTGCAGGCCACAAAATCTCACCCACCCCTCCTAGAATAATCCTCTCACCTATATCTCAGATATTGAAGCATTCAAATACTTTGAAGACCCCAAGATGCAGAGAATCCTCTAGCTGTGATCTGTACCCCATGCTACAGAGAAAGGTGAAAAACCTCCAGGGCCTCTGCCAATCTACCCTGGAGGAAAATTCCTTCCCGACCCCAAATATGGCGATCAGCTAAACTCTGAGCATATGGGCAAGACTCATCAGCCAGACACCCAGAAAGTTCTCTATAGTAACTCCTATCATCCCTCCATTGACCTATTTCCCACTGATAATGAATGGTCAATTAGTTACCAAGATCATGTTATCTCATCAAACCATCCCCTTCATAAACCCATCTAGTTTAATCTTGAAACCAGATAGATCTTTTACTCCCACTACTTCCCTTGGAAGGCCATTCCAGAACCTCACTCCTCTAATGGTTAAAAATCTTCGTCTAATCTCAAGACTAAACTTCCTACTAGCCAGCTTATATCCATTTGTTCTTGTGTCCACATTGGTATTAAACTTAAATAATTCCTCTCCCTCCCTGGTATTTATCCCTCTAATATATTTAAAAAGTGCAATCATGTCCCCCCTCAGCCTTCTTTTGGTTAAGGTAAACAAGCCAAGCTCCTTGAGTCTCCCTTCATAAGACAGGTTTTCCATTCCTCGGATCATCCTAGTGGCCCTTATTTGTACCTGTTCCAGTTTGAATTCATCCTTCTTAAACATGGGAGACCAGAACTGCACACAGTATTCCAAATGGGGTCTCACCAATGCCTTGTCTAATGGCACTAACACCTCCTTATCCCTACTGGAAATACCTCGCCTAATACATCCCAAGATCGTATTAGCCTTTTTCACGGCCATGTCACAATGGAGGCTCATAGTCATTCTATAATCAACCAGGACTCCGAGGTCCTTCTCCTCCTCCGTTACTTCCAACTGATGTGTCCCCAGCTTATAACTAAAATTCTTGTTATTAATCCCTAAATGCATAACCTTACACTTCTCATTATTAAATTTCATCCTATTGCTATCACTCCAATTTACAAGATCATCCAGATCTTCCTGTATGATATCCCGATCCTTTTCTGAATTGGCAATAGCTCCCAACTTTGTGTCATCCGCAAATTTTATTAGGACACTTCCACTTTTGGTGCCAAGATCATCAATAAAAAGATTAAATAAAATTGGCCCCAAAACTGATCCCTGAGGAACTCCGCTAGTAACCTTCCTCCAACCTGACAGTTCACCTTTCAGTATGACCCGCTGTAGTCTCCCCTTTAACCAGTTGCTTATCCACCTCTCAACTTTCATATTAATCCCTATCTTTTCCAATTTAACCAATAATTCCCCATGTGGTACTGTATCAAATGCCTTACTAAAGTCGAGGTAGATTAGATCCACTGCATTTCCTTTATCTAAAAAATCTGTTACTTTCTCAAAAAAGGAGATCAGGTTGGTTTGGCACGATCTACCTTTTGTAAAACCATGTTGTAATTTGTCCCAATTGCCATTAGCCTCAATGTCTCTAACTACTTTCTCCTTCAAACTTTTTTCAAGGATCTTAGGGTACGTCTACACTACAGCGCTAATTCGAACGAACTTAGTTCGAATTAGTTAATTCGAACTAAGCTAATTCGAACTAACGCGTCTAGAACTAAAAACTAGTTGGAATTAGCATTTTGCTAATTCGAACTAGCATGTCCACATTAAGTGGACCCTGAACTGGGCTTAAGGATGGCCGGAAGCAGTGCCGGCAGGGCATCAGAGGAGGACTTAGAGCGTGGAGATGCTGTCTCAGGCTAGCCGAGGGCTGCGCTTAAAGGGACCCGACCCCCACCCCAGACAGACAGTTCTCAGGGGTGCCCCACTTGCAAAGCAGTCCTGGCTCGGAGTGCCTGGAGTGCCCACAATGGGCACATCACAGCACTCGGCCATCAGCCCGGCTGCACTTGCCGCAGGCTGCCATCTGGGAAGAGAGGGCAATTGGGGGGCTGCAGGAGAGCTTCCACCCCCAGAAGCCCGCAGAGCCAACCCAGTCCTCCCCATCGGGGGCTCGTACCCCATTCCTCCCTCACCTCCTTCCACTTACCCTTCCCTAGCCCCTTTTCTTGATGTACAAAATAAAGGACTATTGTGTTAAAAAATGGAATCTGTCTTTATTGAACAAAACTGGGGGAGACTGGGAAAAGGAGGTAGGAGAGGGGAAGAGAGAGGCTGGGAGAGGGGAGGGCAACTAAAATGATCAGGGGTTGGGAACAGGTCCCATATGAAGAGAGGCTAAAGAGACTGGGACTTTTCAGCTTAGAAAAGAGGAGACGGAGGGGGGACAGGATAGAGGTCTCTAAAAGCAGGAGTTGGGTGGAGAGGGTGCATACAGAAAAGTTCTTCATTAGTTCCCATAAAGAAGGACTAGAGGACACCAAAGGAAAGGAATGGGTAGCAGGCTTCAAACTAGTAACAGAAAGTTGTTCTTCACAAAGCAAAGAGTCAACCTGTGGAACTCCTTGCTGCAGGAGGCTGTGAAGGCTAGAACTGGAACAGAGTTTAAAGGGACGTGAGATCAAGTCATGGAGGTTGGGTCCATGGAGCGCTATTAGACAGGGGGAAGGAGTGGTGTCCCTGGCCAAGGTTTGTGGAAGGCTGGAGAGGGATGGCATGAGACAAATGGCTTGGTCACTGTCTTTGGTCCATCCCCTCCAAGGTCCCTAGGGTTGGCCGCTGTCGGCAGACAGGCTACTGGGCTAGATGGACCTTTGGTCGGACCCAGGACGGCCATTGTAAGCTCAGGGCTCAGGGTCGGGGGTCTCAGTGGACCCCCTTGATTTTCATGCACACCTGATCCTGGGTGGCCAGGCTGGCAGCTCTCCGGCCCTAGACGGCCACTTTCCTGTGCCTAGTGCGGAGATCGTGGACGAAGTCCACGATGTCCACACTAGCCCAGGCGGGTGCCCGCCTCTTGCAGTCCCGGGCAAGCTCCTGGGAGCCGCCAGCCTGGTCCTTGGAAGAGGGGGAGGGCTGGGGGGCATCGGGTGGCTGGCTTGAGCCGTGCCAGGTGCAGGGTCTGCTGGCTGGGTGCTGGCAGGCTTGCACCTGTCACGGGCACCGTAGTCAGACCGTGCCCCTTTAAGGGGTCTGGGGCCGGGAGGGGGGCAATAGAGTTTCCCTGGTGTTGGCCAGAGTGGCCACCAGGGAAAGCTGGGGAGGGCTAGCCTCCCTCTAGTTCGAATTAAGGGGCTACACACCCCTTAATTCGAACTAGCTAGTTCGAACTAGGCTTAATCCTCGTAAAATGAGGACTACCTAGTTCGAACTAAGCGCTCCACTAGTTCGAATTAAGTTCGAACTAGCGAAGCGCTAGTGTAGCACCTATGAAAGTTAGTTCGAACTAACGTCTGTTAGTTCGAACTAACTCTGTAGTGTAGACATACCCTTACATACTACAGATGTCAAACAAACTGGCTTATAGTTACCCGGGTCGCTTTTTTTCCCTTTCTTAAAAATCGGAACTATATTAGCAATTCCCCAGTCAAGTGGTACAACCCCTGAGTTTAGAGATTTATTAAAAAAATTTGCTAATGGACTTGCAAGTTCATGTGCCAGTTCCTTTAATATTCTTGGATGAAGATTATCTGGGCCCCCCGATTTACTCCCATTAAGTTGTTCAAGTTTGGCTTTTACCTCGGACATGGTAATATCTACCTCCATATTTTTAGTCCCATTTGTTAACTTACCATTATCCCTAAGCTCTTCATTAGCCTCATTAAAACTGAAGCAAAGTATTTGTTCAAATATTGGGCCATTCCTAGATTATCCTTAACCTCCACTCCATCCTTAGTAATTAGCGGTACTACTTCTTCTTTTTTTGTTTTTTTCCTATTTATATGGCTATAAAACCTTTTACTATTGGTTTTAATTCCCTTTACAAGGTCCAACTCTACCTGACTTTTAGCCTTTCTCACTTTATCCCTACATGCTCTAACCTCAATAAGGTAGCTTTCTTTACTGATCCCTCCCATTTTCCACTCCTTATATGCTTTCTGCTTTTTCTTAATCACCTCTCTGAGATGCTTGCTCATCCAGCTTGGTCTAACACACCTGCCTATAAATTTTTTCCCTTTTCTATGGATACAGGCTTCTAACAGCTTCTGCAACTTTGACTTAAAATAATTCCAGGCCTCCTCCACTTTAAGATCCATAATTTCTTTAGTCCAATCAACTTCCCTAACTAATTTCCTTAATTTACTAAAGTTAGCCCTTTTGAAATCAAAAACCCTAGTCTCAGATTTATTTTTGTTTATCCTTCCATTTAATTTGAACTCAATTAGCTCATGATCACTCAAGCCAAGGTTGTCTCCTACAACCATTTCATCTATGAGGTCCTCGCTACTCACCAAAACCAAATCTAAAATAGCATCCCCACTTGTTGGTTCAGCAACTACTTGATGAAGGAATTCATCAGCTATCACATCTAGGAAAATCTGAGCCCTATTATTATTACTAGCACTTGTTCTCCAGTCTATATCTGGAAAGTTGAAATCTCCCATAATTACTCAGTTTCCATGAGTATTTACTTCATTAAAAACATTAAAGAGGTCTCTATCCATATCCAAATTGGATCCTGGTGGTCTATAACACACCCCAAGCACTATCCCAGGGGAGGATCTGACAGTTTTCTTCCCCAATGTGATTTTTGCCCAAACGGACTCTGTCTTCTCCATTCCATCACTTTTTATTTCCTTACAATCTACCTCATGTTTGATATACAATGCGACTCCACCAGCTTTACCCTTATTTCTGTCTTTCCTAAACAGCACATACCCTTCAATACCTGTACTCCAGTTATGCCTAGTATTCCACCATGTTTCTGTTATTCCTATAATATCTGGTTTCACTTCCAGGACCAATAGCTCTAGTTCCTCCTTTTTGTTACCTAGGCTCCTTGCATTGGTGTACAAACATCTTAATTTTTGCTGTTTGGTCTCATTCACATTCTTTACCCAATTTGGCACGGACGTTATACCTTCAATATGACCTATTAGACTAGTATCCACCCCACCCTTCCTCATGTTCATTCTCCTACCCCCAGCTATATCCTTTCTTACTTCGTTTTCCTCCCTCTCAGTGTTAAAATCTGGCGTAGAGATTACCTGGGCATCTCCCAACTGTCTCCCCCAAATTCCTAGTTTAAAGTTCTCTTAATCAGTTGAGCCAGCTTCCATCCTAGAAGTCTATTTCCCTCCCTACTTAGGTGAAGTCCATCCCTAGAGAACAGTCCTCTGTCCATAAATGCCTCCCAGTGACCATACATCCCAAAGCCCTCTTTATAGCACCACTGCCTAAGCCATCTATTGATCATCATAATCCTGTCACATCTTAGTTGCCCTTCTCTAGGAACAGGCAGAATCCCACTAAAAATCACCTGAGCCTCAATTTCCTTGAGCATCCTCCCCAACCTAGCATAGTCTCCCTTAATTTGTTCCAGCGAGAATCTAGCCGTATAATTTGTTCCTACATGAAAGATGATCAATGGATTCCTTCCTGCTCCCTTAATAGTCCTCCTCAACCTCAGTGCCACATCTTGTATCTTAGCACCTGGCAGACAGCACACCCTTCTATTCTCTCGATCAGCTCTGGTTACAGGCCTATCTATTCTTCTCAATAAGGGGTCCCCAATCACATAGACCTGCCTTTTCCTAGTGACAGTGAAATTATCTGGTCTATCTCTAGCTTCCTCTGGCTGCAAGTCCTTGCCATTCCTATTTTCCCTTGTAATCCTCTTTAATCCATCCTGTATCCTCCTAATGCTCATTATTGGTGTTGTCTCCGTTAAGTCTTCCCCTTTATCTATGGGACTAGCCACTCTTCTCTTCTTCCTTACCCTTCCATCTTCATTATCTACCTGCTGTACCCCTTCTTCATTTTCATTATGGGGTAGTAGTCAGAGGAGTGGATAATCCTCGACAATGCCTCTGTAATGTCTCAGATATGTGAGCCCTGGAGTATCCCACTTATCATTAGGTTGGACCCCAAATTATTTTAAATGGGCTTACCTACCTTGCTCCCAATACTCCAGATGAGGTCTAACCAGTGAAATCAGTCTCCTTTCATTTATCTGTATGGACTGAAACTTTCCATTGATAAGTGGTATGATGGGTATGTCATAGTACACCTGGAATTCCCAGAGGACATGGCAGGAGTAAAAGAAGAGGTCGACACAGCTACATTGATATGCCCCAACCCTAAAGGAATCTCTGATGTGTCTGTGCTGATAGGGACCAACATCAGTCTCTTCAAGGTGCTTGCAGATTACTGCAGATGACAGGCTGGAGACCAATACCTGGGCACCCTGACAATCCATACACTTTGTACTGAAGCTTATAGGAAAATTGAGGATGCTAAAGAGGAGATGTCTGATCTGCCAATGGGGACACTGAGGTATGCAGGCATGAGCCACTTAGTAATGCCTGCAAGGACTGAGCAAGAAGTGCTTGTCATGAGTACCTGGCTGAAAAGCAATAAATGAACATTTGCCATGGTAGAGCAACCAGCTGAAGGAGAGCTCCTTAAGGGCTCCTGGTCCCCAGTGGAGTTCTAACATTACCGGCAGCATCCCAGGACAAGGTCACTGTACTGATAGCTAATGAAAAAAGTTGTGATGTTGTTGGGAATTGAGGGGAAAAGATAGCAGACCTCTTCAAACCCGAATCAATTGTGAGACCCCCCAATGTGAAACTCAAGTTCCAACTATAGATTCAGCAAAGTTTGACTTTGGGGATTCATGGTTGTCCAAGAAGTGGAAGGATCTCCTGAGGAAGAAACTCTGTGAAAGATCCAAGGTATTCTCACTGCATGAGTGGGATGTGGGATGTGCAAAAGGGGTTGAGCACAACATCAGGCTACATAACCCTTGATCTTTCAGGGAGAGATCTAGAAAAATTGCACACTCAGAGATGGAAGATGTGTGATTTCATCTTCAGGAGCTGGCTGTGAATGTCATCATTGAGCAGCCCCTATGCCTCACCCATTGTGATAGTCCATAAGAAGAATGGCAAAATGTGGATGTGTATCGACTACTGCACCCTAAATAGCCATATTGTAGTTGACCAGTACACAATGCCCCGAGTAGAAGATGCCTTAGAATGTTTACTGGGAAGCCAGAGGTACTCAGTATTTGATCTTTGAAGTGGATACTACCAGATCCCTCTGGGAGCAAAGGAGAAGGAGAAGACAGACTTCATCTGCCCATTGGGATTTTATCAGTTTGAACGCACACCTCAAGGGTTCTCCTCATGGAGAAAATTGTGGGAAATATGAACCTACTGCAAGTCTTGGTCTATTTGGATGATCTGATTGTATTTGGAAGGACCTTGAAGGAACATGAAGAAAGACTTCTTAGAGTACTTGACAGGTTGGAGGCTTATGGATTGAAACTTTCCATTGATAAGTGCCAATTCTGCAGAACATCAGTGAAGTATGTTGGTCACATTGTGTCCCAAGAAGAAGTGAGTACTGATCTGGATAAAATAGATGCACTCACTACCTGGTCATGTCCCTGAAACTACAGAGAGCTTAAGACCTTTCTTGGATTTAGTGGTTACTATCACAGGTTTGTGAAGAATTATGCTACCATTGTAAAGCCTCTGAATGATCTTACCAAAGAATACCTGCCCAGAAAGAAAAAGTCAAAGACCAAGAATAAGGGGACATCCCCAAGGCATCCTGAGCCAAAACACTATGGTTCCTTAGAGCCCTTTAGACCACGATGGGATGAGGGATGTGAAAGAACTTTCAGAGATATAATTAGCTGCCTAACTCATGCTCCAGTCTTAGTTTCTGCTGACCTGAGCAAGCAATTTCTCCTACACACAGATGTCAGTTTGGAAGGCTTGGGGGTGGTCTTATACCAAGAAGTGGAAGGTAATTGTAAACCTGTGGCCTCTGACAGTGATAGTCGTTACCCCATCCACAAGCTGGAGTTCTTACCCTTGAAATGGGCCATCACTGAGAAATTTTGTGATTACTTGTATGGTGCTAAGTTTCAAATATGGGCAGACAACAATCCACTGAGTTATGTGTTGACAAGTGCTAAGCTGGATGCTACTGGACGGAGATGGGTGGATGCCTTGGCCAGCTGTGAGTTCAGCATACAGTACCAATCAGGGAGAAGCAATGTAGATGCAGATGCATTGTTTCAGCACCCACAGCCATCAGAAATTGCTGAGATGCCTGTGGACGGAGTGAGAGCTATTTGAAAAGAACTTATCAAGTGTCCAAGGCCCATGAGAGTGTACATGGCTGTATTGGAGAAAATCTGGGCCTATCACTGGAGAGTGTGCCATCTGTCTCTGAACTAAATTGTGTTGGATCAGTCTCCATTACCTAGGCTCAATGCTGCTGATGGGCAAAAAGCCCAGCTGCGAGATGCTGACATTTGCAACACAGTACTTGCAAAAAGAGAGTGGCAAAGCCCTAGTGTAGTTGCCCCATCCACCCATGAGGGTAAACTACTGTTGAGTGAATGGCACAAACTGGGCCTGATACAGAGGGTGCTGCACTGGATCACCGTAGATCCTTTGCAGAATCGACAAACACAACTAGTGCTATTAGAGGAATACAGAGCCCTGTCCATGAGAGCCCTGCACAATGATTTTGGGCATTTTGGAAGGGAGAAAACCCTTTGGATTATCTGTGGTCGGTTCTACTGGCCCCAGATGGCTGAAGATGTACGAAAAAATGTGACACATGCGCCTGATGTGTTCAGAGGAAAACTCTGCATACTAGAGCTGCCTATCTGGTGAATATCACCACCAGCAGGGCTTTGGAGCTGGTGTGCATCGATTTCCTATCTTTAGAAGTGGACAGGAAGAATATGGGGAACATTTTTGCAGTGACTGACCTTTATACCCAATAAGTACAGGCATATCCCACACATGACCAGAGGGCCACCACCATGGCTTGAGTTTTGTGGGAAAGATATTTTTCAGTATATGGTCTCCCAACTTGGTTACACTCTGACCAGGGATGGGACTTTGAGAGTCATGTCTTGAAGGAGATGCTACGGCTGTCCAGAATTAAGAAGTCCAGAACAACACCTTACCACCCACAAGGTGACCCTCAGCCTGAGCTATTCAATCCGACTCAATTAGATATGCTGGGGACTTTATGTCCAGACCAGAAGGTATCCTGGAGCCAGCATGTCGCATTTTTGGTGCATGCCTACAATTCTAGAAGGAATGATGCTACAGGAGTCACCCCATATTTCATGATGTTTGGATGAGAACCAATACTACCCGTAGACCTATGCTTTGGAGTATTGGGGGATGGCGAGAGCTATGAGACACATCTGCAGTATGTCTCCCGACTAAGAGAAAAGCTGCAGAATGCCTATCACTTGGCTGCTGTTGCCCAGAAAAATGTCGATCATAACAAACACCGATATGATTAATGAGTGCCCCTGTAGGAACTCCATTCAGAGGACAGAGTTCTGCTGTGAAATTTGGGTATTGCTGGCAAGCACAAGATTGCTGATAGATGGAAGGCAATGCCTTACCTGGTGGTGGAAAAACTTAGTGATCTGCTGGTCTACAAGATTGAACTGGAGACTGGGTCAGAACAAGTAAAGACAGTGCATCAGAACCTTCTGCTGCCTGTGGGAGAATTGGTAGGTGCCCCTTACAAAATGTACTATGACATTGGACCTCGGCAACAATGGTGGGCCCTGTGAGGCTAACCTGCCGTTACCCAGCGCCTTTGAGAGTGAATCTGAAGAGGAAGATGCTCCCTTGGAGTATACTAGAATGCAGACCAGATTTTGAACTCCATCAGCTAGACACGGGGAGAGCTCTGCTTCTTTAGCTCTGAATCCTATGGCTGAAGTATTTAGGCCTGTGGAAGGCAACCCACCGTCCACAACAAGACCAACCTGGGATGATGAACGTGTCTCTTCTACATCCCCAGAACTTTTGGAAGATGAACGGGCTTGTGAAGACACACCTATGTTGGTGGACAGAGGGAATGTTCCAGGGGAAGGTGTCTGTGGTGCCTTGAACACCCCAGCATCTCAGCAAGAGGTGCAAAGGCCTGTGTCTGTAGAAAGGGTACCTTCAAGTAAACCCTCATGAGTCCTACCCCCCAGAAGAAGTCTTCACAGCTCCTGATGTGCCCACTCTCAATAGGTGTGATAGGGTTAGAAAACCAGCAAACAAGCTAACTTACATGCACCAGGAGTGGTTAGTGAGGAACCCCACTTGTGGAAGCCATAGTGGGGTTACTCAGACCTTTGAGGAGAACTTGAGATGCTGGTATAATCAGGAATGTATTTTTCTAGGACAGCAAATTCTTGGTTGGGGGGAGGATATAAGCAGAATCTGAACAACTGCTTTGAATGCAGCCAGCTAAAAGGGGAACGGAGCCCTGGGTGTGGTTATGCTCATTCAGTCATTTAGTCCTGAAAGATAATAATCTGCTGATATGTAAATACAAGTCATGCTGGAATGGGAGAGGAATCTGGGGCATGAATATGTAAATCCAGTTCAGCCAGTGCTATAGGCTTGATGGATGGTCAATTGTTGGAATGGAATGCTGTGTATTGTAACTAATTTCTCTGTAGTGGGGTCACAAACCATGTTAATCCTAAATGTAGGAATTATAAAATATGACCACCAGTGCTTTCAGGAGAGACACTGTCATTGTAAAGAGTCTTGGATGGACAAGCCTTCCCGCTCCAGACTCAAGAGGATGGGATTGGGGGAAGGAGCTTGAACCAGCAGGCTACATGCTCTCCAGGTGTGAGCTGTAAGACTGGTTCAACCTCTCTCTTTCCGCCCCCTTCTCCCACTGTTCTAAGGATAGACCTAAAACAGACTCCATAAGGAGTCTTTTTGTTACTTTGAAATATTATTCCAGTGGGGGCTGGAATCTTTTGGACAGCCTAGGCGGTGGGCCAAGAGATGAAATCACTGAGAAACTGACAAAGAACTGAAATCACTAGGTTTGGCCCAGAGCTAGGCCCATCGCAGAAGCAGCAACTGGCAGGAGCAATCATTTCCTATTTTGTATATATGCAACCAAAAATGTCTGGGTCAGTGGGAGGCCACACTGACTCACCACATTGGCTGGCTAACCTGGGATTTCTGGCTCCCTGGCCCCAGTCCTGGGCAAAGTCCTACACTGGTCAGAGCCTCAGGTTGCAGGCTTGGCCACAGTTCACAGAGTTAGTGCCCTTGGTCAGGACGGGGCAACAAATAAACATCCACAAGGTTCAGTAGTCACAACCCTGATTCAGGGAAGAGCCACAAAGAAACCAGCAGTTCTGAGCCCAGGCTCTTACTCAGGGTGGGTCAGCAACCATTGAAGGCCCATGCCCTTGTTCAGAGTGGGGTGGCAGGTAAGCATAACAGTCAAAGGCTCAGACCTGGCTACAGGCTGAGCTGCAGTTTGCGAGGCAGTTCAAACAGTTTAATGTTCAGTCCTGTCTCTGGGACCTAGGTTATACTATGGCCGTCTCAACCCATGAGCATCTGGCAGTACTTTGTGTGGCCTTGACCCATCTCAAGAGCCAGGTAAGTGTCCCTGGGGTCCAAACCATTCATTCCTTGGATGGCAGGACAGCTGTGCCTCCCTCCTGGGAAGGCTGGGGAGAGCAGATGCCCTCCTCACTCACTGGACTCTAAGGGTATGTCTACACTACCCCCCTAGTTCGAACTAGGGGGTGTAATGTAGTAATGTAGCCGCGCGGCACGGGGTCCGAACTAGCCGGCATTTAAAAATGGCGACGGCCGGCTTTATGCAAATGAAGCCCGGGAAATTCAAATCCCGGGCTTCCTTTGCAACTCCGTATGACTACATTACCCCCCTAGTTCGAACTAGGGGGGTAGTGTAGACATACTCTCACTGAGCTCTCAGACCTTGCTCTTATAATCCCAGCTCTGTCTTTTCACTTCCTGGGGGTGGGGCTGGGTGGCTCAGACCCCACCCATCAATGGGTCTTATGAAGTGCTTCCCCTTCCGGGTCAGCAGGAGGCCACTACAGCAACTTATTGTTTCTTTCTAAATGAAGTATTTTGTGATTCTTCTTATTGAATTTTATCCTATTTACCTCGAACCATTTCTCTTGTTTGTCCAGAAACTTTTGAATGTTAATCCTATCCTCCAAAAAACTTTCAGATTGGTATTATCCACTCTCTTTATAAGTGTATTCTTTAAGCCATTGTCTAAATCATTGATGAAGACATTGAAAGGAACTGGATGTAGAACCTGACCTCTACAATACCTCACTCATTCTGGATTTCCAGCTATTGATAACTACTCTCAGAGGGTATGTCTACACTAGAAAGTTAGTTCGAACTAACGGACGTTAGTTCGAACTAACTTTCCTATGTGCTACACTAGCGCTCCGCTAGTTCGAATTTGAATCGAACTAGCGGAGCGCTTAGTTCGAACTAGGTAAACCTCATTTTACGAGGACTAACGCCTAGTTCGAACTAGCTAGTTCGAACTAAGGGCTGTGTAGCCCTTTAGTTCGAACTAGTGGGAGGCTAGCCCTCCCCAGGTTTCCCTGGTGGCCACTCTGGCCAACACCAGGGAAACTCTATGCCCCCCTCCCGGCCCCGGACCCCTTAAAGGGGCACGGGCTGGCTACGGTGCCCGTGCCAGGTGCAAGCCTGCCAGCACCCAGCTAGCAGACCCTGCACCTGGCACGGCACAGAGCCACCCACCCGATGCCCCCCAGCCCACCCCCTCTTGCCGGGACCAGGCTGGCGGCTCCCGGGAGCTTGCCCTGGACCGCAAGAGGCGGGCACCTTCCTGGGCTAGTGCGGACATCGTGGACCTCGTCCACGATCTCCGCACTAGGCACAGGAAAGTGGCCGGCTAGGGCAGGAGAGCTGCCAGCCTGGCCACCCAGGACCAGGTGTGCATGAAAATCAAGGGGGTCCACTGAGACCCCCGACACTGAGCCCTGAGCTTACAATGGCCGTACTGGGTCAGACCAAAGGTCCATCTAGCCCAGTAGCCTGTCTGCCAACAGCGGCCAACCCTAGGGACCCTGGAGGGGATGGACCGAAGACAATGACCAAGCCATTTGTCTCGTGCCATCCCTCTCCAGCCTTCCACAAACTTTGGGCAGGGACACCACTCCTACCCTCTGGCTAATAGGACTCCATGGACCCAACCTCCATCACTTTATCTCACTTCCCTTTAAACTCTGTTCTAGTTCTAGCCTTCACAGCCTCCTGCAGCAAGGAGTTCCACAGGCTGACTATTTGCTTTGTCAAGAACAACTTTCTCTTACTAGTTTGAAGCCTGCTACCCATTCCTTTCCTTTGGTGTCCTCTAGTCCTTCTTTATGGGAACTCATGAAGAACTTTTCTGAATGCACCCTCTCCACCCAACCCCTGCTTTTAGAGACCTCTATCCTGTCCCCCCTCCGTCTCCTCTTTTCTAAGCTGAACAGTCCCAGTCTCTGTAGCCTCTCTTCATCTGGGACCTGTTCCCAACCCCTGATCATGTTAGTTGCCCTCCCCTCTCCCAGCCTTTCTCTTCCCCTCTCCCACCTCCTTTTCCCAGTCTCCCCCAGTTTTTTTCAATAAAGACAGAGTCAATGTTGGAAGAAACGTTATCTTTATTTTGTACATCAATAAGAAGGGGGGCTAGGGAAGGGCAAGTGGAAGGAGGTGAGGGAGGAATGGGGTACGAGCCCCCGATGGGGAGGACTGGGCTGGCTCTGCGGGCTTCTGGGGGTGGAAGCTCTCCTGCAGCCCCCCAATTACTCCCTCTCCCCAGATGGCAGCCTGCGGCAAGTGCAGCCGGGCTGATGGCCGAGTGGTGTGATGTGCCCAGTGTGGGCACTCAGGGCACTCCAAGCCAGAACTTCTTTGCAAGCGGGGCACCCCTTAGAACTGTGTGTCCGGGGTGGGGGTCGGGACCCTTTAAGCGCAGCCCTCAGCTAGCCTGAGACAGTATCTCCATGCTCTAAGTCCTCCTTTTATGCCCTGCCGGCACTGCTTCCGGCCATCCTTAAGCCCTGTTCAGAGTCCACTCAATGTGGACTTACTAGTTCGAACTAGCAAAACGCTAGTTCGAACTAGTTTTTAGTTCTAGATGCGTTAGTTCGAACTAGCTTAGTTCGAATTAACTAATTCGAACTAAGTTAGTTCGAACTAGCGCTGTAGTGTAGACGTACCCTGAGAGCTATTTTTCAGCCAGTTTTGTACCTATCTTACAGTAGCTTTCTTTAGGTTGCATTTCCCTAGGGGTGTGTCTAGACTACATGCCTCCTTCGACGGAGGCATGTAGATTAGCCAGATCGGAAGAGGGAAATGAAGCCGCGATTAAAATAATCGCGGCTTCATTTAAATTTAAATGGCTGCCCCGATCTGCCGATCAGCTGTTTGTCGGCAGATCGGGGGAGTCTGGACGCGATGCCCCGACAAAGAAGCCTTTCTTCATCGACACAGGTAAGCCTCGTGAAACCAGGTTTACCTGTGTCGATGAAGAAAGGCTTCTTTGTCGGGGCATCGCGTCCAGACTCCCCCGATCTGCCGACAAACAGCTGATCGGCAGATCGGGGCAGCCATTTAAATTTAAATGAAGCCGCGATTATTTTAATCGCGGCTTCATTTCCCTCTTCCGATCTGGCTAATCTACATGCCTCCGTCGAAGGAGGCATGTAGTCTAGACACACCCTAGGTTTGTTTGTTTGTTTGTCTTAGAAGTACTGTGAGACTGGTGTCAAAAATGTACTAAAGTCAAGATATACCAGATCTACTGCTTCCCCCATCTATAACTTTTGTTACCTTTCAAAGATAGCTGTCCAGTTGGTTTGACACTATTTGTTTTTGACAAGTCTATGCTGACTGTCATTAATCACTTTATTATCTTCTAGATATTTGCAAATTGTTTGCTTAATTATTTGTTCCATTATCTTTTCAGGAACAGAATAGATAATGTTTACTATATAATCTTGCTTACTGTTAACATTACAAATTAAGTTGTAACTCATGTCTGCATTGTAAACTAAGTTGTATCTTCTAGTAACTATGTAATCCTTATCTGGAATGCTCTGTAAAGTGTTTTGTGTGCATGGAGATGTGTGTAAGGTGTATCTACACTGCACCTTTATTTTGAGATAACTAGTGTTATTTTGAAATAACAATGTGAGCATCTACACAGCAAATCCATTATTTCGAAATAAATTTGAAATAATGGACAGCTTATTCTGAGGTCTGTAAACCTCATTCCACAAGGAATATCATCTTTTCATGAATATGCCCCACACCTGAATATACCCCGCACCCGAATATACCCCACAGTTTTTGCCTTTTGAGTTTAGAAATACCTGTATACCCCACTCATGAGTATAGCCCGTGGGGGCAAAAGGCGGGGTTTATTCGGGTCCAGATATATTCCTGCCTGCCCCAACTCCTGTGCACTATGGCCATCTGCAGCCTCCCGCTGCTGCTGCTGGCCGCCAAGCCCCATGTCCGCAACTGCTCCAAGGTGTGGCAAGGGGGCTACAAGGAGGGTTTCCAAGGGGGTGCGGGGGAGATTGAAAGCGGGTTGTAGGGGTGGAGTTGCCAGGGGGCACGGGCGGTTTGCAGTGATCTGCTGTGTGGGCCACCTGCCACCCAAGACAGGGATCTGGTCTCCTTCCCTTTGTCAGCCCGGGCTGGGAACCTCCCGCCTTGCACCTCTGCAGGGGATGTCTCTGTCCTGGCTTTGGAGTGTTCCCGGAGAGCGAGCCAGGCTCCCGGGCAGACTTTGTCCCCCCCCCCCCCCCCATTCTGGGAGAGCCATGCTGGGAAAAAGTTACTGGGCTATGCCCCCCCCCTTGTATTTTTCCTCGCGTTGTTCAGCCGCAGGCTGTTCAATCCATCCCCGGCTCTCTGCGGGGGCAAAGGTGTTTGCAGCTCTCAACCCCAGCCCGGCAAAGGCTCAGAGCAGTAGGTGGGGGGCATCTCCGATGCATGTGGTGCATGGCCTGCCCGGCACTGTGCCCCATGACACCTACCTCTGAGCCTGATCCGGGCAGGGGAGCACTCACCCCCCTGGTAGCTTTTGGAGGCCAAGGCGGGGGAAACACTCACCGCCCGGTTCCTGCACAGCCACATTCACCCCCAGGTGAGTAAAAAAAGTTTTGTATCCCCCGCATCCGAGTATACCCCGCGGGGGAGGTGCAGGGTTTGTAAAAGTGAATATAACCCACGGGTTATATTTGCTAAAATACGGTAATGCCTATTCTGAAATAGCTATTTCAGAATAAGGCTCGTGTAGACACTCCACTGTTATTTTGAAATAGCCCCTCATCAGGCCATTCTCAGTTATTCCTCCCCAGAGCCTAAATAGAGATAGCATGTTTACATGAGGGAAGCCTGCCTCGGACTAATTTTGAGGCTTCTCTGAAGAGCAGATGTGCTATTTTGAAATAAGCTATTTTGGAATAACTATTCTAGAATAGCTTATTTTGAAATAGCTATGCAGTGTAGACGTACCCTATGTGAGAAAGCCATCACAAATGCCCAAGTGGTCAAGAAGAAGTGGGAACCTTGAAGATAATCAGGAAATATCCATTGTGTCTAAGGCTGAATTAAATTAAGATAATTGACAAACCCTGGAGACAGGCAGACACCTCAAGAGTAAGATGCAAATAAGAGACAATGATGGGAAATCTGACAATAACCATGAGAGGATAACTTTGGAAAACTGAAATTAACAACTTTTAAGGATGAATGATTGCAGCATAACAATGCAATACTCATAGACAAAAAAGAGAATGTATATATATAAAAAAGGGAGCTCTTGCCAGTAAGACTCTGGGTTTGGTCCTGCGAGCCAAGCTTCAGATGATCCTTGAATGGTGATCAAAAGAGCCTGATTCCTCACTCAGCCAGTCTTGCCTAGCCAGCAAGACAGTCTTGAGCCACGAAAGACTGGTAACTATACACCATCTGCACGACCTGTGTGCATATGGGCTTGTCTTTATGAAGCATATGCTAGCTGCTTTGATATTGTATTCTGAAGAAACACGGCATCTTACCTTTTCCCCTAAAAAGATACTGTGTGCTTCTTATAAGCATAACATACCTAATCGCTCAGACATCTCCTCAGTCAGCTCCTTGAGTATTCTAGGATGCATTTCGCCAGGCCCTGGTGACTTGAAGACATCTAATTTGTCTAAGTAATTTGTAACCTTGTAATATTATAATTGTCTCTTTTACATTTGTTTAAAAATCATTTATGCTACATTGTACAAGGCAAAGTACTAGATGGTAACATTATGTTAAAATTGTATACATATGTATGGGGTGGTGGCCAAGTACCTTAAATATTATATTGTAGCTGCTCTATAATCTGAGGGTATTCTATCGTGCCACCATAATGTGTGATTTTAAATGTAATGCATTTGTGCTGTACTACATATTGCAGTGTATTCTTTCTTGCTTTATTAAGTACTAGAAAATTTACCAGGCATTGCTTGGGTCCTTCAGGTCAAGGGCCTGGAAATGTGGAGGTGCAGGAAATAGGGAAGAGGAGTTGGGGTTTATTCTTAAATAACTATGGGAGCATCTACACAGAAATTCCGTTATTTTGAAATAATTTAAAAATAATGGACAGCTTATTCCAACTTCTGTAAACATCATTCTCTGAAGAATACCGCCTATTCCAAAATAGCTATTTCGAAATAAGATGTGTGTAGATGCTCCATTTCTGCAATTTCAAAATAGTCCATCAACAGGTCCATTCTAAGTTGAGATAGTGCATCTACATTAGAAAAGCCTGCTTCGGACATTTTTTAGGCTTCCTTGCAGTGTTGACATGCTATTTCGAAATAAACTATTTTAGAATAACTATTCTGGAATGGCTTATTCCCAAATAACTGTGCAGTGTAGACATACCCTAGCTGTGCAGTGTAGACATAGCCAGCATGGGGATAAAGAGGGGCTCAGGGCAGGGGGTTGGGACATATTGAGGGACTAAGGGAGGGATTTGGGGCCAAAACAAAGGGTGGGGGCAGCCACAGGCTGCTCCCTTGACTGCTCCTTAGGACTGGCCCAGAATGGTGGGAGCTGCACAGCCTGTTCTCCAGTTGCTCCCCAGGACCAGCCTGGGTCAGTGAAGGCAGCACTGGACAGGCAATGGCTGCTCCCAGGGGCTAAGCCAGAGTGACAGAAATGGCCTGTCATTGGTTACTCCCCAGGGTTGGGGTGCTTGCAACTCCCCTGTGCTCATTCATAGGTCCTATTGATTTTATTGCTGCCAACTATTGAACAGAGCAGAGAACAAATACTATTTTCTGTTGTTCTGATGAAAAAGTATAGTCACATTTTTCTTCTACGCAGAACCTAAATACTGTACTACACTATGTTGTGAAAAGAATAGATAATGAATGCAACAGAAACCATTGGAAGTAAAAGCTTTTTATTCAGACACAGACCAAATAGTGCAAATATAAAATTGAATGTTTTTTTCACTACTGTGCTGAATCTGTGATGTTTTGAGTACAGCTATATTTGAATAAACCCATCAGCATGCAGTTTCTGCTGTATTTAAATGGGAATTGTTTTGTAGATATTCTGCCAGATCTTAACAGTCAGTATGCAAGTTGATGGTTTCAGCTTAGGGTGTTGGCTCTCTGCGGCATGAAAAATAAGGGGCCAAATTAATCCCAGATGAAAATTTTATTTACTTAAATGAATTTATATGGGGATAATCTTGCAATTTTACATGCTAGAAGGTACTCTGTTTATACATAACCTTCTTGGTGTGAAGCCTGGTTTGTGGTAAAAGCACAGCAGTATCTCTTTGGATTTTGCCAGAGCAGTTCTTCCCAAAGAGTATGTTAATTTTTTCGTAATTGTTGTATTAGGTAAAATAAAAATATATAAAAATAAAATATATAAATATATATATAAATATATATAAATCATTACATTACATTACATTCCACCATAGCAACAAACAGAGATCAATACATTTCTAGAGTTCTAAGATACTGAAATTACACTATATTGTATTTCAGAGCTTTTGGCTAAAATATTATGATTGTTCTATCCTTTGCTGATCAATATATTTATTAATATATTAATGACAAGGGCTGGGTGGGAGATGAAAATTTTGTCAATTTAGCTAAAGTTTTGTTGAACAAGCAAAACATAATTTTCTCTACTGTAGCTGAGTAGGTGGGTTCCAGGGTGAGGGCTATTATATGTGATTGGGGATTCCAGAGTGGTGGGTTTGAGTCCTGTTTTCCTAAACCCAAGCAGCCAACATAGGCTGCCCTGGGGCTATTTACTTGATCATTATAAATCAAGGGAATGTTGAGATCAAGTGAGGGAAATCAACTAAGCAACATTATTTCAGAATAACTAGCACTATTTCAAAATAACTTAGTCCACATCTACATAGCAGGCAGTTATCAGAGAGGGTACGTCTACACTACAGCGCTAGTTCGAACTAACTTAGTTCGAATTAGTTAATTCGAACTAAGCTAATTCGAACTAACGCATCTAGAACTAAAAACTAGTTCGAATTAGCGTTTTGCTAATTCGAACTAGCGCGTCCACACTGATTGGACGCAGGGGGGCATTTAAGGGCAGCTGAAACCGGTTCTGGCAGGGCATCAGGTCAGTAGTTGCTTTGTGTGACTGCTGTCTGAGGCTATCTGAGGCTCGTGCTTAAAGGGACCCCCCTGGACAGCCGGTTCTCAGCTTTTCCTGCTTGCTTGCCAAACTCGCCGAGGGACAGCAAAGCGTCGGTCTCTGTGCCCGTCTGTGTCGGTGCTTCCCTTTGGGGGGGGCCGCCGCAGGTGGCAACATGGAGCCACGGCTCGCCCTGCACCTTCTGGTGCACGTTCTGGACTTGCTGCTGCAAGCCTGCCAGCAATGGCTCGAGGCTGCCAGGCACCACCTGGGGAACGTCAGCCCCCTGCCTCTCCGCCTGGCCGCCCTGGGGGCCGTGCAGGAGCCGCGGCGGCGCCCCGGCACCGACGTGCCCTGCCGCGTCTCGCGTCTGGACACCAGCAGTGACTGGTGGGACCGCATCGTCCTGGAGCGCTGGGACGACCGACAGTGGACCCAGAATTTTAGGATGAGGAGGGACACCTTCCTGGAGCTCTGCGAGTGGCTCGCCCCTGCCCTGCAAAGAAGGGACACTCGCATGAGACCCGCCATCCCCCTCCAGAAGCGGGTGGCCATCGCCCTATGGAAGCTCTCCACGCCGGACAGCTACCGATCCGTCGGGAACCAGTTCGGCGTGGGGAGATCCACCGTCGGAGCAGTGCTCATGCAGGTACGACGCTCGTCGGCCACCAAGCCAGGGGGGAGGGGGGCTGCGAGGAGGGGATGGGCCGCCCCAGGGACAAAGGGGGGTGGGAGGAGGCGAAAGCGCCCCGCACCGGAGGGGTCGGGCTGTCCCGGCCGTACTACACGCCGCCAGGGGGGTTGCTTCCGGGAGTGGGGCGCGGGGCACTGCCAGGACACGCACGCTCCCAGCCACCCGGGCACCCCACTGATTGGCACTTTGCTGTGTCTCTCTCCACAGGTGGTCAAGGCCATCAACCGGGTGCTGCTCCGCAGGGTGGTCCGCCTCGCCGACCCGGACGCCGTCATCCGGGGATTCGGTGCCCTCGGCTTCCCCAACTGCGGGGGGGCCATCGACGGGACGCACATCCCCATCCGTGCCCCGGAACACCAGGCGTCCTGGTATGTGAACCACAAGGGGTACTTCTCCGTGATCCTGCAGGCCGTGTGTGACCACCGGGGACAGTTCACGGACATTAATGTGGGCTGGTCCGGCAAAGCACACGACGCACGGGTATATCGCAACTCCTCCGTGTGCCAGCGGCTGCAGGACGGGACCTTCTTCCCCGACCGCCACATCAGGGTTGGGGACGTGGACATGCCCGTCTGCCTGGTGGGAGATGCCGCCTACCCACTGCAGCCGTGGCTCATGAAGCCCTACACGGGGCACCTCAATCCCTCCCGCCAGGCCTTCAATGCCAGGCTGACCAGGGCCCGCATCGTGGTGGAGGGGGCCTTCGGGCGACTGAAAGCCCGCTTTCGATGTCTTCTCACCCATCTGGACCTGGCCGAGCACAACATCCCTCCCGTGGTGGTGGCATGTTGTTTGCTCCACAATTTGTGTGAGCGGAAGGGGGAGGCTTTCCTGCCAGCCTGGATGGCTGAGGCTGACCACATGGCTGGACACTACGGTCAGCCCCGCATCGCCGCCGTCCGGGAAGCCCAGCGGGGGGCCATCCGGATCCGGGAAGCCCTGCGGGATAGCTTCCAGGTGGAGGAGGAGGAGGACTGACCTCTCCCTGCATGCCCCACTGGGGCCTTCTGCCACCCTACCCCCCCCTTCCCCTTTCCCCTCCCTACCTACTGTCAAATAAAGACACCCGTTTTTCAAACAAAAATGTCTGTTTATTTCACAGAACTGGGGTGGGGGGAGGGAGGAATGAAGGTGGGAGAAGGGAGGGGGAAACCTGGGATGAGGGAGCTGGAAGGGGAGGGGAGGGAATGGAGGAAGGGAAAGGAAAGCTCAGGGTGGGGAGTCCGGCTGCCTCTCCCGTCTCGCCACACTGAGGGTCCGGGGGCGTCGGTGGGGAATGGTTGTGGAGGGGGGGGCAGAGGAGACAGGGGGTGTGGAGGAAGCAGGAGCGGAAGCAGGAGTGGGAGCAGGGGGAGCAGGGGGAGCAAGAGGGCGAGCAAGAGGGGGAGCAAGAGGGGGAGCAGGGGGAGGAGGAAATGGAAAGCGGTCCAGCAGGCTCTGGAGGTGGCCTCGCAGGGCACGGCCCTGCTCCTCCACGGCCTCCAGACTCCTCCGGCGCAGCCTGAGGTCCTCCTGGACCCAGTGGTCCTGGAGACGGAGCTGTCGGTCCAGGAACCGGAGGTGCCGCCAGGAAGTGGTAGTCCTCCTGGTTCCTGGCTGTCCTGCTTGCCCGGGCGCGGGCGGCTGCTGCAGGCGGTGGGGTGCGCCCTGAAGGCCCAGGTGCTACAGCTGTGGTGCAAGAAGACCAGCGGTCAATTACCCCAGGGGCCCAGGTGTGTGAAACCCAGCTCCCCTCTGCAAGGCCAGGGCCCCTGCAGGATCCCCAGCTTCTGCTCCATGGTGGGCAAGGCCCAGGCGCACGGTCCCGGGGCTCCCTCTCGCCCCAGCCCCCCGTACACATAAGGGGAACACGAGGGTACTCACAGGTGGACGCCTCCCCGGCCTCTGACGATGCAGGCGAGCGGGTCTGTGGTGTGCCTCGGGGGTCCCGGGTCCTGGGCAGGCTGGCGGCAGGCTCCTGGCTCTCAGACCCCTCTTCCTCCTCCTCTGTGTCCAGGAGCGGTCCCTCTGCCCCGGGGTCAATCACGTCCCGGGGGGCAGGGACGGCATGAGGCCCCAGGATGCGGTCCAGGGCGTGGAAGTGGGGGTAGGCCTCCGGGTCGGCCCCTGGCAGGCAAGCCCGGGAGTAGGACTGCCGCAAGTCCTTAATTTTGCAGCGCACCTGCTCCCGGCTGCGCTGGTGGCCCCTGGCGGCCAGGCTGTCAGCCATGCGTCCGTAGACGGCCGCGTTCCGGTGGCTAGTGCGGAGATCGTGGACATTGGAGGCTTCCCCCCAAACCTCGATGAGGTCCACGATCTCCGCACTTGACCAGGCGGGCGCCCGCCTTTTGCGCCCCCGGGCAGGCTCCCGGGAGCCGCCAGGCTGGTCCTGGGGAGCAGTGGAGGGCTGGGAGCCCTCGTATGGTTGGCTCATTGTGTGGCAGGTGCAGGCTGTGCAGGCACGGGTGCTTGCAGCCTTGCAACTGGCACAAAGTGAGTAGCCAGCCCGTGGCCCTTTAAGGGCTCCAGGGCCGGGAGGGGGGCAATAGAGTTTCCCTGGTGTTGGCCAGAGTGGCCACCAGGGAAACCTGGGAAGCCTTAGCCTCCCACTAGTTCGAACTAAAGGGCTACACAGCCCTTAGTTCGAACTAGCTAGTTCGAACTAGGCGTTAGTCCTCGTAAAATGAGGTTTACCTAGTTCGAACTAAGCGTTCCGTTAGTTCGAATTAAGTTCGAACTAACGGAGCGCTAGTGTAGCGCCTAGGAAAGTTAGTTCGAACTAACGTCCGTTAGTTCGAACTAACTTTGTAGTGTAGACATACCCAGATATAGTAGCCCAATGTCAGTGACTCTGTAACGCTGCAATGCTGGCTGTTGCCTCGGGGCGGCGCTGTTGCCTGAGTCACGTCCTTCGCCTCCCGCCATGGCACTCAGCTGACTTCTGTGCCGCTTAGCCGGGCTGCCACGGGGGAGCAAGCAGCTGTTCGGGCGTCGCGGTCCCCATGCACCACCCCCATGCTGCATGGGGAGCGCAGGGTCCAAATGACCTCTTGCTTCGCTTGCACCCCCGTGGCAGCCCAGCTGAGTGGCGCAGAAGTCAGTTGAGCACCATGGCGGGTGACATGCGGTGTGACAGCGGGTCCAGGCCCCACCCCCTGTTTCTGAACGTCACTGCCCCACCTCCTTTGCCTCCCACCATGGTGCTCAGCTGACTTCTGCGCTGCTCAGCTGGGCTGCCATGGGGGAGCAAGCGGAGCAAGCAGCCATTTGGGCTCTGTGATCCCCTGAGTGAGAGGCAGGAAGGGGAGAAGAAGAGAAAGAGAGAGACGGAGAGAGAGGCGGGAGGCGGAGGAGAGCTGAGAGAGAGAGAGGGGGAGGCAGGAGGAGGAGAGAGAGACATGGAGGAGAGACCTGAAAATCCCATCTTATGACGGGCTATTGGCTAGTTTGGAAATAATGTTGAAATGCTGTCAAGCTGAAGCTGAAGTACTTCTTACTCCAACTCCTATAATCCTCACTGTATGAGGAGTAAGGGAAGTCAGAGAAGAGTGCTATATTTCAAAATAAGTGCTATGTAGATGTACTCAATTTTGAAATAAGCTATTGAGAAATAAACTACACAATTGACATAGCTCAATTTTCATAGCTTGTTTCGAGTTAAGCCCTGTTGTGCAGATGTACCCTAAATTGTGGTTAGGTATATTGAAGATAGTATAGTCTATGAGTGCATCTAATTTATTTTGCGGATTAAGTTATTTTGAAATAATATTGCTGTGTAGACATACGTTACCTGAAATTAGATCCATGTAGGCAAACCTTCCATCCTTAAGAAGACTGATTCACCTATACAGTTAAGGAGTTTAATGGCATTCATGAGCCATAGCCTGTGCTCAGTTACATCTGTGGAAAATACCAACAGACACACACACAATACAAACACTTGGGCTGACAATAAGTAGAAAAAAACTTGATACATTTTATACCATGTAAAATCTTATATGTGGTATTGTACACAGATTCTCAGACAATATGTGTAAAATGTATGATGCATGTCCTCTAAGGGCATGTCTACACTAGGAAATTATTTCAAAATAACTAATTTCAAAATAATAACTTCCGAAATAATAATTTTGGAATAGCATGTCCACACTAGGGGGAAGCCTTGAAATTAGGCCAAGGTAGGCTCCATTCATGTGGACAAATTACTTCGATTTAGAGCCCCAAGAAGCACTGGGGAGTTGTTAGTATGAATTACTCTGGGGAGTAGTTATTTTGAAATAGCAGCAGTGGAGCAGCCATACTACTGCTACTTCAAAATAACTTTCAAAATAAGGGTATGTTTACACTACAGCGTTGTTTCGAAATATCTTATTTCAAAATAACTTATTTTGAAATAACGCGTCTAGACACAAAATGCATTTTGAAATAGCTATTTTGAAATAGTGTGTCCACACTGATTGGAAACTGAATCACATTTAGGGCCGTCCAGAACCAGTTCTGGCAGGGCATCAGGTCAGGAGTTACCTTGTGTAGCTGCTGCCTGAGGCTATCTGAGGTTCGTGCTTAAAGGGACCCCCCTGGACAGCTGATTCTCAGGTTTCCCTGTTTGCTTGCCAACCTCACTGAGGGACAACACAGCATTTGTTCTCTGCATGCTCTGATTGCCCTCACTCAGGACACAACAGCACTCTTCAGCATGGAGCCGGAGCTGCCCCTGGGCACTCTGCTGCTCTTAAACATGTTGCTGCAAGTCTGGCAGCACTTTCTGCAGGCTTCCTCGCAGGATCTTCAGCAACCCAACCCCCAGACCTTCTTCCACATCCTTCTAGGGTATGTGGAGTAGCAACTACAGCTCCTGGATACCAGTGTGCCCCAGCGCATATGGTGTCTGGACACCAGCAGCGACTGGTGGGACCACATTGTCCTGGAGCACTGGGGAGATCAACAATGGACCCAGAACTTCAGGATGAAGAAGGAAACCTTCCTGGAGCTCTGAGTGGCTCGCCCCTGCTCTGAGGCAATGGGACATGCATATGAGGCCCGCCATTCCCCTCCAGAAGCGTATGGCCATCGCCCTATGGAAGCTCTTCACACCAGGAGGGGTGGTGGTGCAAGGAGGGAATGGGCTGCCCTAGGGAAAAGGGGGGAGGAGGTGGTGAAAGTCCTCTCCTTGGGAGGGTTTGTTCTGTCCCACCCGCACTAAGGAGTACCCACGGTGGCCAGGATTGTGCAGGCGAGGGGTTGCTCCTGGAGAGTGGGGGAGCGGGGCAGTGGTGGGGAGGGCACACTCTCACCCAGCCTGGCACCACAGTGATTCTCGGTTTTGTGTGTCTCTGTGAAGGTGGTCAGGGCCATCAACCGGGTCCTGCTTTGCAGAGTCATCCACCTTGCCAATGTGGATGCGGTCATTGAGGGATTTGGCGCCCTGGGCTTCCCCATCTGTGGGGTGGGGGAGGCTATTGACGGGACACACATCCCGATCCATGCCCCGGACCACCAGGCCTCCCTGTACATCAACCGCAAGGGATACTTTTCTGTGATCCTGCAGGCTGTGTTTGACCACCAGAGCCACTTTGTGGACACTAATGTGGGCTGGTCGGGCAAAGCACATGATATGCAGAACTCCTTTGTTTGCCAGAGGTTGCATGCCTGTCTGCCTGGTGAGGGATACACTGGACTCCTCAACCCTTCTGAACAGGTATTTAATGCCAGACTCACCAGGGCCCGCATAGTGGTCAAGGGTACCTTTGGCCAGCTGAAGGCCCACTTTAAATGCCCCCTCTCCTGTCTGGACCTGTCACAGTGGAATATTCCATAAGTGGTGGCAGTGTGCTGTGTATTGCACAATGTGTTTGAGCGGAAGGATGAGGCTTCCTGCCAGGCTGGGTGGGAGAGGCTGAACACTTGGCTAGCCTGTACATGCAGCCCTGCACGGCTGCCATCTGGAAGGCCCATCGGGGGGGGCTGTCCGTATCTGGGAGACCCTGCAGGAGAGCTTCCACCTGGAGGAGCACTAATAGTCTCCCTGGTCTGCCCCACTGGGGGCTTGTGCCTCATTCCTCCCTCTCGTCTTTCCACTTACCCCTCCCTGACCACCCTTCCTGATGGAAAATAAAAGACATGTGTTTTGATGAAACCAAACCCTGTTTATTCAACAAAACTGGGGTAGGAGGCAATGAAACTCAGGTGAGACTGGGGAAAGAAGTCAGGAGAGGGGAGGAGAGAGGATGGGAGAAGGGAGGGGGAAACCTGGAAGGAGGGAGATAGAAGAGTGAGGAAAGAGGAGGAAGGGGGAGGAGAAGCTCAGGGCTCTGGTTTGGAGTGTTGCCAGTCTTACAGTCTCTCAGCACCGCGGGTGTGGGAGCCTTGGCATTCCCGCGGGGTAGAGGGTGTGCAGGGAGAAGTGGGAGGGGGAGAAGGAGTGGGAGGAGGAGTGGTAGCTGGGGAGGCAGCAGGGACTGGAGCGGCAGGAGGCAGCAAGCTCTGCACCAGGGTCTGCAGGTGCTTGCAGATGGCACTGCTTTGGGCAAGCTCCTCCCACCAGTGCTGCAGGTGTTCCTGTACCCAGTGGTTGAGGGTGCGGTGCAGGACTTGCAGTGCTCCCAGGTGCTCTGCACCAGGATTTGCAGATGGGCACAGATGGCACTGCCCTTGGTAAGCTACTCCTTCCAGCTCTCCTGCCAGAGCTGCAGGTTTTATTTTACTCAGTGGCTGAGTGGCATGGTGACTACGGCCTCCTCTGGCTCCTGGCCCTCCTTCTCCTCCTCCTCCGTGCCATGGTCAGGGTCCTCTGCCCGAGGGTTGATGACCCCCTGGAGGGAATGGACCATCTCACCCCCCAGGATGTGGTCCAGGGCGTCAAAGTAGGGGCAGCTGTCTATGTCTGCACTGGTTGGGAGCTTCCCCTTGTGGCCCTGGCATACACCTGCCACAGCTCTTTTATTTTCATCTGCACCTGCTCCTGGGTGTGGATGCGGCCTCTGTCGGCCATGTTGGCAGCCATACAGCTATAGTCAGCCGTGTTCCTCCATCTAGTGCAGAGATCATGGAGGTTGGTGGCATCCCCCCAAACCATGATCTCTGCACTTGACCAGGAAGGCACCTGCCTCTTCCTGCCCCCTGGCAGACTCCTAAGAACTTGAGGACTGCTCCCAGGAGGCGGTGGAGGACTAGCTGTCACTGGCTTCCTGGCTCATTTTGGGGCCACTGGGTCAGGGGCAGCAGCAGAGTGGCTCTTTAAGGGCTCCGGGGGAGGGGGGGGAGACAGGGAGGAGAGGAGTTTTCCTGTTTGTGGGCAGAGTGGCCCTCTAATTCGAAATAGCCCCTATTCCCTGTCTACACAGCACCTATTTCGAAATAGGCACTATTCCTCATAGAATGAAGGGGATGAAGTGGTTCGGGGCAGTCATAGAATCATAAAATAATGGGGTTAGAAGAGACCTCAAGAGGTCATTGAGTCCAAATCTCTGACCAATTGATCTGTATCTCTGCAGCTTTTTGCCTGAGGCACATGCAGCACGATGAAGTTGGGATCTTCACTGACCCTGTTAGGGCCCTGACTTGGGTTTTGGTGGAGTAGGATGGGCCCGGACCCCACCTGCCATCGTGGGGTGACAGCTTCCCATCATCAGGCCCATTGATCTATGCTCACTGGATGTCTGCTGGAGCTAGGATTCCCTGAATTTGGGGTTTCCTTGGCCTCTGCTATAAGAGATGAGGACTAATTGATTATTTGGTGAGACCTGAATCAAGAGACCAGGGCTAATGGTCTACTGGGGCTGCTTTGCAACAAGAGCACAGAGCTCATTGAACACTGGGGTTATATCTTGACTACATTCTGTTTTCAAAAGACGATATGCTAATTCCCCGTGAATTTGCATATCCTCTTCCGATCTCACTTTTGAAAGCATATCTTTCAAAAGTGAAAGTAGCCTGGATGCATTTTTTTAAAGCCCCTTTTTTGAAAAAACACTCTTCCTTAAAGATGAGGGTTATGCTTTTTTTTTTTTTTAAATGGATTATTCCCAGAAAAAACCACGTCCAGACTACTTTCACTTTCAAAAGCTCTGCTTTCGAAAGTGAGATCAGACTGAAGCAATTTGCATATCCTCTTTTGAAAATGGAACGTAGTTTAGATGTATCCTGGGTGGGATTTGGCTTGACTAAGTTACCAGGGTTAAACTGAGTACTGGGTGTCCTCTGCCTCTAATCCACAAAGCAAAGCTAATTGACTAGTTGGTGTGCTTTTCTTCTGAGGGAGTGTCTAGACTACAGGGTTTTTTTTAGAAAAAAATGGCCTGTTTTGAAAAAACTTCCCCTGCGTCTAGACTGCTTCTGCGTTCTTTCAAAAGTACATCAAACAAACCTGGCAGTTTTTTCGACTGAGGAAAACCTCGTTTTGCAAGGAAGAACGCCTTTTTTCGAAAGTGCTCTTTCAAAAAAAAGGCACTATGTAATGCAAACTGTACTTTTTCGAAAGAGAGCATCCAGACTGCCTGGGTGCTCTCTTTCGAAAAAGTGGCTTGCTTTTTTGAAAGTTCTGATTGTAGTCTAGATGCTCTTTTTCGAAAGAGGCTTTTTTGAAAGTATCTTTCAAAAAAGCCTCTTTCAAAAGAGGCTTGCAATCTAGACATAGCCTGAATGAAGAGGCCAGGAACAATTGGCTTTTGGGTATGCTCTGTTTCTACAATGAGTCACCAGGGGCTTGTTTGTTCTGTCTCTATATTAAGGGCTTAGTCTGGCTCCATACCAGAGCTGATTGACTCCTGGCCTTGCTCTGGCCCTGCAATTAGGGTATGTCTACTCTACAGCACTAATTCGAACTAACTTAGTTCGAATTAGTTAATTAGCCCATCTAGACTTAAAAACTAGTTCAAATTAGCGTTTTGCTAATACAAACTAGCATGTCCACACTGAGTGGACCCTGAACTGAGGTGGCCGGAAGCAGTGCCGGCAGGGCATAAGATTAGGACTTAGAGTGTGGAGCTGCTGTCTCAGGCTAGCCGAGGGCTGTGCTTAAAGGGACCCGACCCCCACTCTGGACACACAGTTCTCAGGGCTTCCCCGCTGGCAAAGCAGTCCTGGCTTGGAGTGCCCTGAGTGCCCGCACTCGGCACATCACAGCACTTGTCCATCAGCCCGGCTGCACTTGCTGCAGGCTGCCATCCGGGGAGGGGGGGGTCAATCAAGGGGCTTCAGGAGAGCTTCCACCCCGAGGAGCCCGCAGAGCAAGCCCAGTCCTCCCCATCGGGGGCTCGTACCCCATTCCTCCCTCACCTCCTTCCACTTACCCCACCCTAGCCCCCCTTCCTGATGTACAAAATAAAGGACACGTGAACTAGAACAGAGTTTAAAGAGAAGTTAGATTAAAGTCATGGAGGTTGGGTCCATGGAGTGGTATTAGCCAGGGGGTAGAAATGGTGTCCCTGGCCTCTGTTTGTGGAAGGCTGGAGATGGATGGCACGAGACAAGTGGCTTGGTCATTGTCTTCGGTCCATGCCCTCCAGGGTACCTAGTGTTGGCCGCTGTTGACAGACAGGCTACTGGGCTAGATGGACCTTTGGTCTGACCCAGGATGGCCATTCTAAGCTCAGGGCTCAGGGTCGGGGGTCTCAGTGGACCACCTTGATTTTCATGCACACCTGCTCCTGGGTGGCCAGGCTGGCAGCTCTCCTGCCCTAGACGGCCACTTTCCTGTGCCTAGTGCGGAGGTTGTGGATGAGGTCCACGATGTCCGCACGAGACCAGGCGGGCGCCCGGCTCTTGCGGACCTGGGCAGTCTCCCAGGAGCCACCAGCCTGGTCCCGGGAAGAAGAGGAGGGCTGGGTAGCAGCGTGTGGCTGGCCGAGCCGTGCCAGGTGCAGGGTCTGCTGGCTGGGTGCTGGCAGGCTTGCACCTGGCACGGGCACCGTAGCCAGCCCGTGCCCCTTTAAGGGCTCCGGGGCTGGGATGGGAGCAGAAGAGTTTCCCTGGTGGTGCCCAGAGTGGCCACCAGGGAAAGCTGGGGAGGGCTAGCCTCCCACTAGTTCGAATTAAGTGGCTACACAGCCCTTAATTCGAACTAGTTAATTCGAACTAGGCGTTAGTCCTCGTAGAATGAGGTTTACCTAGTTCGAATTAATCGCACCGCTAGTTCGAATTAAGTTTGAACTAGCGGTTTGCATGTGTAGCGCCTATCAAAGTTAATTCGAACTAACGTCTGTTAGTTCGAATTAACTTTGTAGTGTAGACATACCCTTAGAGTCCTAAACTAACTTTCTGTCAGTCTTGCTCTGACTCTGCCTCTGGAGGCCAGACCAAATCAACCACTGTGTTTGCTTCATTCTTGAGTGAAGGCATGGGGCTATTTTTGTCTGTGTGGGCTCTGAGACCTACTACAAGGGACCAGAGACCATAGACATATGGGCTGTGTCTACACTGGCATGAATTTCCGGAAATGCTTAAAACGGAATACTATTCCGTTTTCAGTTTTTCCGGAAAAGGAGCATCTACATTGGCAGGCTGCTTTTCCGGAAAAGCCCTTTTTCTGGAAAAGCGTCTGTGGCCAATGTAGACGCGCTTTTCCGGAAAAGAGCCCCGATCGCCATTTTCGCGATCAGGGTTTTTTTCTGGAAAAGACTACTGGGCTGTCTACACTGGCCCTTTTCCGGAACAGTGTTCCGGAATAAGGACTTATTCCGGAGCGGGAGCAGAATAGTTTTTCTGGAATAGCGGCTGATTTTGTACAGTAGAGCATCGTTGCTTTTCCGGAAATTCAAGGGCCAGTGTAGACAGCTCACAGCTTATTCCGGAAAAGCGGCTGATTTTCTGGAATAAGTGGCCCAGTGTAGACACAGCCATGCAGACTGCATACAGGGCTCAAGAGCTATATGAAGTTGTCTGTTGGTCAGGATGCTACACTTTAACATTCACTCCCAACACTAGGTAGTGGTCTGATGATGTCGTGAGGCAGTGTAGCTTCCCACCAACCCAAAGAGGGAGGAACAACCTTGTAACCACTACACAGAGACTGTATCTTTGTGTTTTATTTATTTAGCTTGTGACAAAAGATGGGATTGGAAGGAAGTGGTCTATGGAGGCAGCACAGCAGTGTAGCATCCCAAGACACTTGATTTAGCCTCCTATCACTAGGCCCTGGATTGCAACTCACTGGAAGAAATGGGCCTGAGCTCCTCTATCCATCCCTAGAGTGTGATTACATTGGAAATTTATCCCCTGACAGGGAACCTAGGTGGCGGAAACTATCCAAGATCCTACCCAGGGACTGGAATATGAGGCTCTGACCCAAGGGGTAAGCCCCAATTCCTGTGCTGAATTACACAGACTTCCCTGTAATGGGATTCTTTATATACTCTGAAATGGGTGAATCAGAAAGTGACCTTTCTATAGGGTTAAGTTACTTTAAGGACTGACCATTACAGAGTGGATCTGTATTATAAAAAAGCAAGAGGAAGACAACCTGCCACACTCTTATCTCACCACTAAGTAGCACTGTCAGTGAATTGTGTTCGTTTTTTCTGTGTGTCCATTTCCTTATATCAGTAAAATGTAGGTCATGATTCTTAACTTTTTTTAAAGATGTTTTGAAATTTTATCTCTGCATAATAGCTACATATTATTATTTCAATAAAAATCCAGAGTGATGGTAAAAATCTTCTCATTTGATTAAGACTAGATTTAAGTTGTGGCTACTTGTTAATATTTACTAATGGCATTCATCTTGCTGACAGGGTAGAAGCATTAGTGTGCAAGTAAGCTGGGGTGCTGTTTATCTGATCCTGACATGTGCCTCACTGTAACTCATCTTTATAATTTTATAATTTATAATCTTTATAATTTCCTGAATGATCATTTCATTTTTCTTGCAGTATATCCATTTTCACCAGGAAGCATCCCTCTTCAAAAACTCCATACCTGCAGTGTATGAAAGTGCTTTTTACAACATATCAAAGCATTTGATGATTCTCCAAAGGGAAATGATGTTTTTCTGAGGGGGAATCTTACATAGATTCAAAATTCCCCAGCAGGATGGAAAGGAAAAGTTCTTGAGGAGACTCAATGATGAGTGAGTTTGACCGAGGGGTTTCTATAAAATATCAGGAGATCTTCAAGCAAATTTCCACTGACAGAGGGCAAAGAACATGTCAAGAGGAAGGAAAAAATAAATGGAAAGATGTTTGACAAGAGCTCTCATAATATTTGGATCTCATGAGAATAAAAGATCCATCACAGAGAATATCCTGTATTCCTTACTCAGGCAAAACTCCTACCTAATGTGAGGGTTGTTTTGCTTGAAATGTTTCCTTGTGTTATGAGTGAAAGTTTGATTCTTGAAGTGATACTTCATTTTCATTGAGGCTATTTTCCCCTCTCTTTAGAAACAGCATGTATAGCACACTTGTTTAGATTGACACTCAAGGAGAATATTAAGAGATGCTTATCAATAAATAAGGAGTGTGTTAGATTTAATTCTGCTAGTCTCAGAATCCCCAAATGACTTGAAAGTATTATGTCGATATGCACAATTTTTCAAAAACAAGTTAATCCTATTTTGGAAATTGCTGATGGTATTTACCATGCAATTGCTATAAATGTGTGTGAATGTCATAGACATAGGTTGTGGGTCTGGCGAAAGCTACAAATATAGCTGCAATAGTAAAATCTTGGCATTTGCAGAGTTTTAAACAGTATTTTAGTGAAGCCATAATTACTCCATTCATGACTTTTCATTACAATAGAGTGTACTTTTGTTCTGAATCATGCAGTTATTTCCAACATTGCACTGGTCCATCTGGCACTATTTTCCTTTTGATAATGCTATTTACATAAACAGAGTTCCAAAAAGCTAACTGGGTTAAAACAATTAACACCACTTGGAGGGGAGGTGGCATTTCAAGAAGACCCATCTTCTTGTTGTTGTTGTAACTGCTTTTGTGAAATAACCAGATTTGGGGAATTGACTTGTACCCAATGAAACCAAAGAAATTGTGTCATTGACTTCATGGGACTTGTTGCCCTGGAGGGATATGTCTATACTGTGGGCTAAAGACAAGTTAATATACACAACTTCAGCTATGTTAACTGTGTAGCTGAAGTCGAAGTACCTTAACTCAACTTTTGGCACTGTCTACAAGCAGGAAGTTGAAGGAAGGGATTCTTCCTTCAACTTCCGTTATTCCTTGTGAAATGAAAGTTACAAAAATCAGAGTAAGAAGCCCATTATTATGAAATTATTTTGAAATAGTGGGCTTGCTGTGTAGACACACGTTCTGTTATTTAGAAATAACATGAGTTATTTTGAAATAAGTGTGCAATGTAGTCATAGCCTAGGTGTAGAAGAACTAAATGTTCAAATAAGAAAATATGACCTTACAATAAAATGTGATTCTTCAATAAGAAACTAAATGATTTACACAATGACCAGTTGAGAGCTCTATCTGACTTCTACTTAAGTTACTTTGCTTTCACAAGTCTTGAAAATTGACTCACCTGATTCACTGCTATCTTAATGTGGATTTATGGTCCTTGAAAATACTCTATGAGGAAGACAACTCTTACTATTAATCTGTAAGTATCATCTTCTTGTTGTTGTTGTAACTAGCAGGAGTGTGGATTACTCTTCTTTTCAAGATTGTGAGTCCATTATTCACTTCATATTCACTCTCTCTTCCCATACATAGTCCAACTGCCATTTTCTTGGCTTTTGTTCTCCACTCACCAACTCTAAGGGTACGTCTAGACTACAGGCTTTTGTCGACAGAAGTTTTGTTGACAGATACTGTCAACAAAGCTTCTGTCGACAAAGAGCGTCTAGAGTACAGCCAGTTCTGTCGACAAAGCAAGCTGCTTTGTTGACAAAACCCTGTAGTCTAGACACAACCCTACAGGCAATAACACCTTCTGTCGACAGAACTCTGTCGACAAAAGGCGTTATGCCTCGTAAAATGAGGTTTACCAGCGTTGACAAAACTGCTGAGTTCTGTCGACGTTATGTAGACAGAACTCAGCGGTAGTGTAGATGCAGGTATAGTTTTGTCGACAAAAGTCCACTTTTGTCAACAAAACTCTGTAGTCTAGACACACCCTAAGTTCAAATGCCTCCCTAAACAAGATTCCCTTCATTTTTCTTTGTACCTGCCCATACCATCTGAATCTCTTCTTTTGAAACTTATCTCTGATACCAAGGAACTTGGTCTTATTCCTGATGACATCTTTCCATATGTGATCCACTAATGTCATCCACTCACTGCATTCATACATCTATTTTCAATAGATGTTCACTCTAAATGAAGTTCCATGTTTCTGAACAATGCAGAAGAACTAGATTTACCATGGTTTTGCAAAGTAGTCCCTAAGCATGCATTTATCATAAATCTTGCCACTTACTTTGTATCAGTCTTCCCATTACTCATCAGCCTTGACAGTGAGGAAGGTTTTTTCCCTTTAATATACAACCTAAACCTTTCGTGCTGCAATTTAAGCCCATTGTTTCTTATCCTATCATCAGAGGCAAAGGAGAACAATTGTTCTCCTTCCTCCTTGTAACAACCTTTTAGATACTTGAAAACTGCTATCAATGTACACCTTTAGTGTCGACCAGATGTTAGTAAGTGTTGAGTGTCTTTCTGTGTAACTTATGAGGTAAGAAGATAGAAGGGTAGGAATATATGAAGAAAAACAACCAATAGAAGAATGAAAGAAAATGAATGATAATACAGGTATAACCCTCAATTTATATCAAAACTTCATACTCCCATTTATTAATTGCTTCTCCTGTAATAACTCCAGCACCTTGCCTCCTTCAGAATGTAAATGGAACCAACTTACGCTCAAGCTATCCTGAGTTCATTGTTGATGTGTAACTTATTCACTTCTGAATTTAACTTTTCTTGTTCAGTATCTTGACAAATTACAGGTTCCTTTTCAAATAATAGTTTATTACAATGATCTTACATTCTAAATAATATATATAATGCATTAACCTCTCATGTGGCACAATGTCCTATACGCTCTTTAAGCACAAGCAACAGGGAGTTTTGAAATATCTAAACAACTTCATGTCTTAAACTGTGAAACCATATAGTGTGCACATGCTGGAAAAGAAACTATAATGTTCCGTCATATGCTCACTTAAGGAGTTCTTTGGAGGTCCCCAATTTCAGTTATAGGAAATTCTGAATTTCATTGTGATCTATTTCCTGATTAAAACAAATAAAGTTATTCTATATCTCCCGAGTGTCAGTCATCTGGAGTGACAGTCCACATTTGTCTCTGGGGTTACAATCATTCATGACAGCTGAACTATCACTCACTAGAAGATCTGAAGCCAGAGTATGAGATGTCTTAAGCTCCTCTTCCCAAGTACTAGAGAATACACTCAGGAGTAGAAATAAAATCTTTCTTTCACTTCCCTCTGGTGTATGGCTCATCTCTACAGTGTTTTTCAATGCAGGACTGAGAATTTATAGTTGGTCAGTACTGTATTTCTGGGCCTTTCGAAGCACCACATTCCACTCCCAATTGGCACCTGGGGCATGAGGGAAACAGGGTCAGGAAAGTTACAAAGAAATTCAGGAAAAGGAAGGACTCAAAAGTCTGGTGTACACAACAGCAAGTTAAAGTAGGATACGTAAATTGCATAGCTGAAGTTGCTGTATCTTAAATTGCATTTCCATGCTGTCCACACAGTGGGAGGAAGACAGGAGCTAATGCTCCTTTTGGCTTTCCTTTCTCCTCATTAGGAACAGGAGTAATGGTGGTGACAGGGGCATCTGGCGAGTTCAATTTAGTGGACCTATACTGCACCCACTAAATCAACCCCAGGAAGATTGATGGGGCAGCTTCAATCTTCCATGTAGTCATGCCCAAAGAGTGTGGGAGGAGAAGACAACTGGTATATGTTGGACAGATAGCTGATGGTTGAGGGGACAAAGACAGAGTATTCAATAAAGGGGAAAAATGAAGAAAAAATTGAGAGTAAATGGAATGATCTGAAACAGTATAGCTAGAAATGAAGAAAGAATATCTTTGAGAATTCTACACAGACCTGGGAACCAAAACTCCTTTGTTCCATTCCCACTTCTGTCTCTGACCTTTTATATGATCTTGGAGTCAGTTCCTATTTTATATTACCCATGGAGCTAATGATACTAAGTTACCTCTCAAGGTGTTTTCACCCACATGAGATGTGACAATGGAGATATTATATGAAGAGTAGCATGCTGAATAAAAAAAAAAATCTTGCTCACTTCTCATGCTCACAGCTACAAAGATGTCTCTCAAAGATCGGGGTGGGACTTAACAGCTATGTTTTCCAGGGAGAACAAACTGTAAGAACACAGCCTCTTACTAAAGGCAGTCATTCCACTGAGAGAGAAAGTAAAAATGAAGCTTCACTCTCATGGTTCTCACTGCTTAAAAGCTACAGCTCCCAGTGTGCAACAGTCACATATAATCATGTAACTTTTAAAAGACATGTCTCCAGATGAAAAAGCACACAGATTACATGACTCACTATTATCATTTGAAACTTCAAACAAACAAACAAACAAAAACCTATCAATTTTCTTTTAGCGTGTTTTATGTAGTTCAATTATACATCACTTTACTGTCACATTGTTGACTGAAGAGTCAGTTGCAGACTCTAACTGCATAATGCCACAAAGGCATTCACAAAAAGATTCTGGAAGTCCACTGTCAAATCAATATAGCAAGAGGGTATTAAGATGGCTTGTTTTGAAGATCTGGAGGACCTAATCACCCTGATTCTGGGGGAGTCACACCCAGCTTGGATCAGGTGTTTCTATGAAAACAAGTAGCAAGAAGCTGCAGTGCAAGTGGGGTTTTGTGTGAGTTGCTAAGACTGCCAGAAACAGAAGGCCTGGCAGTAAGCTGTGGAAGAGATACTCCTGAGGCAAGAACTCAAGACCAGCAGGGTAATTGTTATGATGTTTTCGATTTTGGTTCTCTGTACTGGGAAATGGGGAAAAAAAGGAATAAACCTGACTAGAAGGGCCTGTGAGACTGCCTATTTGCTGAGATTGTAAGAAGAAAAGCAATTGTTAGAGCACCTCAGAGGCACCTCTGGCCAAGAGGGAGTGCACGGATGGTGGCCAAGTCTACTACAAATAGACTGAAAAAAGACTCTATATATGCTCTATGAAATCTTTGGGATTCCATATGGATTCAGGTGGTTACCACAAGTAACAAATTGTAAATTCAGGCCTACAGTTTGTTTTTACAAAAAAGATAGTATTTTCTTCTGGCACTGAAATGCAATTATAACTTCCAATGCAACAGTCCAGGGAAACTGATGTGACTAAATGCAAATTAAATGGGCAGTTATCACTGTTTTCAACATTCTCTTTTTATCCAAAAATTAATATGCATATGTTCTGGTTCATGAAGAGTTCTGTAATTTATACTTTCCAATTCTTTCAGCAAAATAGCCAAAAAGATAATTTGTAATCAACTGTATCATTCTTCTATCAAATGAGCTATTCAAACTCACCATCTGTATGGAATTCATTCAACTTAATTGAAATTTTAAATACTTACGGATACTGATAATAGTGGGGTTTGTATTAAAGAAAGTGCATAAACAGATGTCTTTAGTTCTAGTGTAGTACCAAGTACAATATCCAGCCAGAATCACCACATGATACTTGTTTTCTAGTGCTAAAAATGTAAGAACAAATTCTGTGATCATTCTGATTAAGAAAGCTGAAAATTATGGAGACCCATAAATGGAAAGAAAGCTTTCTCCTCAAAATGTGGAGTAGCAGTGGTCTGATAAGGTTAAAGCAGCCCTTGCAGCTGCTTTGATCCCTTTCTGTATATATAGGGAAGAAAACAGTGGGTCTCAGGGAAGAGGGTTGGGGAGAGGAGACCTGAGCAGAAGTTAATGATGTGTTTTCTAGCTGGGCACTGCTTACTGCCTTGGAGCCACTTGAGATGGTGCAGTAGGGTTAAGGCAAACTCACCCCTGCCCTGGCCTTACACCACTCCCAAAAGTAGGTGGCATGGCTCTACATGCTGCCACCCTGTCTACAGGCATTGCCCTCTACACCCAATTGGCCATGGTTCCTGGCCAACACGTACTTCAGGGGCGGTGCCTAAAGGCAAGAGCATTATTTGGAGATGACAGAAGCTGAAAAGTGTCCCAGTTTTTGTGGGATTCTTTAAAGGTGAAAAAATGATAGAATACGATGTTATGGGAGGGAGAAATATGTAGACTGGGAACTTGACCTCTAACTCCCAAAAATTCCTGAGTCACTCATTTATAAAGTTTCCAAAAGACATTGTGCCAGATGGTAAAGTGTGGCTACCATCTGGGATACCTTTCTGTCATGTGCCATACTCAACAATAACATTACTAGGGAATATATGCAGTTCTGAAACAAGTAGCCAAACATGCACATGCACAAGTAATAGGCAAACATCAGCAACTGCATGGAGTGTTGATATGTAGTGTAGACAGGCACAGCAATGTGTGGGGAGGGGAGGACAAAGGAGACAGTTGTTTTGGGGCCCAGCAATTCAAAAGGTGGCAAATGAAGCCCTGGGTCCTCTAAATTTCCACTGGAGTACCACATGGCACTCCAGCAAATCTGAGGGCTACCAGGGGGCTAGGAGGTGAGGTGCCCTCTGGGCACAGGTGAGGGCTGGCTGCCCCAGCCCTACTCTTTATGCCCATGCCCCACCTCTTCTGGGAGCATTTAGCTGCTCCCCCTTGTCCCAGCAATTTTTTCAACCCCCTGAGGGTAGACATGGCCTTTAAACCCTTTTATGTTGCAATTGTGTCCATACTTGGCAATTTTCCAGATCTTTTCATAATTGTTATTTTACTCATAATGTAACTAATATTTTGAGTACTTACAGATTCAAAACATTACATTTTCATTCTCACTCTCTTTCTATACCGGTGTTCTGCCAGATGTTCACGCTCCTCAATCCTACACATGTTTACTCGGGGAATTTCCCTCTCACATTACTCATTAATATTTCTTTTTTTTTTCTATTATTCACCATTCTTCTGTATCATTCATGTAGACTATGAATATACAGAATATATTGACCATCAGGTTTTGACAATCATCTCACCAAGTTATATTTAAGCTCACTAGATCTTGATCTCGACCATTTAGAATCTTCCTATTTCGCTTCCATGCTTTTTACAAATGTTTTGTTACATTAATATCCAACTCATTCTTCACTATATTCTGCACTATTTAAAATTTTAGAACAAATTGCCATTCTCTTACTTCCCTATTTTATTTAAAGCCTTCTTGAGTGGTTGTTACCATTTTCCTTTAAGGAAGACTATTTTACCCAAACTGGATTTCATCACAAAAGGCGTTACCTGCCATTATTTATTTTTATTTAAATTAAAAGAGACATGGTCTGACTTTCCCTTGAGACATGCAAACCTCATTTGTAAAAATGGCACAAAGTTTCATTCTCCTGTTTGATTCCTCACTGATCCTGGATAGTATCCATATTTAAGGGCTTGTTTACATGATAAGTTAGTATGTTGCAAGCTGAGCAGTAAATTTACAGCAGTCCAGCATGCTGAACACTAAAGCTCCATCTGCACTGCAGCGCTATTATAGCTCTCCCACGTCTTCACAGCAAGCCTGTTATTTCAAAACATAAAGGGCTCACTATTCCAATGTCCCTGTAAACCTCATTCCATGAGGAGTAAAATGTTTTGAATTTTGGAATAGCGGGTCATTTTGAAATTTGGCACTGTGTAGACAATGTCAAATTATGAAATAAACTATTTTGAAATAAGATTGAAATAAGCTACACAATTTGGCTGTCTCTACACTGCACCCCTTTTCCGGAAAAGGGATGCAGATGAGACAAGTTGGAATTGCAAATGAAGCGGGGGATTTAAATATCCCCCACTTCATTTGTATAAACATGGCTGCTGCTTTTTTCCGGCTCGGGACTTTGCTGGAGAAAAGCGCCAGTCTAGACGGGATCTTTCGGAAAATAAACCCTTTTCCGAAAGGCCCCTTATTCCTCTTAAAATCAGGAATAAGGGACCTTTCAGAAAAGGGTTTATTTTCCGAAAGATCCTGTCTAGACTGGCGCTTTTCTCTGGCAAAGCCCCGAGCCGGAAAAAAGCGGCAGCCATGTTTATACAAATGAAGTGGGGGATATTTAAATCCCCCGCTTCATTTGCAATTCCAACTTGTCTCATCTGCATCCCTTTTCCGGAAAACGGGTGCACTGTAGACACAGCCTTTGTGTAACTCAAATTGCATATCTTATTTTGAACTATGGTGCAGTGTAGACATACCCTAACTGTGTAAGCCATGTTGGTGAAACAGCAAGAACACAATAGGGAGCATTAGTCCACAGCATCAAGGTGTGCATGGACTAAGGGTGGGCAAATACCAGCCCAGGGTCTGGATTCAGTGATCTAGGGTTTGCCCCTGGCAGGCTGCCACAACTCCACAGGTACAGGTAATGGCAACTCCCGTTGGTGGCAGGTTACCATTCCTGGCAAATGAGAGCTATGGGAAGTGGTGTGCCAGTCCATGCTGCTTCCTAACACTCCCATTAGCCAGGAACAGTGATCTGTGGCCAACGGTTGCTGCAATCACCCGTACCGGTGGAGGTGCAGGTAAATAAAGCAATGGTGGCCTGCCAGAGGCTAATGCTGGTGAACTGCTTCCATTTTATTGGCCATCACTAGTATAGACAGTAATGTATGGCTTTCTGGAGCTCTATAGTTTTACACCCCAGCTTGCCATTCACTAACTCACCATGCAAGCCTTGTCCTTTAAACACCTTATTTCAACTATACATTACTATAAAACTTATTCCTAGGTGAGCACCTGGCCACTGTTATCATACATTTGCCTTCTCCAGCCAAGATTATAGTAATTCACTATACCTGAAGCTGAGTATGAAGAGAAAGAGCAGGCACCGACTGATGTAGAATGTGGATTCCCACCTTTTCCATATTTTAGAACATGATGAACATATTGGGCCCATAATCAAATCCCTCCACTGTGTCCAATCAGCTTCCTGTGCCAATTTAAGGCTTTGGTCCTAATCTTTAAAGCAATTAATGGATCATGCCTTAGCTCCATGAAAGACTGAATTTCCAATCTATGAACTGCCAAAATCTATGAACTGCAGCTCAAAAGCCCAGGACAAATCATGTGAAAGTTGTGGACAAAGCATTTTCTGTTGATTCTATTCAGCTTATTGTCTCGGGCTACTGACGTGATTTTTCATTGTACTAACATTTCCTTTCAGTCTTCTTGTTTGTTTCCACATGGACTATAATAAGTAGGAATTCCCCAGAATACATTTTGATAGATAATATGTTTGGTATGATATCATTTGCCTTGTTAGGTGGAGGGCAATGTATACTGTACTAGTCTGTTTTCTTTTAATGGATTTAAGATGTTCTGGCCTAGATTCCTAATTCTCAAGGTACCAATCAGGATTTCATGACTCTTTATTTTGTGGTGACTCGCTTTCAAAGCCTCCTTCTCAATCTTTGCTTTTTCAGCTCTCTTCAGTTTGTTTTAGGTTTAGCATACTCTGTCTTGTCAAGGATCACTTTTTGTGGTATTCTAGATTAAATGGTTTTCATATTTTTATCTTTCTTTTATTATCATAGCCTCTTTGCCTTGCATTATTCATCAGCCAGCTATTAACTTTAATTTTCCATCTTTTTTCTTGCTGCTTATTTCAGATATTTCAATAGTCATTTAAGCCCTGAACCTTTCCATACAGAACAGAAACTGTCTTGCACTTAATATTCATATCACCTATGTAATATGAACGTTACATATTAAACTCCCTTATATATTTCAATAGCTATCCTTTGCTGCAGATGTTATTTCTTACTTCAGGACATCTTTTCAATCACTGAAAATGTTAAAGTCACCTTTTTTATAACTAGTTAACTTTAAAAATATTCTATATTTACTAACTCCATCTCTCCTTTGAATTTTGGCTCCTTTTGTTGCTGTTCTGTATAATTATTACTTGGCTTCCCTTAAGCTAGCCTCTCAAATGCAATGTTTTACCTGATTATGATTGTATCTTTCATTGTCTGAATTCTGTCTCCGAATAATTTCACATAACTTCATAACTAACTTTAAAATTGTAAAGCTTAATTGAAAACTGTAGTGCAAACACTTTTAGTTTTAAGTTAAACTTTAAAATTGCCTTTTATTTCAGCAAGGGAACAATTTAGCAAGCCCTAGAAGATACCTAGAGATTAATAATTGATAAACACAAAGGTCCACATCAATCCATGTAGAGGAAATATCAGGATTATTCTATTTGTTTTTACTCCTGATTTGCAGTAGTGTTTTCTTGCTTCATAGACTAACGAACATCTCATAAATTCTGCTTGAAAAGCACACTGGTGACTTCATGGTGGTTGTGGTCCGCCTAGCTTTTTAAATTAAATATGATATAATGTCCTGGCCGTGCTGTAGAGTGGTCAGTACCCCGCCCCCCAGGTAATGGACATGAACTCATCTACCATCTCTCTCCAGAAACATGCAGCTTAGCAGGTTACATCTTCTTTCCTTCCTGTACCTTAACAGAGAATGTGCAGCAGAAGGAGGAGATCACATACCAGCAGGGGAATGCCCTAGATAATAGCAACTGTAGAAACATCCTCTGAACATGCTATTGACATCGTTTAACCATTCTAGCCATGAGGTCAATTCAGCCTAAAGGTGTAGTACACTTTGTCAGTATTTATAACTCTAAAAATAATTGGATTTGAATGACATGACATGGTATTTCTTGGGAGTCTTTGTCACAGCCCTTCATTTACATATACCAACAAACTTTCTAGTGTCTCCTGCAACTAATTCTTCATGCAAAAAAGCAGAAAGAAAGGGAAACCCAGCTGGGACAATTCTAAGTAAGCCAGACCGAGTGATTTATATTTGCTGACGGTTGAGAAGTTTGTTTATTGTGCCTATGATGCACAGTTTAAGCCATGGGATGCTCTAACACTTATATTTAACACTCAAGCTAAAACTGACAGGTTTAGTACTGAAGTCAGTCAAGTAGAATTGTGTTTGCAATCCATCCATCTCTATGTCCCCTAGGAAGCATTTTGTATTTAAACATTAAGTTTAAATTTAGAAACACATTATTGTAGCTCTTCAGGCTGACATTTCACCATTAACTCAAATCATCCAGGAAAAAGGAAAAAAAATAGATATAGAAAGTAAGAGGTAGTAGCACAGCATTTAGATTTAGAGAAAAAAAGACCCAATTCTCCTCACATACTGGAATCTCTAATATTTTCAGTAACATTTCTCCTGATTTGCCCTAGAGTAAGGAAGATCAGCATAAGGGCTCAATATCAATCTTAACTTTGAATTTCCTATCAGATACAAGTTTGATAGTATTGCAGTTGCACAACACAAACGAGAGATTTGTGGTCCTAATTTTCCTGGGCTACATCTACATTGCAGTGCTATTTCGGGATGCAAGAGTATCTTGAAATAGCTATCCTGTGACTTCACAGCAAGCCGGTTATTTCAAAATATAATGGACTTGCTATTCCAACATCCCTGCAAACCTCATTCCATGAGGATAAAGGACATTTCAGGATAGCGGCAAATGTACACAGACACAAATTTCAAAATAAGATATACAATTTTCATAGCTCAAATTGCATATCTTATTTCGAGCTATGGTGCAGTGTAGATGCACCCCTGTAATGACCCCAAATTCAATGCAGATCTTGAAATACACGTCTTATATCACTAATCTCAGTTTCACAAATGCATTCATTTCTATTTACACAGCATCAGTTCTTCTGATAAATAAAAGGTACATAGGCTTCATATGAATTTTGAAATTCCAAAAATTCTAAAAATGTTAATTAAATGTATATATTGCACTTTTTCTGAAATTGCCTTTTCGTAAGGTATATTAAATAAATATATTTTATTGTCAAAAAGGTGTTGCTGCCACATAAGTGAGTACATAAAGAACTATTCATAATGAGTTTACTCTAAACTTTAGAGTCTAAAGTATTCAGGAATAGAAACTTTTTGCAAGGTTTTGACCAGCTCCTAAAGAAAAAAACTCTTCCCTTATAATATTGGCAATTGATGTGCTTGCATAGCAAAACATTTAACTTTCAAGTAACTGACCAAATGCTTCCTTCAGATATGTATATGTAATTTCAATCAAATAGGACTTGCATGAAGGAAACTGAAAATAAAATTCAATGTACTGTAAGTGATTTGTTCCATCTATCAGTTCTTGGCTAATGCACACATATTTTTATCTCAAAAATGGATATCAAAAGGACTTGGAGAATTACACATTCTATTCTATATCAAAATGTCATTATTTTGTCAGGACTGAAATGCAGCAGTGACTTTTGTTAGATGTTCCTCCCACTCTTGACTGTAGGTGATTAAATCATACATATAATATGCTGCATATGAGCCATAGGGTTGCAGGATTCAATCCACGAACTGTTGAATTGTTGTTGAGACACCATGGAGGCCAAAGGATTAAGAAATGGCATAGACAAAAGCACTATTCTCCTGTGTTTCCAGTATGAATGGGCTCTGCCAGTACTTATTCTGTAGGTCTAATATGGTGGTATACAGGCCTTGTCCAGCAGGTCTAAGAGATCATCTACTTGGGGATAGGATAGGCATCAATTTCAAGATCACATAGATCTTTCTGAAGTCTCTCCAGTACTGAAGCAGTGTCATGTTTTTTAACATTGAGTTGAATATGATTGTTCTTTACCACTCATTGAAAGATACCGGTACTTTAATGATCCCCTGCTACAACATCACCTGGAATTTCTACTTCATAGTCTGTTGCATTCTTTGGGTGAGCAGTCAGGGCATCTCTTAGACAAGCTGACCATGGTCCATTTGTAAATGGTGATGTGTGAGATGGATCTCCAGGAGAAGAAAATTGTTGAAAAGGCTTTTATGAGTCTTCTCAATTGGGCACTCTGTTCCAGGCAGAGTTGTTCTCCCGCTAGTAGGGAGCCCTTTATAGCGAATGGGGATAAGGTGCAATAAATAAACCTTGCTCCTTCCATGACTTTAGAAGACAAATCTGATAGACCTATATGGGTTTCCTTGCCTAATTTAATTTAAAAAAAAACTGGCCTGATTTAGTGTACTAGTTCATAGGGTCCTTTTCATTTGGCAAATAATTTGGGCTCTGCACTTGGGAGTTTGAGTACCTGATTACCTGTCTTAAACATATGTTCCTTTGTTGTAGGTTCACTCTTTGGTCTATTGAGCATTGAAGAGGTTTTCTTTAGCAAAGACTTTTACGGTCTCAAGCCCCTTCTGGAGCATCAGCACATATTGTAGGATATTATCTGTCCTAAGAGCTTGCCCTTCCCATATTTCTTGTACCAGGCTTATAATTTTCCTGGGGTTCATATGAGGTGGATCCAATAAATGACTGAGGGTATGTCCACACTACCCCGCTATTTTGAAATAGCGGGGTAATGTAGGCATACCGCAATTGCAAATGAAGCCTGGGATTTGAATTTCCCGGGCTTCATTTGCATAAGTGGGGCGCTGCCATTTTTAAATCCCCACTGGTTCGAACCCCGTGCCGCGCGGCTACACGCGGCACGAACTAGGAAGTTGAACTAGGCTTCCTAGTTTGAACTACCGTTACTCCTCATTCCACGAGGAGTAACGGTAGTTCGAACTAGGAAGCCTAGTTCGAACTACCTAGTTCATGCCGCGTGTAGCCGCGCTGCACGGGGTTCGAACCAGCGGGGAATTAAAAATGGCAGCGCCCCGCTTATGCAAATGAATCCCGGGAAATTCAAATCCCGGGCTTCATTTGCAATTGCGGTATGCCTACATTACCCTCCCATTTCGAAATAGGAGGGTAGTGTAGACATACCCAGAGGGACTTTCCAAATACCAAATAAATGGGGGAAGGGTCATCTGATCCCAATGACAGTTTTCTCCATGTATATTTTTTTAAATGTACTTCAGGGTTTGGTTGAATTGTTCCACCATTAGATGAAGGTATGTAAGGTATTTATTTTGCAAGATCACAGATCTGCATCAGCAACTGAGACATACATTTAATTCTTTGATCCATGGGGTTCTCCTTAGGTATCTTTACTGAAGCAAATACTTCAGCAGTTCCATAGCAAATATCTTTTCATTGGTGTTGTGCTGTGGGATTGCATCAAGATATCAGGTAGTATAATTGACTACTACTAATAGGTGTTTGTTCCTCACTACATTTATTTTCAAGGTTTGGAATACCTCCAGTATCCCAAAACAGCCTTGTAGTCTAGATGTACCCACACCCAACTTAAGGTTTCACCCCTCATCTACTCCTTTATGAGGTCCATTTCTCTGGTCTTTTTGGTAGGAGTCATTCTGGTTGAGTTTCCTTTTGACCAGATACCCTTTCTCCAAGGTCTAGCTCCTCACTTACGCCAGCCAACATTGCCAGGTGTGGGCTTCCAGCTCCATAGATTATGGTGGCTACTTTCTCTGTGGTCTCTGGGGTTGGTTTTAAACTCATCAATACTTTGGAGAAATACTTCCAGTCTCAAACTGCATAGGCTAGTGCTGAGGCCTCCCACAGCAGATTTTGTCTTCTTCCCCATGGTGTTCATGTACTGATAGAGGTGTATGATGTCTCCATGAATTTGTTACAGGAAGATAGGCTCCCTGGGGATTTCAAGCTTTGCAGCCATGTTACCTTGGACAAGGATCTACCCACACCCAGAATCCATTTGGCCTGTAATCTCAATTTAATTCATTTGTACAGGGACTGTCACTTTCACTAGAGTGTGCTTACATGCACAGTTTTCTGCCATTCACACCTATCTATATTCATACTCCATACATGGTACTGGTGACTTGGACACTGGTGACTTGGACACTGTGATGAATGGGGGGGTCCCTCCTTTCTTTGGACATCCCAGCCATTTAATTAATTAATTTGCTTATAAGGATTAAACCCAGAGACAGTGGGGTCCTTACAAATCTCCAGGAGGTGTTGACAGGGGACTGACAGAGACAATAAAAAGAGAGTGTGAGGATTTGAATTGAAAAATAGCGATCTGCTTGCTGCAGTCTTTGTGTGACCAGAGGAGAGATACAGACATGAGTTAAACCAAGAACAAGTCATGGGATTTCCAGTGATATCCATGCCTAGGAAAAACTAAACCTTGAAACAACAGATATGTAAGTAGAACAGGGAATGTTTAGTTAGACACAATCACTTTTTTTTAATGTTGGGATTGGTTGAACTCCTCTGTGTTGAGCCATGAACACTGTACCTTCTAAAGCCCCCTCTGTACACTGTACCTTCTAAACTGAATCCCAGGGAAGCAGTTAATTCCCTTTGTTTTTTATCTGGCTTTTTCATGTACTTTGTAACATCTGTTGCAGCCAAGTATGTTTTACCAAGTCTGTCTTCCTTACTGTGTTAATAAAATCACTTTGTTTAGAGTCTGATCTGATCCTTGTTTCCTAGAAGGCAGGAGTTTCTGGATGCAGGTCTGTGAGAATAAAAGGTCATCTATTAAGAAATTTCTTCTGGTGACATGTCCCTGAGGGAAGATTAAAGAGCTTGTAGTTAAATAACAGGCAAAAATTCCAGAGTACATCTTCCTGAGTTCTCAAAGGGGTTGTTGCATTTGGGTCATGGAAGCATACAACCCAAGGTCAGGGAAGCAGAAGCCTTTAGTGGCAGCGTATTTAAAAGTCTCTTACAAGTCCCCACCTTTTGCACTGAAAGTGTCAGAGAGGGGAACAGCCTTGACAGGCACTCAGATGAAAAGCATACTCAATCAGTTGACTGGAGACCTGATAGTTGGGGGTGCCTTGTCTGGTTTCTTTTCCTTGATTCATGTGGGGGACTCTACTGGAGTCCCACAGACCTTTGTCCAGACTGGGATTTCCTTTTGGATCTCAGGCTATATCTACGCTACACAGTTTTTATGCAAAAATGATTATTTTTGTGCAAAAGCTCACTGAGCATCCACACTGCAAGCACGTTTTTGTGTAAGTAAATTTACAGTAAATCAGAAGAAAAGAGGGGTTTCTGTGCAAGGGTTATTCCTCTTTCTATGAGGAAGAAGCCTTTTTGTGCAAGAGCTCTTGCATGAAAAGGCATGCGTGGACGGGCAGGAGGGGATTTTTGTGCGAGAAATTGCCTCCAGGAAAAAAAAACTGGTGGACACACCATAAAACTCTTCACAGCTCTATAGTTCCTATCTCTTGGCTCCTCTTAAAGCTGCAGTCCCCCCGTGCAAGTCATGTGGCAGGAAGCCGGCCAGAGAGCAGCACCTCACCACTTGGCTCTCCCTGCCACAGACCTTGCAAGCCATGTCTGTACCTGAAGCCCCCCACGACCTCCCTGTCCTTCAATAGGAGCAGCCCCAGGGGTCCCAGGACCCACCCACAGGGAGCAAGAGGTGCGCACTTCCTGGTCAGGCCCAGAGATCAAGTCCTTCCTGGAGCTGTGGGGCCAGGAGGAGATGCTCCAGGATCCCCGAGCCAAGAGGAGAAATGCCAACATTCATGGCAGGATGGTGCAGGCCCTGGCAGAGTTTCAGGCCCATCCTGGACCATGGAACAGGTCTGGAGTAAGGTCAAGGAACTCTATCAGGGATATGTCCACACCACCAAGCACACAGGGGCAGGACCCCACACCTGCCTCTACTACAGGAAGCTGAACTGCATCCTGAGGGATGGGGAGGATGATTCCCCATCCATCTTTGTGGATTCTGGGCTGCCACCCCCATCATCACCCAGCTGAAGGAAGAGGAGGAGGGTGAAGGCCAGCTGGCCATGGAAGAGGAGGAGGAAGAGGAGGTCAGGGGCACCATGACCCTTTCCTTGGAGCTGGTGCCCATCAGTCAGGATGTCTCCCAGGCCTTCTTGGAGGCTTGGAAGGGATCTTCAGGTGAGTGGTCTCTTTGTCACTTATACAGAGGGTGGGGGAGGTGGGTGCACAGGAGGCAGGGCATGAGTGTTGCTTGGGCTGCTCGGGCTGAACATCATGCTGTGGTCCATGCACATGCAACCCCATGCAGCACATGGACACAATAGGCAGCCCCTGAGAATGAGGGGGGCTGAAAGCAGGCTAGCCACAAGGACGCAGGCTCAACCCCATACACACCCAGGAGTGCCGCACATAGTATGCAGCCATGCCTGCATGTGCAAGACAGCAGTTGTTGCTGTAGACAGTGCTATGAGCTGCCCCCAGGGAGACCCAGGCTGCTCTACTGTGGTCGGACACTTCCCTTGGCTGCTTGTCCATGGGCTGTGCAGGGGGTGGGGAAGTGGGCAGCCCGGTCCTGTGGGCCATGGACTGTTAGTTGCTGCTCACAGAAGAGGGATAACTGACTGCCTCTCCCTCTTGTGTGTTCTCCACAGCTGGCCTCAGGGATAACTGACTGCCTCTCCCTCTTGTGTGTTCTCCACAGCTGGCCCAGCTGGGAGTGAAGGTCCAGTCAGTCCACTGCAGCCACCTGCCACAGCTCAGGGGACACGAAGGTGCACCAGGGTCCAGGAATAGCTGATGTGAAGGCACATCCCCATCCTCGAGAGCATGGAGTGGATGCTGGTGCTCAAGGTCCATGCCAACCTCGAGTGGTGGGAACGTGCCTGGGGCTAGTTCCTGGAGTGATGTGACCACATGTGAAACATGATGGCCAGTACGGTGGCACAACTGGCTCATGCCTCTACTCCTAGCTCTCACTCTCCTGTTCCCCCTGCTATGCCCATTACCCATCCACCTGCTGCCCTTGCTATGATTCTTCTCCCTCCCCAGGTGATGCCCATTCCCCCTCCAACCCTGACCCTGCTCCAGCCCCTCATCCTGGCCACCTCCCTGTGCTACCAACACCCACCTGACTAGAACCCTGACAAGGCTTCAGCACCCGAGGTGGCACATGGAGCCACCCCCGATGCCCCTTGCAGTTCTGAGTCCCCCTCCCAGTTAAAAGCCCCCTCCCCCTCCTGAAGAACTCCCTCCCCTCCCCATCTTTTCTTAATGTACAGTAAATACAGTTTATTTTTTGTTTAAAACAGGTGTGTTTATTGCGAGGTCAGCAAAAGGGTGAAGGGAGGGATTCTGGTGGGGAAGGGATAGGGCTGCAAACCACAGGCCCCTGTGGGGAGACTCTAGGGACAGTTACTGGGGTGCTTGAGAGAACCTCTCCCTCAAGGCCTCCCAGATGCATACCTCAGCCTAATGGGCCTAGTGAATGGCAGCTGTCCAGGGCTGCTCATATGCTCGGCCCTTCTTGCTGGCATCTGCCCCTCAGCCTGGGAGAAAGGCCTCCCCGTTCCTCTCCCCAATATTGTGGGGGACATAACATGCTGTGACCACCTTGGGGATATTGTTCTCCCCCACATCAAGGCAAGTCAGCAGGCACCGGAAGCACACCTTGAGGTTGCCGAAGGTTCACTTGACCTGGATCCTGGCCTGGTTCAGGTGGGCATTAAATTGTTCCCTGCTAGGGTCTAGGTGTTGGGCATACAGCTTCATCAGCCACGGCGTGAAAATACCTAGGGGTATATACACATCCCCAACTGTGGCAGGAAAAGGTGCCCACCTCCAGCTTGTGGTACAGGCTGGAGTTTCTAAAGATGTGGGCATTGTGTGCCCTGCCTGACCACCCCACAAAAATGTCCATGAAGTGTACACGGTGGTCAACCAGGGCCTGCAGCACCATTGAAAAGTAGCCGTTTCAATTAATAAACTGGGCTGCTTGATGTTCTGGGACTCATATTGGGATGTTCTGGGGCTCAGATTGGGTCCCATCTATGGCTCCCCTGCAGTTGGGGAACCCTAGGGCAGCAAATCCGGCCACAGTCACATTCAGGTCTCCCAGCTGGATGACCTTCAACAGCAAGATGGAGTTGATGGCCTTCACCACCTGCAGAAGGACACAAAGGAACACAGAAAACATACAGAAAATGAGAGAGAAGGGGTAAGTGAGCCCACCCCCCTCCAATTCCCTTTCCACCCCAACACTCCAGGAGCCACTCCCTATGAGGCTGCCCCCCCCCCCCAGCAGCAGGTTTGTGTGAGAGCAGGATGGCACAAGACCCCAGGGTTGGGGCTTCTCCCCCACCCCCACTCCACTCCCTACAGTGCCCAGTCCCACTATCCCAAGGGTCCCCCTTATGCAACACTCTCCCCTCCCCACCCACTTTAGCCCTACTTGCAGCTGGTTGGATGAAGCTGTTATGGTCATCAGTCCTGCTGAGCCTAGAGCACGTCGTTAACTTTTGTTGCACACTCTAGTATTTGTACCTAAACATGTTTTGGAGGATTTAACATTCTGTGTTATCTTTCAATATTGATGGTACTTCTACACAGCAACATTATTTCAACATAACTTAGCCCTCATCTAAACAGCAGGCAGTTATTTCAAAATAATGTTGAAATACTGTCAAGCTGCACAACTTCTTACTCTGACTCCTGTAACCCTCATTGTACAAGGAATAAGGGAATTCTGAGGAAGAGTACTCTATTTCAAAATAAGTGCTGTGTAAATGTTCCAAATTTTGAAATAAGCTATTTCAAAATAAGCTATGCAATTGATGTAGTTCAATTTGTGTAGCTTATTTCGAGTTCAGCCCTGCTATGTAGATTCATCCAAACGTACATCTACACTTGCTTCCTAGTTCAAACTAGAGATGCAAATATAGGCAACTGAAATTGCTAATGAAGCGGGGATTTAAATACCCCGTACTTCATTAGCATGATCTTGCCAGCGCATTACTCCACTCAACAGCTGTTCGAAAGTGGAAGTGTGCACCAGGACACATTAGTTGAGGAGTAACGTTAGTTCAAGCCAAGGGGTTTGGCTGACACTAACGCATCCCAGCACGCACTTTCACTTTCAAAACAGCTGTTGAGAGGAGTAAAGCACCAGCGAGATCATGCTAATGAAGCACAGGATATTTAAATCCCTGCTTCATTAGCAATTTCGATCTCCTACATTTGCATCCCAGTTCGAACTAGGGAGCAAGTGTAGACATACCCAAAGAGAGCAATTGTATCCAAATACTAGGAGGGATGTATCTGTGAAGCTTTCTACTCTCCTATATTGCAAACATGCTCTCAGTCTAGTCCACAATCACTCTGAATAGCCTGTCATTCCATTGAACCACATATGGAATAAAAATATCACATTTTGTACCTATGTTTCCACAGAAGCACAGATTTGCCACTAACACCCACAGTATTCTTTGAAAGGTTTTTCATATAAATGGAGAAAAAAGAATGGAAAACATTGATTGGGAAAAGCTCCATGGTGACATTCCCCTTGAGATTTGTAATTATGACTAAACAAATTGTCGTTCTGTCTTGAATGGGATAAGATGTTGAGTAACAGCATGGAGTACATCTGGATGATATCGCATTTTCACTGATGTCAAATAGAACAGAAAATTACAGCCTGTCTATAGATTCTGGATGTCTTAATGTGTTTCTTAGGATTTTTTAGCTTTATAATCCAGGAGTGCTGCAAAAGACAGAAGAAAACTTGCATTTAATTTTTCATAGATTTTTAAGAGTAGCGACAGTATTTTTATCACTAATATATTTAACCTTTTGTTAAGTAATGTACAGGGAATATTAAACCTATTTTAATAGGTAAAAAGTTTATTTAAACATTTCATTTTCCAGATGAATCAATTACAGTAGACTTCTGATAATCTGGAACCTTTGGGACCTAGGTGGTGCCTGATTATCAGATATGCGGTACTATCAGGAGGTACTTTAAAATGGTTTATATATATATAAAATGTTTTTAACCCTTTTTATTGTAGCACAAGCACTGTCCAGTGTGTCACAATGTCAGTGTCAGACTGACTCGGTCCATTCCCGTTTCACTTGGTTCAGCTGCTTCCACTGCTGCCTTGTGACTCGTTTTTTGTTGAAGCTCACTCACTAGGCTCTTACCATTTTGATGCCTGACTATCGGGAGCGCCGTACAATTGGATGCCAGACTATTGGAGTTTTACTGTATTAAATCTTTAAGGACAAAAAGAAGTGAAGATCATGTCAGGGTTAAAATAACAGGTAGAAACAGTTTTAATGAAAAAGAAATTCAAGGTTATTCCAGGTTTGTTAAAAATCTAAATTAAGTGCCATTTTGCAGAAAATGTGGGTAATAAACACCAATTGTTGAAGCAAAACTGAGCTTTTTAAAATAGAACTTGGCCCTTTTCCAGAGAAGATGACTATCACATAAAAATTGATTTTTTTTTAATTTACACATTTACAGGCTCAGTCTGGAGCTGGCAACCAGAGGGGAAGAACCTAGGACGGGAGCTTCTGACCATCTTCCACCAGTGACCCAGGAGAAGCCAGCGGAGGCACTGGAGCCAGATGGGACATCGCTGGGATTCCCCACAAAGGAGAAGTTGATCCCGTGAATGTGGAGGACTCTGCAAGTACATGGAAAGAGGCCCCATTGGACCAGGTAGGAAGTGGCCTAGGGCAGGGGTGAGAGCAACCTCTCCCAACCCAGGAACCTCAGCGCGTTTTGGTGGGATTTCCCCACCAAGGGAGTGGTGGGCCATCTTGCCACTCGCAGGGCCCTGGGCTGGGATCCGGTGGATTAGGGTGGGCCCAAGTTCCCCTACCATGGGTACTTAGAATGTTTCCCCACCATATCCATGACCCGTCAGCACAACGCCTGCCTTAAAGGGCCAACCAGTGACTTTGTTTATTGACTTTGGGTCAGTGGGCCCTGGTGAATGTGACTTTACATAGAGACTTCGAGTCCTATCCCTGCCCACCGGAGGAGGTAGGAGAAGTAACCCCATGAAAGGACCCAAGCACATAAAAACATTGGGAAATTATTTTCAGATGCAGATGATTGCAAAGCAGAGGAAAGGCGCTCCCCACTGAATGTACATACATGGGAGATACTCCAATAATATAATCTTTTCATAATTATATTGAGTGATGGCAGTTTACATCAGTTGAAATGTAACAGCATTGTATGATGGGCTAACAGCATTATTTATTTACCCTTCTCTGGATCTTAGACTTAGTAGTCTAATCTAGTATGACAAATTCCCTGATTTTTCTTTTGAAGATTAAAAAATTCATTATCGTGTCTCCTGATCTGAGCCAACTCCATTCTCAACTTCTATTCATCTTCTATTGAATACTACAATGTAGGGTCAAATCCTCTAGTCATTGCTCACTCTTCTTCTTAGAATGTTTCCATTGTGTTACTTAGTAAGAACTTCCTCTAAATGCATGTTTACTTTAAAAAAGAAAGGTGTAATCCACATAAACCTTTTCTCTTGACACTTATAAAGATACAACTTTCTCTATAACTTCTAAGCAATTTCCCACTTCTTTTGAATAAGTAATTACATGCCATGCTGGCCAGCAACACTAGTTTTATTTTCATTCCCTGTTCAAAAATGTTGAAAAGAACCTTAGTGAATTTTACATATTCTTTACAGATTGTATGGGCTCATAAATTATAGGGACTGTAACAAATGTTGACAAGCAGTCCTTACTATTCTGGTTACCCACATATAATTTCATTCCTTTTTTCACTTACTCATTTAAGAGGGATTTGGCATTGAATATTGTACAGTTCTTCAGTCTGCAATACAAGCAATAATTGTGTAAGGCATTTTAATTATATTTTATAATCTTTCCCCTTTTTGTTTGTCATACATATAGCTAATCCCTGACTAATAATTAGCAGGTGCTGTAAGTGTTTCTGGAAATCCTCTTTCCCAGCCAAGAGTTGTAAATATCTCTTACATTATTTTATGGTTCTTTAGAAATAGAATAAAAATGAAGGTATTTTTTATCAAAATAATAAGTCGGCAAATACCGTAAGTGCATTCAATGTCTCTAACTTATTGGCATAGATTCTGATTGCAAAGCAGCTGCTCACTGAACAATTTCCAGTGCTGGCTTTACCCATACTAAAATTATATAACACTAGCATTGCACCAATGTATACATTATTAATGGTTTTGTGTATGAGCCAATACAGCACGATTATCTATTAAGAGTTCCGATGGGCTATGTCTACACTCACGGCTTCTTGCGCAAGAACATCTTGCGCAAGTGTTCTTGTGCAAGAACTCTTGCGCAAGAAAACATCCACACTGCCATGTGCGAGCTGTGCTTTTGTGCAAGAGTGCCCATGGCAGTGGGGACGCTTTCTTGCACAAGAAAGCTCTGATGGCCATTTTAGCCATAGGGCTTTCTTGTGCAAGAAATCCCTGCTGAGCGTCCACACTGCCCTCTTGCACAAGAGCTCCTGCGCAAGAGGGCTTACACCTGTCAAAAAAGAGCGTAGCTCTTGTGCAAGGAGCCCTCTCTTACCACGCCGTACTGTAAATTTACTTGCGCAAGAGCAGGCGGGCAGTGTGGACGCTCTGCAGATTCTTGCTCAAGAACGGCTGTACTTGCGCAAGAAGCCGCAAGTGTAGACATAGCCATATTGTTCTGCTTTTCCTTTGGATCCTAATAATAAAAGCTATATATGTAGTTTATGCACAGTTTGTATTCCTATATTATGATGACACATGATGGAGTAACTATAATTTGAAAGCATGTTCAGCATTCTATTATAAACCCTATTTCCAGGTTTGTTTTTCATGTTTGAAATATTACAGACACATTTTAAAACTGATTATATCAATTAATGTAGATTAAGCATGTTCATAAAGAACCAATGAAACAGAATTTCTTGGTTCTTCATTCTGTCCCAAATTAGGAGACTTCTTTGCTGCTTTTTAACTATTTTGATGTCTGATAGTTGTATTGACCATTCACATCTTCCTGATGCACCCCATACCTCATACACCGTATCCCAATTTTTTCCCTCATATTAAACATTAAACACAATTGTATTTAATCCCTGTAGTGTGATTGTAAATGTGCATTCACCAGAGGTTACTTCTATGCCTTCATGTTCTGGCAACAATAGGTCCAAGGAGGGGATTGGCTGCAGAGTTAAGAAAAAATCCTGGCTATTGGGGAGAATGGATCCTTCATTTGCCTGTTTCCTCTTCCTCATCAACAATGTCCTCCTTGTTGCTTCCTGGGACTGCAGGAGGCTTCTGGGAAACTTTTAATATATTGATGGGTTCCCTGCCTAGAATGGCATGCAGCTATTCAGAACTGGTGACAGTCCACTTCCCTTGTCTTCTAGTACTCCTGTCTGAGCTCTTTTATTTTCATGAGGCACTGCTGTGCATCCCTGATGTAGACCTTACTTTCCCATGCCCTGGATGCTTTTGACATAGATACCAGCATTTCTTCTGCTGGTTCAGCACTCAGCCTTCACAGATGCTTCTTCCTACAAAGCAATCAGATCCAATGTCTCCTGTATGTTCCATGTTGAAGTGGATTTGTGGCCCTGGGCATGCATGGGCAGCTGTACTGGTAGGGTTTTTGTGCTGATCTAAAGTATACATGGGGCTTTTATTGTGCACCTGGGAGAAGTTCAGTGGAGTTGAAAGAGCTGTCCATAGTGGTTATAGCAGACGGGATACCTCTTGGAGGCCATTTCCATCAAATTAGAAAGCACCGTGTCTAAACTACCCCTTAATCAACCTAGGAAGGTCAACAATAGAGTTATATCTATTGCCAAAGTAGAAAACATAAGTCAGTTTTAAAAGCCTCTTTAGGCTGGTGCAAGTTATTTGGTAACTTGGACACCTTCAATGTTCTTATAGACATTTTGAGTCAAATGTGCACTCCCCTAGACCTCTTCAGTTTTTTTCCCCACTATATTCCTGAGTTTTTTTTAAATTTTCCACTCGTCATCAACAATCTGGTGTTTGACCATAATTCATAGCAAATAATAATTAACAAGATGGATTTATGACAACTCAGGATTCATGACATAAAAGATTCAGACAAGCCCTCGGCTTTATCTTCCATATGTTTCCTCTAGTCTATCAGGACTGAGTTTCAGACAGCTTAGCTTCTTAGTTCTGATGTCAGAAACAGTGACTCTGACTCAGTTGTAAACTTCCTGCATCATTTTGAAAAGGCAGGCCAAAAGAAACTACATAGCCCCAGCTCCTTTGGACCACTTGGACACATGTGGCAACCCTTCCACTGAGCCATGTTGTTTTGGGGAAGCAAAAAAAAAATCAAGGGAAGAGTCAAACCTTGGGTCAAAGGGTATGTTTACACAGAAGGGTTAAAGACAAATTAAGCTACACAACTTCAGGTATGTCAATTGAGTAGCTTAAGTTAAAATAGCTTAATTCAGCTTTTCATGCTGTCTACACAGCAGGAAGTTGAAGGAAGAACACTCTTCCTTCGACTTCCCTTACTCCTCATGAAACGAGGGTTACTATGAGTCAGAGTAAAAAGTCCTCCAGATTGACATTATTTTGAAATAAAGTCTTGTAGTATAAACATGCACTAAGTTATTTCAGAATAATGTCAGACATACTCAAAGAAATTGAACCTGTTCTAGAAGCCACAGAAGCAGCAGCAGCAGGGTTTACAACAGGGACAAGCTGAATCTGATGTCATCAGAAGTTTTACTACAGTTTTCAGTGAACATTCTCTCCTCTGTGCTTATTGGATGTTTCCTACAGCTCCCTCCCATTCCTTTCCTCAAGGACCCTTCACTTCAGCCTCACTTCACTTGTGTTGCATGCTCTCCCAATTCCTTCCCTCCTTTCTGCCTGGTCCTGGCTCCCTCCCTTACCCTACCTCTTCTCCCTTTCTTTTTCTTCTTCTTTTCTTTTTTTCATTTGGTGTTTTTTAGTTTGTTTTTCCATTTAGCTTATCCTCTTCTAACAAACCCCAACCACAAAGTGTAAAAAAGAAAAAACAAACCAAACCAAAACAAATCAAAATAAAAAAAGTGTACTAATGTGCTTGTGCCATCATAGTGCCACTCTGCTTGTATGTTGTCTCTTTATATAATAAAGTCTTCTGGAATGGGACTATTTGCTACTCCATATTTGTGTAGTATGTAGCACAATTTGTCCCCAAATCTTGTTCTGTCTTTAGGTTCTAATATAATAAAAATAATAAATAATTATAATCACATTAAACTTTTGATCATGATTCCATCACTGGAGTAACCAAAAACTGATACATTTGGGGGTGGGACTATATGATCCAATATTAACGCAGTTTCACTTGAAGGTTATGTTTGTTTAACTATGGAAATTGTTTATTTGTTATATAGAGATCTGAGTGGTAAATAGTTTTCCTCTTCAATAAAGAAATAAATATATCATATAAACATTGCCTTTTTTTGTATGCTATCATCTTATTAGTGAAGAATATAGTAAATACTGGGACCTAATAATTAAATCATATTTTTGTGCCAGTATTTAATAATGAAAATGCTGCATTTAACTTGTTAAAATGTACAGGTTAAATTAACAAAAGTCTGTCATAGTATATGGAATTCAGTATCTAAGGACCAAAACACAAATTATTGTCATAATTACTAGCAAATAATTACTGATTTTGCCATAATAACTTAATTGCACTCTGTTTTGTTTATTTATAATTAGCTATATGGTAACACTTGACAAGTTAATTTTTATGTAGCTACAGAGTAAATATAAATATCTTGTATATAAAGAGATTTATTATTTCTGTCATTAAACCAATGTGCAGGTCCTCTTGTAAAGCATGACTATATCATTCTTTATGCAGTCCGTGGTATAAATTGAGAATTAAAACTCTGACAATGTGTTGCACATCCTTGAGTCAGAGCCTTATGATCAGACCCAACAGAAGAAGCAGAACCTTCAAATAGTCTTTGAAGTACAAATAGCTCTGTTTAGGATTTAATGATGGTTTGGCTGGTGAGCTGAACGCGCATGCGCGTGTGTCTGTGAAGGTGATTCAAGTCCCCAGTTCTTAGTGAAAAGGTACTTCTAATTAAGGATTCAAAGGAGAGATTAGACATTTGGTGGACAGGATGAGAAAGCAGTTGTGCGGAAGAAAGAGTAGAGAGAGGAGAGAAATGGACATGAAAAAATGGTTGGCTGTACAGCTTGGGCAAAGCACAAATGGAAGGAGAAAGAGTTGATTGAAGAGATGGTAGAAAGTGGGTTGTGAAAGCCTCTTCATTGCTTTCAGGATAAAACTGATTGAATAGTAGAAAGTGGAAAGTACCATCAGCAAATGTTTCTTCAACATACCTCTCCCCCCCCCCCCCCGATTTCAGTCCAGAAAACTATTGTATCTATTTTCCATAAACATGTGACATCTTGATTTTATTATATTGACTAGAGATCATTTGTTTTTTTTTACCAATTTGTGTTCTATGAAAAGCTGATTTTGCAACACTAAAATGTTACCCATATTTACATTGATTTTGCCAGTGTTTAATTTGAGATAAAAAAACCAAGAAAACATTATTTTAGCTTAACCTATTTTTTTATTTATTGGCAGTTCCAGTGAAGCAAAAAATCTGGGATTTCCCCTGTTCTAATAATGAATATTTGAAAGCAGCTGATCTTTAACTTCAATACTGAATTATGTATTGAAAATGCTGGGGAGTTACATAAGTCATTCACTGAGGGGAAGAACAAACAATCCACCTAACTGATGTAATTAACCAAGACTTTTTTCTGCAAATTATTTTGTGTGGATAGATCCCACATAGAGCTCTATTGAAGTAAAAGGGGCTCTGCTTGGATAGTGGGGTCCATTTTTTCACAGTAAATTCCAAGACAACCACAGTTAAATTTTTGAAGTTTCTATATCAAGTATCCACAATAAACTCATCATGAGCTCTTTATACTGAGAAAGGAAGGGGGAGAAAAATCTCACAAAGATATGTATGAAGAGTTTTGAGTCACAAATATGCCTGAGAATATCACCATTTGCTCATGAATATTTCATAGACAAGAAGAGACAAAAATTGAAAAAATTGATCACTCCAAATACATTTTTATATTTTAGAAAATCTTCAGGAACACTGAGGACTAATCTTTTTTAAAAATTCAAAATCTTAATTCATTATAAGAGAATTTAATCATACACAATTTTTAAATAATTAAGTATCATGCTGTAAACTAGTTTCAGTAACAGACTGTTTCTACCTGCCTTGCAGAATAATTATTATTCAGTACATAAACATTACATGCCCTATAGATTACTCCATAATTACCTGTTAATTGCAATTCCTAGTTCTCATGGTAACTTTTTTTTTCTCAAATGCATATCCATAACATCAAATACCCTTTTGAGAGTTGAAAGACAAAGTACTAAAAACAATTTTTTTAAATCAAATCACTATAAAATTCCACACAAATGTTCCTCATGAAAATACTGAAAGAACTTAGCTAGCACAACAATAAAGAATAAAAATACAACTATATTCTATATGGAAAAACAGACTTTATTTGAATTGTTTGCATTTCTGACACATAAAATATTCATCAGATAAAATATGTAATGCATTTCATTGGTATTTATCAAAGAACAGATTAATCAAGTGGTATTATATTATACTTATAATAGAGCTAGCAGGAAACCACACAAAAGCATTAATTGACAGTATTCATTGAACAAATTGTATGCTGAATACATTTCTGATTCCCTCTTCAAGTACTGTTGCAAAAACACATACTTGTACTGCTGCTTGCATCTGGGAGACACATGTCTGCAAGTATAATGTCATAACCCAAATTCCCAACATGTCGGTTCTTTTTGGAGGAATGGCCTCCTTACTGCACAGTATGGGTATGTCTACACTACAAAGTTAATTCGAACTAACAGACGTTAGTTCGAATTAACTTCCATAGGCGCTACACAGGCAAACCACTAGTTCGAACTTAATTCGAACTAGCAAAGCACTTAATTCAAACTAGGTAAACCTCATTCTACGAGGACTAATGCCTAGTTAGAATTAAGTAGTTCGAATTAAGGGCTATGTAGCCACTTAATTCGAACTAGTGGGAAGCTAGTCTTTCCCAGCTTGCCCTGGTGGCCACTCTGGGCACCACCAGGGAAACTTGTCTGCCCGTCTCCCAGCCCCGGAGCCCTTAAAGGGGCATAGTCTGGATATGGTGCCCGTGCAGGTGCAAGTCTGCCAGCACCCAGCCAGCAGACCTTGGACCTGGCACGGCTCGAGCCAGTCACATGCTGCCACCCAGCCCTCCACCTCTTCCCGGGACCAGGCTGACGGCTCCCAGGAGACCGCCCAGGGCCGCAAGAGGCGGGCGCCCGCCTGGTCTAGTGTGGACATCCAGGTTTGGGGGGAAGCCTCCAACGTCCATGACCTCTGCACTAGGCACAGGAAAGTGGCCGTCTAGGGCAGGATAGCTGCCAGCCTGGCCACCCAGGAGCAGGTGTGCATGAAAATCAAGGTGGTCGAGTGAGACCCCTACCCTAAGCCCTGAGCTTAGAACATAAAAACATAAGAACAGCCGTACTGGGTCAGACCAAAGGTCCATCTAACCCAGTAGCTTGTCTGCTGACAGCGGCGAACACTAGGTACCCTGGAGGGGATGGACCAAAGACAATGACCAAGCGATTTGTCTTGTGCCATCCATCTCCAGCCTTCCACAAACAGAGGCCAGGGACACCATTTCTACCCTCTGGCTAATAGCACTCCATGGACCCAACCTCCATGAATTTATCTCACTTCTCTTTAAACTCTGTTCTAGTTGTAGCCTTCACAGCCTCCTGCAGCAAGGAGTTCCACAGGTTGACTATTTGCTTTGTGAAGAAGAACTTTCTGTTATTAGTTTGAAGCCTGCTACCCATTCATTTCATTTGGTGTCCTCTAGTCCTTCTATTATGGGAACTAATGAAGAACTTTTCTTTATGCACCCTCTCCTCACCACTCATGCTTTAATAGACCTCTATCATATCCCCCCTCAGTCTCCTCTTTTCTAAGCTGAAAAGTCCCAGTCTCTCTAGCCTCTCTTCATATGGGACCTGTTCCAAACCCCTCATCGTTTTAGTTGACCTCCCCTCTCCCACCCTCTCTCTTCCCCTCTCCCACCTCCTTTTTCCAGTCTCCCCGAGTTCTGTTCAATAAAGAGAGTTTCTATTTTTGAACACATGTGTCCTTTATTTTGTACATCAGGAAGGGGGGCTAGGGAGGGGTAAGTGGAAAGAGGTGAGGGAGGAATGGGGTATGAGTTCCCCGAGGGGAGGACTGGGGTGGCTCTGCGGGCTCCTCGGGGTGGAAGCTCTCCTGCAGCCCTCCGATTGACACCCCCCCAGATAGCAGCCTGCGGCAAGTGCATCCGGGCTGATGGCCGAGTTCTGTGATGTGCTGAGTGTGGGCATTCATGGCACTCCAAGCCAGGACTGCTTTGCTGTTCCTCATCGAGTTAGACAAGTGAGCGGGGAACCCCCGAGAACTGTCTGTCGGGGGTGGGGGTCGGGTCCCTTTAACCACAGCCCTCGGCTAGCCTGAGACAGCAGCTCCACGCTTTAAGTCCTAATCTGATGCCCTTCCAGCACTGCTCTGGCCAGCCTTAACCTCGGTTCAGAGTCCACTCAATGTGGACATGCTAGTTCGAATTAGCAAAATGCTAATTCGAACTAGTTTTTCGGTCTAGATGCACTAGTTCAAATTAGCTTAGTTCGTATTAGCTTAGTTCGAATTAACTAATTCGAATTAAGTTAGTTCGAATTAGTGCTGTAGTGTAGACATACCCTATGGCTGAGATGGTGGGATGCTAGTAAACACTATCCAGGCTAGAAATAATATATATAACATAATCTCTGAAAAAAAGACCACTTCTAGCATGGACCCAGAGAACGTTATTTTAATTGGATTGTGTTATGTTGTAATCTTAATTTCCTGTGGTAACAGATAATTTTTTATCAGTTTTAATAATGTAATTAAAATACACAGGCAGAGCAATCTTATAATGTAGGATTATACCAAGGCTATGTCTACACTGTGGGGTTTCTTTTTTAGAAGAAGATATGCAAATAGAGTGCTCATTTGCATATTGTCTTCCGATTCTTTTTGTGGAAGAGGTTTTTCTGCTAAAAAGCCCCGGGTAGACGGGGCCATTTGTTGGAAAAAAGAATTACTTTTCCACAAGATCACTTATTCCTCAAAAATCAAGGCTTACAGGATTTTGCGAAAAAGGGGTTTTTTTTCGACAAATGGCCCCATCTACATGGGGCTTTTTAGTGGCAAAACCTCTTTCGCAAAAAGAATCGGAAGAAGATATGCAAATGAGTGTTCCATTTGCATATCCTTTTCCGCAAAAAAAAAAAAATGCAAGGTAGACATAGCCTTGGTGGGCTGGATCATAGAATGAGAGTTTGCACCTCTTGGATCATATCTTAACCCTAATATTTATGAAGTGTCAAATAATTACAACAATTGAAGTCTTGGAAATATGTTCCTGATAATATATTTTTTTAAGGAACAGAAATATAGGAATGTAATACAAATAAAACTCCACCAAAAGACTTCCCATTCCCATTGGCTCTGGGGAAGGACAAAATGAGCACACAAAACCTTGTTGCTCTTATTCTGCTGGTCCCAGCAATCAAGTAGTCCATACAGGAATGTAACGAGTGTTTCTTTCTCACAGTTAAGCTCTGGTGCAGACATGTAATCTGGGTCACAATCTTTCCCATGATGAATACCACTGATATTAAATAAAAAGTGTATTAAAATAGTATTCCAGCAGCCTTACCAGAGGACTAACTTGAATGTTGCACCTCATTGTCAAATATTAATGATGCTTTGCTCTTCACATTAGTTAGGTATTTACCCTTTGAAACATCTCTCCAATGGACACAAATCAGCACCATTATCCATCTTTTTCAGCAGGGATAACAGGAGGAAGGGTTGAAATGACTCCCTCAAACTGTAAGTGGCAGAACCATGATTAGAATTCAGGTGCTCATCTTTCTTCAAGGTGTGACGGTACAACATATTACTGATACAATAGAACTAATTTGCAGAGGACTTAGAAAGTCAAAGTGGTTGAGGTAGTATATTACATTGGACCAACTTTTGTTGGTGTAAAAGACAAGCTTTTAAGCCACACAAAGGTTTTTCTTGAGGTCTGGGAAAGTTAGTCAGAGTGTCACAGCTAAATTTTCCAGAAAATGCCTCACGCATGACTCAGAGTTTGCATGGCTAATAGTTTTTTATATGCATACATTCTGGCCATTCTCTGTAGCTACACAAAGACTTATGTGCAAGTTCTGCAAGCATATGTGATGAGTGGGGTGGTGAGTGGGGGAGATACTGTATGAGATGAGAGATTGACACAAAGTTATATTTTATATTACAATGCTCAGCATAATAGAATACAAGAAAGATAACTCCTCTAACTATCATAAATCATGAAAAGCTCCTCATAAAAAAGTCACAAGGAAAAACTACCTGATCAAGGGAGAAAGGGGAGAGATGGCAATGAGTAACCACCTGCCACTTGTTCAGAATGGAGGTTGTTGACAAATAGATGCAGGGGCTCCAACCTTTGATGCAACACAACATTGTACCATGGTTTATCAGCCAGAGAAACAAATCATAGCATATGACGCTAGGTGTAGGACAGCAGAGTTCTATTTCTGAAGAGAATGCAATAAATGCTCATAACCTAACTGCTCTCCCTCACAGTTTTGTTCAAAAAAACAAAAAAATGGTGTCATCTCCCAGTGAGTTGTGTAGCACAAGGCTAAGATGAACACACACATACAAGCTGAAAAGCCAAAGTGAGAAGGAGGAAATATGAGTTGGAGGAGTGATGGCTACAAGAATTTATTTGTCAATATTTTGAAATGAAAAGTCAGAGTGCATATGCCCAACTCTTTATTTGTTGTTCCCCAATGTACCTAATAATTGAATAAGCGTTCATTACTTACCCAGACTAAATTGGAAGTCAAAATCAAAAGTCTTCTTCTTAAATGGTCCTCCTCCTCCTCTGCTTTTTTCTATTCCTTCTCCTCCTCATCATCAACCTCTAAAATTTTAGAAGGTTAAAAGCTCACAAAACTTTCCAGAAACTCCCCAAATCAAGTCTACCTTCACTACTTCATTTCTGACATTATAAATCAATCTACAAAGTGATATACTCTTAATCAATTAAAAAAAGTCTTTCATTCTCCCACAAAAAACACTGTTCATTCTTCAGCTTGATTTACCCTTCTGCCAAAATTAGTCAGAATCATAACTCCAGAACATAATGATTTCATTGTGCAATTAAGTTTTCCCCCATAATCTCCAGTGATGTTTCAAAAGGTGTTCAATAAGGATGTGGAAACAAATGTAATAGTTCAGGGTGGCACTTTAATGTCAATCAAATTATAGGAAGTAACACTGGGTTGGGGATTTGCTTTGTGTAGGTTTTTTTTTTTTAGTCTAAGTATCAATGTAAACAATCTCCTACATTTTAGACGTTTCCATAGTTAAAATGAGCCTTCCTACTAAAATATGAGTTTTTGAAGTTTACAATAACAGATTCCATTTTCTTAATAACGTATATCCTCTGAACTGAATAGAACTAAATTTCTGGGTCTGAGTGATCAGCTGTTTTTAAATATCATTTCCAGATATGACTCTTATAACAGAGTAGGACGAGATGGCTACTGGAGTGTTTTGGAGTGGAGATATATTAATGCTAAATTAAATAGGTCCCTTTTTCCAGGATAAACAAACAAGGGCTAATCCAGAAACAACAGGAACTTGCCAGAATCAGTCAAGGCAGTCAAACCAGTTAAGATACCTGGAGTCAATTAGGCTGCTGTAAAGGGTAATCAGGTCACCTGGAGCCAATGGAGAATCAGTTGATACTGGCTAAAACAAGTTCTTCTGTTAGTTAACTGTGTGCAAGGATTTGTGGAGAGAAGATGCTTGGAAGATGTGGGAAGAACAAGCATTAGCAGGTACCTGGAAGAAGAACCTGTGGTAAAGATGTTGGGGAGGGCCATGGGGAAGTGGACTGGAGGATTATGGAAGTCATGCAGCTTACACTAGAAACATTATGGATAGCTGCTATTGCAGGATACCTGGGCTGGAACCTGGACTAGAGGACAGGCCTGGATTCCCCTCCCACCCCTATCTCCAACTTCTTATTCACCGTGGCAGAATTGATCCTGACAGTGGGAGACACCACTGAGAAAGGACTTATCTGGTAAAGGGTCCATCCTGCCCCAAATCACTTGATGGGGCAATGGAGATTATGGATTTTGGTCTCCTGTTTTTTCCCAAGCAACCAATGACTATGATGGCTCAACAAATGGCAAGCTTGTGCCCCAGAGAAAGTGTTTAAACTGAAGGCTGCATGAGCCTCTGAGGCAAGCGGTCTGTCTGAAAGCATGGAACCCACCAAGACAGAGCAGAAGCTTTGTCACACTCTCCACATGAACAATTAATGTTGGGGGATCAGTTAAATTGGAATGTACATGTCTCCAGCCATATCTTTTGTCTTTAGTAATCACAGCTTTAGAAATAATATTTTGAACCCACTGACCTTGCTAGTTAGATCATTAATTATTTTGACTGCTTGAAGCAATTGTGTCCTCTCGAATAATCATTTATGTTTCAGGGCATTGTTATATCTGAGAACCATTCAGATTCAAGGAACCAAAAGAAAGGGAGAGAAATTTAAGCTAAAAAATTCATTGTTATTAACTACAGTCAAATTAAAAAATAACTATTATTGCTGTTATTGCATGTGTTTTCCTTGGTTTAAAAAATAAAAATAAATAAAAAAGATGTAATACAGAATTGCAACAACTCCAAACATAAATAACCCTTTAACTAGTGCAAAACAAAAAAATGCACAATGACCCTGATGGTTTTTTGTCACTTGGATTTAAGAGTGTTTTATTTTTTCGTCACAGATTTTGCTACAATTAGGGCTAGGTTGCCTAATTTGTTTAGCTCTCAGTGCTAAAAAGTAAGTGGATTTTTTTTCATATATAATGAAATATTACAAGGAAGAGTTTGCTTTATAAATTAAAATGTGTCTTTGTAGACTTTAACATGTCATGAAATCAGTCATTTTGCTTCATGAATAGGGAAATATATTACAGATCATGAAATCAACCCTCCCCAGTGAAAATCTGATCTCCCCTGCTAATAGTCCAGCCTGAGGCTCCTACTGATAGTCCAGCTGTGCTAGGGAGGGACAGCAATTGTCCTTCCCCAGTGCATCCACTTTTGATGGGAAAGCCAGATCCACATCCAAAAGCAGGGCAGAAATGAAGTTGGTACACCCTCACTTCTGCACTGCAGCAACCCAGGAGCTGGGCTTTGATTCTTCCATTCCTTTCCCTCCCACTTCTCCCAGCTCCTGCCACAGAACTAGATCCAGGTGCTGAGCTTGTGGCTTGCTCCCAAAGCAGTTTCTGTCAGGCTGTAGGCTTTCACTAGCAGATGTTATAACTGGGGCAGGTTAAGCTTAGGACTTCCGTGGCCCCTTTCCCTGGTCCTGTGGCTCAGGCATTGAGCCTATTGCTTCCTGTCCTAAGGTCTTCTACTCCTGGAGGTTGCAGCCAACACAGTTGCACATTCTGCCCCTTTCTCCTAATGTTCTGCCTGCCCCCTCTACTACTTTGGGTCTCGACTATTTTTAGTATGCTTTTGAATTTAGTAACATTATTTATCAGAGGAAAGAAGCAAGAGGCCTGAAATTAATCTGATAGGAAATTTTGTAGATTTGATATGCTATGCAAAAGCCTTAAATTTATTTGTTGGTTAAATTGGTTTGTTGGAAAAAAATGGCTAGAAAGAATGAGTTGGTTTGAGTTTCCAGAGTACCCAATGTTGCTCAAATCACAAAAAATAACTTGCCTATTGAACCCCCTCGCCACACACACAATCCCCATTCTCAGCCAGCTCCACATATTGTGAATATGAGCTTGATGTTTTTAACCTTCTGAAAATTATAACCTTCTGATATTTTTAACCTTCTGTTCCAAACTCACCATGTAAGATTATACAAATCACAGGTATTGTCTGTACATTTATTAAGTTGATGTGCTTCTAGGATTGGCCTTTCAAAACTAGAGCAAGCAGCTTTGTAAGATTGTAATGTAAATTAGCCGGTTAAGTCATGCAATATACTTACTTTTACCAGGAACATTCATATTGGGGACTGGACCTTATGCCCCAAAAAAGGAGGTATACTTATCTTGCAGAAAAAGGGGTTTTTGCACAAAAAGAAAATGTCCACACTGCTTGTTTTTGTTCAAAATCCTAGTGCAGAAATGGATCAGCAGAAAATATGCAAATGAGGTTGTGAATCATATAAATGAGTTCCTCATTAGCATATTTTTTGCCAAGAAAACTCGTAGTGTAGACATAGCCTTAGATTTTTAGATAATAATGGACTGTCAAAAGCATGATTTTAGGATAAGATCTGAGTGTTATATTGATCGAGGTGTGTGGTTTCCTTTGGAATCAGAAGAAACTTATATTTGAAGCAACTGATTTTTAAAGACCCACTCATTTTCAAATCCAATGTTTTTTGGTGGTAATACAAGAACTGGAGTACCTAAGGAAACTGTTTTATGACTTCTTGTTAGCCAGTATAGTGAAATAGAAGTTTAGTTTTGTTGATGATTTGATATCTTATGGAAGAATAGCCACCTGCTTTGGGAATTGTCTGCCCTAAATCTCAGCAGTTTGTTGATAATTTGGTATTCTCCGTTGTGACCCTTGAAGGCACGCTTACAAGGACAAATAAAATGTTACAACTATTAATTTGAACTAACTGTGATCTTTTTCCTCTTTACTTTGTAAATGTCAGTAAGTTACCTTGTTTGATCTTTTCTTACTTATTATTCAGAAGTGAAGTAACTAAAGAGATGTGACCTATTCAAACTTAGCATCCCCTCCATGGAGGTTGTGTGTATAAGGTGGGTGACTTTACAGCTGGAATTACATAGAAAATTCCTCTTAATAAATTTGAAAAATTATAAACAGTTTTAGAATTACCTTTCCTGTAAGAAATGTAGAATCCTCATCCTTACAGTGCACTAACCTAATTAATTCTCTCTACTGACTAATACGCTCTCTGTCTTCCTTCTTATCTCTCCTACTTTTGGATGACTGATATCTTGATCCTTCAGTGAGAATGCATGTGAGCGTAGGAATCTACCCACCTAGAGTTCATGACTTTATCTGTTCTGTGATGTGTATACAGCACTTCATGTAAAATGCATCAACACACTTTCTATGCATCATCTTTGGTTGGAAAAACTATTAAATAAAATTCTCAGTAACAAATTTCCTGACACCTGAGCATATGTAACTTTCAAAAGATAGAACTGAAATTCAGGAGAAAGCTTAGCAAATGCATATGACTTACATGTGTGAAAGTGCGGAGCAATTTAAAATGGCATTCTTTATTTTTATTTTGCTATTTTATCACCTGTAGTGTAATTCAATATACATTCAAATCCAAGATCATAACTGAAATGCAAGGTACTGTTTACTGAGCAGTTGTAACTTACTTTTCTGCATTTCTTAAGTACATTAAAGTTAATTGTGACTTTTTTTCTGTATTATAGTTTAAATGAATTATTACTCAAATGTATGGATTAATATTCCTAGTACGGAATCTGTTTGTCAAAAAACACTTCTTCAATCTTTTTTGTTGTCTGCATTGTGACAGACATACTTGCTGACATCTATTTTGAAATAAATTAGCAAAATAATTAAAACTGGCATGATTATAAGGCGATTGAGGATGGGCAACTCGGCAAATGTAAATGAGGATCTGAGAGCGGTAGTTCAATAAAGACCTCTATGAAATTTTATAGGCCTAAGGCTCCTGCTACATGATGTTGTGCCAATACCTCTTTCTGGATCTAAAGTTTCCTCCATTTAGAATTAGATCTGTTCAGTTGAGTGGAACCATAAAGCCCCATTTGCCAATTTAGGCCCTTAGCCAGGAGGGCCCTGAGCCGGGAGACAGAGCCAAGCAGTTTCAATCCTCTGGCACTTTCCACAGGCAAAAGAGTCTGCTTGTGGGGCTCTGATTATAGTATCTGGGACGGAGAATGCTCTTACTTTCCTTACCCTGCTTTTAGAGCCGTCACTATGCTGTTGCAGTTTTATGCTGGTGCAACACTGTTGAAATCGATGTTGTCATGCTACTGTAAAACTGGAGTTACATAGTGAGAAATCGAGCCAACAGAGGTTGGGCACTCAATTGTGAAAAATGCTTGACTTAAAATAAGGTACCTGAAATTGTAGTTGGGCATAAAATAAATAAATAAAGGCCTCAGCGAGTGCGGCAGATAGTTAACTCAGACAGGCCATTTATTCAGGTGTCTAACTTCTGATACCCAAGTCTGGAAAATATTGACCTTTAGTCTACCCATTAGACTCATTTCTCATATAACTCTCTTTATGGCATATCTGTATTTTCCAAAGCTGAGGGCTTGCTGATACAATTGTGTGATCACTGTGTGTAGTGATGCTCCTAGGTGAAATGTCTGCAGGGACTGAACCTTAGAGCTCTGGACTTAGAAGCATGGGACTCTATTGCCTGAACTAACCCAGAGACATTTTCTCAAAAGCTATAGCCAACTCATAAATCTCTGTGTGGGGGCTAGCCAGGTGAGGGAGACAGAGAGACCCATTGTGTTCATGTGGGATATATAAGATTATTAATCAAAGCCTCCAGCACCTGCAGAGTGAGCAGTGGTTGAATTTACATTCACTTACTATCACCTGAATATAATTGTGAAAGGCTCTAGGGTAGGAACCAGAGCTGTTTGATGCCCTCATCTGTTACTGTCAAAAATATGTCCAAGAGATGATCCGAGAGCTGGAGCAAACAGGGTTCAAACTGAAGCTGTGTTTGCTTGATCGGGATGTCCTGCCAGGGTCATGCGTGTGGTCTATCACTAGCGAGCGCATAGAGAGATGGTAAGTGGGAACCAGTTGTGAAGAAAGTATTTGCTAGATTTTTTCCAAAGCTAGACTGTAAGTAGACTAAAAGGCAGCAAAATTGGAGAGGGTCCAAGAGAAGGGCAACCAAAATGATTAAATTTCTAGAAGACATGATCTATGAGGGAAAACCAAAAGAAGAGTTTGTTTAGTTTGGAAAAGAATAGACTGAAATGGGACATGCTAGCATTTTTAATGTACCTAACAGGGTATTACAAGGAGGGAGAAAAAATGTTCTCTTTGACCTCTGATGATCGGACAAGAAGTAATGGGCTTAAATTGCAGCAAGTGAGGTTAGGTTGGACATTAGGAAAAACTTTCTAACTGTCAGGGTGGTTAACCACTGTAAGAAATTGCCTACGGAGGTTCCTGAATCTCCATCATTGGAGATATTTAAGAGCAGATGATAGATAGATAGATATATCAGGAGACTAGACTTGACATCCTCTCAAGGTCCCTTCCAGTTCTAGTATTCTATGATTGTATATTCAGAATTTTACAAAAGTTTAACATGTGCTCAGAATTTTTAATTTTGGGGGGAAAATTTTTTAATAGTTGGGCATAGAATTCCCTCGGAAGAACCATTATAAAATGTACCATATACAAAATGTGTACAGTACACTGGTTTAGGACTGGAGTAAATGGACAGTTGGTGTGTAGCACTGTCTGCTCCTTGTTCCTTGACCTATATGTTGCCCACATGAGGCACAGAAGAGAAGGGTTTTGTTTTCTGTTCTGTTCTGTTTGAGGGTTTTTTTTGTTTGTTTTTGCATACTTCCTTTCTTACACAAGGAAAAGTGATATTATAACTTCAAATCTTTCTTATAAATATTTCTGAAAGTTTGTTTTTTTTCCTCTTGAAAGATCTCTAAAACGGTAAGAGCTAGAAACACCAAATTTTGCATGGATACTACTGATTTCCTAACTTAAATAACTGGATTGGTTATATCTCGGAATCAGTTTCCCCAGATCCACAATTGGGCCCACTTTTAGTAGCACTTGATCATAGGCACTTGCTGGACTCTTCTGTTAAGCATGTCACACAAACTGCAGCTATGAGATCCTAGAGGATAAAGCATGTGGGTACCTGCAGCACCATTAAGGGAAAGCCCATGGGAGAGAGGCTGCAGTGGGGCAGAGAATCAGCAACCTTCCCTATATTAGGGCACCAGCAGGTCTCCAGGACAGACCCAAATGTGGCTGATGCTGGCTGGGGTCTAGCCTTCCTAACTGGCTGGGAGAAGTCTCCAGCTATCACAACCTCTCAACATCTTCATGCAGCTGGGCTCTGACTGAACCTCTTCTGGAAATTAAAGTTGCTTCCCTTCCCCCACACCAAATTAGCTATCCTACCACTCACCCTCCTTTGAGCTGTGTGCGGTCTCCTGGCAGGGCTGTGTGCGTTATCAGCAAGTGCCATGAGCATTATGCACTTTGCAGGATTCAGCTCACAGTACAAAGAGGGGATGGGTAGGACGACAAGGTTTTGAGCACCGTGGAGCCTGAGGAGGACATGGTACACTCAGAACAGCCTATTCTCATTAGAACAGGTACGTTCAGGTGTTGCATGTTCTGATCATCTAGACATCACTAATTACACCTGGTCTGAAGGTCTTTCACTTTACCTCTAGGAAGTCCATTCAGGTTGCCTCACTGAAGGCACTCAGGGAGAGGCTAAGTGGGGAGCAGTGATTTGCTGCTGCAGAGCCCAGGAGACATTCCCTCCATTTTTCAGGGCTTCTGGCAAAGAGGCTACAGGCATTGGTTTGCATAGAGTCTTTAAGGGAAGATGGGCCTTCCTGATTTGTGGGGGTTGAGAAAAGAGACCCTATGGGATTTGACATTTTGTAAGCACATCACTAGCTATGTTAATTTCTTAAAGTAATATATCAGAGAAAAATATTTCCAATAAAATATGCTATGTTAATGTCATTGACATAGTTCATTCATCATACCTTTTACTATATTTTCCCCGGGCGATGCCGAGTATTTCTGCTAGTAAATAATATATTTGCCAAATTCAACAAACAGGCACTTTAAAATTTGAGTAAAAAGGGGCATACAGTAGATTGGGTGACTGGAATTCTGCCTTCTGTACATAGTGCGGGAACTGGAGTTGCTAGGGCTGCTGCGAGGGGTCCTTCATCTTGAAGTTGTTTTCACGGGGCTTACAATTTGGTTCCATGACTCAGCATCCTAAAGAAATTTTTTTTCCAGTGCCCCTGATTCTGTACCTGGAAGTTGTAGAGAGGGTACCGTTGATTTACACTGAAGAATTAGAGAATCTGGTATATCCCAACATTTTGCAGACATCACATTTAGTACAGAAACTACTGCATACCAAATAAGTGTGCTCTAAAATCTGAGCTTTCCTATTTTTGAAGATGGGAAATCTTTTGATAAAATCTGTTATGAAGTAGTATTAAAAAATTCCCATCAAAATATAGTTTTGAAGCAGTAAAATTTTGCTCCATAGAATTCCTATATTACTTAGTGAGCAGTCATTTAAAATTGAAAATTCCTTTTACAGTCAGTAATGAACATCAAATGGCTGATAGCAAAAACAACAAAAAAGTAATTGAAATGCATTTATTTCAGACATAGGCAACAAATGGTATAAAGCAGAAATAAAAGTGATTGTCTATAGTATCCATGAAAAGGAGCTGTTATCTGGCAAAATCTGCAGATGCCCTATAAGGGTTGGAAAGGCAGATGGTGGGATTTATACAAGTTCATGAGCAGAGCACAGAACAAGTTTACTTCTATGCATGGATAACTTTGTGTATGTGTTTGGTTCAGGCTTGGAGAAAATACCCTCTGCAGGCCGCATCCAGCTCACCAAGCCACCAGATCCAGCTTGCAGACATAGGGTATCCCTCTTTCGAAAGAGGGATGTAAATTAGACAGATCGAAATTGCAAATGAAGCCAGGATTTGAATTTCCCACACTTCATTTGCACAATAGGGGCCGCACCTTCTTTCGAAAATGGGGAGTACAGGATATTTTGAAAGGTTTGTTTTTCCAAAAGAAGCACAGCTAGACCGCAGTTTCACTTTCATAATCCCTGTTTTTGAAAGAATATGCTACCGCCATTACGCAAATGAAAAGTGGGAAATTCAAATCCTGGCTTCATTTGTAATTTTGATCTGTCTAATTTACATCCCTCTTTTGAAAGAGGAATGTAGTTTAGACATAGCCATAGTGGGGAACCTCAGGCAGACTCGCTTCTTCACCTTCATGTGGACCTGGTCAAAGATCCAGTTGTGGCCTTTGTCAGCCAGGCTGCTAGCACACTGTATTCCTTTTCCTGGTGCAGAGATCCTGAAGGTTGGTCTCCTCCCCCAGACCTCAATGAGGTCCTGGATCTCTGCACCAGTCTATTCTGGAGCTCTCCTAGCCACAGGCAGCAAAGGGTGCAGCAGGAGTGCTGGCAGCTGTGGGAGGCTCTGAGGGAGCATTGGGGTCTCTCATGGCTCCGTTTGATGCTGCTGTGGGGCATGGGGCTGGCAAAGTTGGTCACATGGCACAATCCCTTGTTCTGCAGCCTGTAATTTTAAGCTCTGCAGGAGAAGGAGAGCAGTGGAGATGGCAGGTATGGCCAAGGCAGTCAGAAGTACAGCTGTGAGAGGCCTCTGGAGCACAATTATTTCAAATTAACCGTACCAGATTGTCCACACTAATGCTATTTTCAAATAACGGTTTCAAAATAAGGGTTATTCCCCAAGGAACACAGAAGGACAGATTTTGAAATTACCAGTCTGCAATGAGGTGTAACAGTTAATCCAGACTAAGGACTTAGTTCGGATTAACTTCTGGTTGCCGCAGGCAGTCAGTTCAAACTAAGAGAATTTAAAAATGGCGCCTGCCCGGGACCATGCAAATGAAGCCTGGGATATTTAAATTCCGGGCTTCATTTGCAATTTTGAATGCCTACATTAGCTGCCCTAGTTCGAACTACGGGGCTAGTGTAGACATAGCCTTACAGACTAACACAGCTACCCCTCTGAGGCTCCCCAGGCTGTGGCTTGTGTCCTGGTTACCAGTCCTGATTCCAGGCTACTGACCCTACGCGTGGGGCTCTGTTCCCTCATGCCATACTCAGGTTCTGGCTGCTCTCTCTGCTTCCTAGCTTCTCTGGTCCTCAGCCTGGGGCACCACACCAGAAGCTCCACTCTCAGTCCCATGTATGAGGTTCTGCTCTTGGACTCCTGGCCCTGCTCCCTGCCTCATGCAGGGTGAGACAGACCAGGCTGTGTCTGGGCACAGCTGAGGGCGTCCACTCAGGATGAATTGCTCAGCTTTGGGGCTCCTTACAGCCCCCAGACTGGAGACCTTCCCAAATGGGCCACAAACCAGTCCCAGAGCACTTCAGCTGCCTGCCTGAAACCTCATGAGCAAAACCCCGCCGACACCTCAGCAATATCAGTGCCCCAGATGGCCCCAGGCCTCATACACAGGTGCAGGGTCTTAGAACCCAATCCCACCTACCCCAAACAAGTTCTGTCCGGTTCCAAGAAAACAGCCACAGATCCCAAGTCAATTTACCCTCCGGATCTTACCCACAAATCACGCTGAGCCAATCCTTTAACATCTAAAGGTTTATTGCTACCAGAAAGAAAAGCATGAGAGAATAAGGTTGCTAAAGAATCATACGTTACATGCATTGAATCTCCCAGTTCTCGATGCAGGCTCTAGCAGAGATGTTACAGCTGCTGGCTTAAAAGTCCTTGTTTCATATCCTAGGTTAGGATGAGTCCACAGTTCATTCCGGCTCTTCGATCCCTGCACTGCTGCCTCTGGGATGAAGTGCTGAGCTCAGTTTAAGATGGAGATGGTCACATGGCCTATTTATACCTCCTTCCTGGTTTCTTCCAGGCTGGCTAGAATCATATGGCCAGTGGCCAGGTGTGTCTTTGGCCTTCAGAGGCCCATTGTTCCCTGGAGCTTCGCTCATTAGCATGTCCATAGGCAAACATTCCTGGCCCATTACTCAAGCACATTCAGAGAGACTTCCAGTCTCCATACAGAGTACAGATTCCTAACTCCACACACAGATATTATACACATATATGAATAGCAGATACAGAATCAGAAGAAAGTAAGCTTTTGTTTGACCCCTCACATGTCCCCCTTTGTACCACTTTTGGGGCAAATACCCCCCAATGGGTGCAGCAGCGACCCAGCTGCTCCCCTCACAATCCAATAATGTGACACTGGGATCCCGCACTCAGCCCACTCCAAGGGCTCTGTTCCCAGTGTCCTGGACACTGGCCCTGCATATGGGGTCCCATCTGCTGCTGTTGATGGTTGTCTCTTGGGAGTTGAGGAAGACATGTTGTGCATTTCATTTATGGAAACTCATGTGGCTCTGGAGCTCAAATGTGGTTACAGATAGGGCATGGGATGCCAGTTATCAGGACAGGAGAGAACGTAGCTCTGTCATCTTTCATGTGCAGCTGTGAGGCGATGGAGGCGGTTATCCTCAAACTTTGTCACTGCTTTCCTTGTAAAGGAATGACAATTAGTCTTGTCTGCAGCAGCTAGTTCAAATTGTCAAGGTTAAAGGCCTGTTCACTGCAAGTTGGTCTTCAGGTTGTCCTTATACCTTTTCCTCGGGTGTCCCTGTTTGCGACTACCACATACCAGCTCCCCATAGAATAGCTGCCTCGGGATCCTGCTTTCATCCATGCAGAGAACATGGCCAGACCATCGAAGCTGGGTCTGGAGGATCTTGGCTTCGATGCTTGTGGAACTAGCTCTATCAAGTACTTCTTGGTTAGTAATTTGGTCCTGCAAGCATACTTGCATGATTGATCGTAGGGAGTGCATGTGAAACTGCTCCATCCGCTTGATGTGCCTACGGTACAGGGTCCATGTTTCACAGCCATACAGGAGAGAGGTGAGGGCCACGGCATTATATATCTTGTCTGTGTCTACACTGGCATGAATTTCTGGAAATGCTTAAAACGGAATACTATTTCGTTTTCAGTTTTCCGGAAAAGGAGCGTCTACATTGGCAGGCTGCTTTTCCGGAAAAGCCCTTTTCCCAGAAAAGCATCTGTGGCCAATGTAGACGTGCTTTTCTGGAAAAGACTACTGGGCTCTCTACACTGGCCCTTTTCCGGAACAGTGTTCCGGAATAAGGACTTATGCCCGAGCGGGAACAGAATAGTTTTTCTGGAATAGCGGCTGATTTGGTACAGTAGAGAATCGTTGCTTTTCCGGAAATTCAAGGGCCAGTGTAGACAGCTCGCAGCTTATTCCGGAAAAGCGGAAGACACAGCCCTCGAGTTTAATTGAAAGGTGAATATCTTTGTACTGGAAAACTTTAATATGCAATCTCCCAAGTGCCTGACTGGCTTTCTGGATCCTCGCTGTAATCTCTTTGGAATGAGGTGTACTGGTAGTTCGAATTAGAGCCTAATTCGAACTACCTACTCCGTGCCGCATGTAGCTGCGGGCATGGAGTCCGCACTAAGGGGGATTTAAAAATGGCGGCGCCCGGCAAGATGCAAATGAAGCCTGGGATATTTAAATCCTGGTTTTCATTTGCAACTTCGAATGCCTATATTAGCCACTCTAGTTTGAACTAGGGTAGCAGTGTAGACATACCCTGAGGGTGCATCTACACTGAAGGACAAAGGCTGAATTAAGATATACAACTTCAGCTATGTTAATTGTGAAGCTGAAGTTGAAATAGCTTAATTCAGTTTTTGGTGCTGTCTACACAGCAGGAAGTCAAGGAAAGAACACTCTTCCTTCTACTTCCCTTACTACTCGTGAAATAAGGGTTAAGAGAGTCAGAGTAAGAAGTCCTCCATCTCAACATTATTTCACAATAGCTCTGCTTTGTAGACATATCGGCTACGTCTACACTGGCCCCTTTTCCGGAAGGGGCATGTTAATTTCACCTATCGTAGTAGGGAAATCTGCGGGGGATTTAAATATCCCCCGCGGCATTTAAATAAAAATGTCCGCCGCTTTTTTCCGGCTTTTAAAAAAGCCGGAAAAGAGCATCTACACTGGCCCCGATCCTCCGGAAAAAGCACCTACTTCAAAGTAGGAATAAGAGCCTCCGGAAAAGGGCGCTTTTTCCAGAGGATCGGGGCCAGTGTAGACGCTCTTTTCCGGCTTTTTTAAAAGCCGGAAAAAAGCGGCGGACATTTTTATTTAAATGCCGCGGGGGATATTTAAATCCCCCGCGGATTTCCCTACTACGATAGGTGAAATTAACATGCCCCTTCCGGAAAAGGGGCCAGTGTAGACGAGCCCATCCTGAAAGTGGGATGGAGTCTACTTTCTTTCAAATCTGTAAGTCTAAGATTTTTGTGATTGGCTGATTCAAATGGAGAAGTAAAATGTTGTTGGTATGTTTAAAACAGAAATGAAATTAGGAAAGTGTAATGGTTGTTAGTTATTATAATAGTGAGGCTATTTTTACAAAGTATAAGCACAATACTACTCAGGATATAAACTAGAATGACACAGTAAACTAGAGTCATCCCTGAAGTTAATTCATTTAGTTTGGAAGGATTTATGGTAGGAGTGAATTTGGCTTGGTAAGTCACCAGTTAGGGGCCAGGCTGAATTTATATGAAAAGGGCTAAAGAATTTACAAAATGTACTGTCGCATAGCAATATTTTTGTTGTCAATGTGTTGTAAATACCCCTTGGAATAACAGATTGAACTGACAAGAAGAAATGCTTTGGGTGAACATTATTTGCAAGGGACACAGGGGAATATTCAGCCCGTTCAAGGTACAGAAATAGATAATAGTACATAGTATAGCAAATAGAGTCCACAGAGCAGTAAAACAGGAAGAAAAGGTCAAGCCATAATAGCAGGCAGAGAATCATGGGGTACTGTAGTTGATTGTAAATGTGACAGCAGAGACATTCAGCAGAGTCACAGTGAGAGAGAAATGTCTACTTGAAATATTAACATCTTATTAGTATTCTAGATGGCCCAGAGGCAATAAGTGGACTGGGAGTGGTGAGAACTAAGGTGTGTTTACAAGAGCTAATAATGGATCTGGCACTCCTTGAACACTTGTTTTCCACATCATCCTGGACATAAATGATTGTAATATCCAGTGGTCTCTCAGTTTAATCCTTGTTAATCAGGTTGGCTTCTATAGTAGCCCATGGCGGTGAGGCCTCACTTCTTGTTTCTAGCTCTAGGAGACATACTCATGCTATCTCTCATTATCCTACAAGAGTGTTGTCACCCCAAGTACCTACCAGTTTGAAATATGAGGTATATGCATGGGATGTGTGGCCCGTCCCACCACCGATGCTCCTGTGGCTGAACTCTGTTTTGAATGTGCTAGCTGTATGAGAGCTCATACATGTATGTTTCCTTCAGCTGGGAATCACACTTTCCATCTTGAAATGTACACAGACTCTCACACTCCTAGACCTTCAATCAGCTGTTGAAAAGTTCAGCTGGTTCATGAATTCTAGATGTCAGGCTGCTCCATGAGCACGTAATCGTTTTGCTTGAGTCTGTGTCCCACCGTGTAGCATTTGCATGCATGTCCTATTTAAGATTGGGAGGAATGTAACCCTTCCCTGTAAAAAAGCCAAGCAAAAGAGTGAGGCAGTAGGATGAAGTGAACAGGGGCTTCCCATGAAGAAATCTCAGAATGATTTAGGTGCAGATATTGTAAGTCCAGTAATACACTGGGCTTGGCTTCCTCACCCTAGTCAGGTCTTCCCTGGGCAGTTTGGCATAGGCTGCCTCTTGTATTTTTGCCTTTCAGTGTAGAAATCCTAGAAGAAGCATGGTATTATGGCCCTTGAATATGTGAGATAGAAGCTGGAGATGGTCAGTAAGATTAGATTACATGAAATATAAGGAGTATTCTTGAAACCTGCAAAAATGGGGAAAACAAAAGCCAAAACTTTTTATGAGTAAATATACTCATAAGAAACAACTGGAAGAGAGAGGAGATTATCTAGAACTAGTAGTTAAGTGATGCTGCACAGTTGCCTGAAAAATAAACATTCCTCTGTCAGAGAAGAGTTTCTCCTCTATGCTGTAGGAGTTGCAAAGGAGAGTTAAATGTCATGCCATCATAGGGGGCAGAGGAGGCCACTTATTTGGAAAGAGGAAGTAAAGAAAGCCTATAAAAACATTTGAAGTTTCATTAATACTAAGGTAATAATATAGATGGATATCAAGCATTTTTCCCAGAAAGGGTCCTCTAAGAGTCACTTAGTACACAAAGGAAGTGCACCATTCTCAAGGGAAAGGGGAAATTATAGCCACAGGCAGAAAAAAAAGGTTTATTCTTATAAAAAGATACCCTTGGGATCTTCAAACAACTTGTCCAGTGTTTCTACCTCTCTCCATTCTAAAAACTTACCATTTATTCGTACCCTTTGTTTCTCGTCTTTTAACCAGTTATCAATCCATGAAAGGCGCTTTCCTCTTATCTCATGACAAGTAACTTTACTTAAGAGCCTTGTCAAAGGCTTTCTGGAAATCTAATTACACTATATCCACTGGATCCCCCTTGTCCACATATTTGGTGACCCCTTCAAAGAACTCTAGTGGATTAGTAAGGCATGATTTCCCTTTACAGAAACCATGTTGACTTTTCCCCAACAAATTATGTACATCTACAAGTCTGACAATTTTATTCTTTACTATAGTTTCAAACTTTTTGCCCGATACTGACATTAGACTTACCAATCCGTAGTTGTCAGGATCACCTCTTGAGCCCTTTTTAAATATTGGCATCACATTAGCCATCTTCCAGTCATTAGGTACAGAAGCTGATTTAAAGGATAGATTACAAGTCACAGTTGATAATTTTACATTTGAGTTCTTTCAGAACTCTTGGGTGAATGCCATTTGGTCCTGGTGACTTATTACTATTAAGTTTATCGATTTGTTCCAAAAGGTCATCTAATGACACCTCAATATGGGACAATTCCTCAGATTTGTCACCTACAAAGGACGGGTCAGGTTTGGGAATTTCCCTAAGATCCTTAGCTGTGAAGACTGAAGCAAAGCATTCATGTAGCTTCTCTTCTATGACTTTATCATCTTTGAGTGCTCTTTTAGCATCTCAATCACCCAGGGGCCCATTGGTTGTTTAGCATGCTTCCTGCTTCTGATATACTTTAAAAATATTTTGCTATTACTTTTTGAAGTTTTGGCTGGCTGCCAAAATTGGTCAGCATGTTTCCTAATATTCTTTTGGATTCAGTGTTCATATGCTTTTAATATGCACCCAACTATTCAGAAAACACAGCTCTAACAATATTTAAAATATTTTTCAGTGCCCAGGTTGCCATGAGCACTGTTCTGAATGCTAATGTTTTCTGGTCTGGTTTCCATTTCAGTCAGACAAATGATCTGGAGGCACATGATTGTCTTAGTGTAATTTGGCATTTAGCATTACTGATGACAGATGCTGGCATTCTTTTCTTTTTTTTCTTTTTTTAGGAACATCACTTGATTTAACAATGGGCTAGCTCCATTTGCAAGTTTAGTGAAGTAATGCAGAGAGCAGATTGGCCCCAGATAGCACTCAAAATCTGGATGTCCTCCAAAAAGCTCAAAAGAACAAACATATCATATCTTGTGGTTGAATATATTGGGATTGCTGCTGGGGAGAAGGGTGTTTTCCTCTAACTGACCTCTGAGTACTTGATGGAAAGCACTGTGTCTAAATGTGATCTCTTTGAACAAACTTTGTTGGGACCAGAATATGACCTTGACACGAGAAAAAGTGTCATGGATACAAAAATCAATTGAAGACTCAAAAGAACCTGTAAAGTCTGATGAAATAATAAATGGATTTTAAGTTTTTAAGTGTGTACAGTATCCCAATAACAAATATCTGGTAGGATGAGACTTCATCCACAAAGAATGTCCAAGATACACATCATCAAAATAGACTCCAAGATCTGAAGTCCAAATTATATATTTATGCCTCACAATCACTTGCAATTTGCTTTCATGTTTCCTTTTTGCTTGGTTACGTCCCAATTCTATTCATTTCTCCCTGGCTAATTGGAACACAGAGTGGATGTACATTTATCTAAACAGAAATGCTTCAGAATATCCTATGTGTGTACAAGATTGCTAAGGTACAGTTTTTAATCGAAGAATGTTAATAAAATATTTTTTAAATTCTATAGGTAAATTCATTCCAGAAGAACCAGAGCTTTTTCCTTGGTTTGTTGACTCTGTGTTAAGCTTTGGGACAACCCAAGGCAGAAGAGAACCTTCTAAGGTCAGTAAAGACCATTATTCTCTTCTGGTTTGACTTGCTGTATAATCCAGTTAGGGAGAAATAAATGTATAAACTATTCCTGAAATGGAAAACAACAACAAAACAGGAGGATGTGAATGAAGTTATTTCTGTTGTTAAGTTTATGGAATACTCTCTAATTTTGAACTAGATAATAATCTTAGAGTGCTTATATATTTTCTATCTGTTGTGTTAATATTAATAGTGAAAATCAATACAGAGAATTGATTTCTAGAAAAATGAATCTAGAAAAAAACTGGCAATGTCAGACAGAAACTGCATGACGTCAAAGAAATCTATTGTCCTTGAAAATTATTTATTGGGACTATGAAAAAGGTTAAAAAAAGAACAGCAAACCTTGTTACTTGGGAAAGGCATACATTTTCAAGGTTTGCATTTAATAATGACCACATCACTTGAATCTTCAAAAGCCAAAAATGGATTTTTAAAAAATCACTTGATCAGAGATAATATATGCAGAGATCATTTTACAGATCCATTAACTATTTGGAGCATACTTCCAAGAGATATTTTATAAAAAGTTAGCACTAGGTACTGAAGTGTACTTTTAAGTTAAAGTGTTCCTGAACATTGCTTACAATCAGTAGTGTAAAACCTGAATTCCTTTCTTTCAAGTTAGCTGTAAGAAACTTAGGAGAATGCCATAAAACTGTACATGAAGGTGATAGATTGTACAAAGATTTGATGCTTTAGAAAGGCTGCATCATACACAGAGGGGACAGAATTATGGTTTCAAGGTCTATAGTAATATGACATTTCTTATTTTCATATGCTTGTCTTTGGAATGTAAACAGTGTACTTTTAACATAGATTTGGTATTATGTAACCTTAAAAATATTAAAAACAAATGATATTACATGCAGCTATAACATCCCTCCCCCATCATGAATCATCATGATTTTAACTCTGACCCTCCAGCACTGAAACACAAACTGCTACTACTTGAGCTTCAGAATTAGTTACAAGAAGTGTTAGCAAAAGAAAACTTCATGCATGGGTGTGAGTGTTTAAAAAAAACAGAACAAATTGGGGGCATGTTCTGGATCCAGTGAAAGGGGATCCCGCTCCACCCTCACACACGCACGGACGGACACACACATTTCCTTGCCAGAGCCACTTTAGCCACAGCCAGGCTGTCTGCTTCTGTGATTCTGAGTGCAGTTTGAAATCAGAACAGTGTCAGCACAGCATAGGCCCAGCCCTTAGAAAGCACATATTCAATTGTTATGTATAGAAGCTGCCAAAATTTTCCTGACAATGAGCAGTCATGTGGCAACTTAGAGACTAACAAATAAGTTAATTATGAACTTTCTTGCGTAAAATCCTCTTCATCAAATGAGCTGGAGTGGAAATGACAGAATCCCTGGTATATATAACATCAAAAGCAGTTACCTATCAATTGTAGGACCAATGTTAATAAAGCTAAATGAGTCAGACTGGATGTGTCTTACTCATAGCTTTTGATGTGTAAGGGTACGTTTAGACTACAGGCTTTTGTCGACAGAATTTTTGTCGACATGTACTGTTGACAAAGCTTCTGTCGACAAAGAGCATCTAGACTACATCCAGTTCTGTCGACAAAGCAAGCCGCTTTGCTGACATGACAGTGTGGACGCAAAGCACAGTGTAGATGCAATAACGCCTTTTGTCAACAGAACTCTGTCCACAAAAGGGATTATTCCTCGTAGAACGAGGTTTACAGCTGTCAACAAAACTGCTGAGTTCTGTCGACATTATGTCGACAACTCAGAGGCAGTGTAGATGCAGGTATAGTTTTGTTGACAAAAGTCCACTTTTGTCGACAAAACCCTGTAGTCTAGACACACCCTAAATGTGAATATCAAAGGAGGGGGGAATTGCCTTTGTTAACCAGTTAATATCTTTATTCAAGCCCACGCTGATAGTGTCAAACTTGTAAATGAATTCAGATGTCTTGCTGTGTAACTGAGTGATAAAATTCTTTTGACTACTTTTAAATCCATTACTGAATGTCCAAGGAGGTTAAAATGTTCCCTACTGGTTTGTGTGTGTTACCATTCCTCATGTCTGATTTGTGTCCATTCATCTTTTGTTCCAGAGACTATGTGTTTTGGCCAATATATATGGCAGAGGGGCACTGCTGGCACTTGATGTCATACGTTGCATTATAGGATGTGCAGTTCTATGAGCCACTAATGTTATGGCTTATGTGGTTAGGTTTTGTGATGGTGTTGCTTGTATAGATGTGTAGACAGAATTGGTTCCAGAGTGAATTTAGCTGTGGTGTGGTGTGTGGCTGCTGGTAAGTACTTGCTTAAGGTTGGGAGCTGTCTATAGGTGAAATTTGGCCTGTCTCCCAAGGTCTGTAAGAATGAGAGATTGTTTTCCAGGATAGGTTGTAGATTCTCAATGATGCACTGCAGGGGTTTTAGCTGAGTGATGCCAGTGGTATTCTGTTGTTTTCCTTGTTGGGCCTGTCTTGAAGTAGGTGATTTCTGGTTACTTGTCCAGCTCTGTCAATGTTTCCTCATTTCCCCAGGTGGGTATTTAAGTTTTTAAAATGTTTCTAAGTAACTCAAGTTACTGTGAAAAAATGGCAATTTTCAAGAGCTTATATTTACTCAAAATCTGAGCAGAATTTTATGCCATAAAAAAGGTTTTTTTTTTCTGGCTTGAAGGTGTTTCCCAAGCTGAATTTCAAAAGCCTGCTGCAGAAAATGAAGAGTTAGAACTTTTAAAAAATGATCTCAAGAAATATTACATAATGCAACCAAATATATCACTACCAGTTCCTCCATCACAGAATATTTACACGATGCAAATTTATCATTTCCCACATAAACAGTGATTCTTTGACTGTGTATTGAAATATGAATGAATGAAATATATACAGTCTTGTTTGAAGAAGGTTAACTATTGTAACTGGTTTAGTTAAACAGAAATACATAACAAGTAAATAGAAAAGTTTTTGAGGTCACACATTTTTACGATCTGTGCGGCCTTTCCAACTTTTTCAATGTGACATTTTAAGCAGTTCAAAAAGTTGTGTCAGATGTAGAATTTTGTCATATTTATCATGTCTTTTATTGCAACTAGCAAGGACGATATTTTATATATTACAATATCAATAATTATTGTGTGATATACAATACAATTAACTTTACTGCAGTACAAACCATGAAAAACATATTATCTATTTATTTCAGTATGTAAGTTTTCACTAATAAGGAGCTATACAATAAAAATTGCATGTTATGCAGTTCACTAACTATACCACATTGTGAAGCCACTACCAGGACTATATCAATCCTATGTAACAGTGGTGAGTAACCTAGGCCTCACAAGCCACACGTGGCCCCTCAGGGTTATCTGCTGGTAGGTTGTGAGACCGTTTGTTTACATAGAGCATCCACAGGCCTGTTTCTCTCCCACCTCCTGCAACTCCCAGTAGCCATGGTTTGCTGTTCCTAGCCAATGGGAGCTGAAGGAAGCATTGGCCTGCATGTCCATGTGCTCCACCACTTCCTGCAGCTCCCATTGATTGGGAATGGTAAACTGCCACCACTGGAAGTTGCAGGGCACGGGGAGCAGGAGGCTTGTTTGTGGATGCTCAAAGTAGACAAACTGTGTCACAGCCCACCAGTGGATAATCCTGATGGGCTGTGTGTGACCTGCAGACTGAGGTTGCCAACCTCTGCTATACATCCTCAGAAACAATCAGTCAAGCTACAGTTTCCAGAATTCATCTACATATGCTCAGAGGGAAAAATCTATAGCACGTGGAATTCAGAGGATCTCTATAAATAGAGCAGCTATGCTTTATCATCTTCAGCCTGGCCTGAGAAGCTTATGAGAAAAGTTGTGTCTCAGATCAGTAAAATGGTAGAAAAGGACATAGAGGCAATGACATCTCCTTGATAAACTGCCACCTACTTTTGCACTGAAAGTAGAGTTACCAGACATCTGGGTTTTCTTGGACATTGACTTTATTTGAGGAACCTTCCTTTAACTTGACATTTTTTTCCAATTAATGGGAAATGTCCAGGATTTTTGCAGAGTAGATATTGCTGCTTAGACTGAGTCCCAATTGGTCCATTTCCTGATTAGTCCCTCTCCTGCATTCATAACTGATTGGTGCATTTCTTTCTAGCTAGAGCTGCCAGATCCATCCCACCCAATGCCATAGCTCCCAGCTCTAAGGATGGGGTCCCACAGGGAGGTGCTGACCAATGGTGGTCACAGTATCCAGGGCTTGTGTCAGCTAACCTGCAACTCTGACAGGGAGTGACACTGCCCTCTATGACTAGTGAGTACTCCTGCAGCAGGTACTCCTTGCAACTATATCCTCCTCCAGCTTCCCCTCCTCCTTCTCACTCTCACCTTCTCTTCAGTATTTCCCCACAACCTGGACATGTCCTCTTTTTTGGAACCTGAAATATGACAAAGCTAACTGTGGGGAGCAGAGGATTGGGTTCTCTGCTTCAAGTGGGCCCACTCCTTCTTTGAATACTTCTGAGTTATACCTGCCATATATTATAAGGGTTCATAGAAATATATATCTGAAGAGTAAGTGATTTACTTTCCAAATGCAACAAATATTATTTTAAGCTAAAAAATCTCAGCAGAGGATACAAGTCTATTGTTACCAAAAATATTATTTTCTTCAAGCCCAACCTCATGTGTTTGCTTCCAGAATCACCCAGAAACCCCGATTAGGACTCTACCACAGTAGGCACTATGAAAAAATAGAGCTCAGCTCCTGCTCCAAAGAGCTAACAATCCTGAATGACAAACTAATGTACAGATCTAGACAAAGAAAAAAGCAACTTGTCCAAAATTATATGAGTCCAGGCTGCCTAAAGGAATCTGTGAAGGAGATTGCTGGACAATTGTTATGGTTATGAAATTCATCTAAAATTAACATTTCTAGTGATAAAAGGATGTTCTGCTGAACAAAGCAACTCAACTGAAAGTCAGAGACCACATTACTATCCAGTTTTACTGACTAAAGTTATATGATTATCTACATCGATAAAGCAGAAGGGGGTTTACTCTTGTTGAATTAATTTGAGGGCATGATGCTCTGGGAGAGTGTTGTTCTTAGAGATTAGAACTCAGGCCTTATTCTCTAGTGCATTATTCCATTTCCGCACTGATATAACCAAAAAGAAATCCACTAGTGTAAGAGGATTGATAATGGTGAATCAAACTTTATCCATATAATAATAGGATTTAGTTCCAGTTATTTTTAAAGAAGCATTACAGTCTAAAATTAATTTAATTTAATTTAATTTAAATTGAAGCTGAAAATCTGACCCTCTTAATTTCATGAATAAAATACCTTATGTTTTGGCACTGATTTATTGAATTATGCACAACTTCAGCACTATTGAAGTGTTCTATTATGATTTGGTTAAGATCTGGGTCCTGGGTCTTGGGTCCTATTTCAAAATAACAAGTGGAGCATCCATACTACCAAGCCTAGTATTTTGAAACAATGGTCTGGTTATTTCAAAATAATAACTCTTGCTTTCAATGACGTTTATTCTGAAATTGTTATTTTTTTAAATACAGTAGACTTCTGATAATCCGGAACCTATGGGACCTAGGTGGTGCCGGATTATCACATATGCGGGACTATCAGAAGGTACTATAAGCTGGTTATATATATATATACACACACACACTGTATACATTATATACTGTATATAAAGTGTTCTTAACCCTTTTTATTGTACATACTGTATACAGTATACTGTAATGTTTTAGTTTTTTTCAGCCTTTTTTACCCTTTTTGCTCAGTTCAGCTGCCACCACTGTTACCTTGTGACTTATTTTTTGCCGAAGCTCACTCACGCTAGGCTCTTGCCATTTTGATGCCGGACTATCAGGAGTGCCAGACTATTGGATGCCGGACTATTGCAGTTTTACTGTAGCATGAGTGTGGATGCTTAGCTGCTGCTCCTTCAAAATAATTGGCCTCCAGAGGCCTCTCTCAACTGCACTCGTGACCAGTCTGGCCACACCTGACATCTTCACTGCTCTCCTTCTCCTGAGGCACCTTTAAAGCAATGAAGCTGAAGGAAAAGGGCTTGTGGTATATGTAGAAATCTGCCAGCCACATGCCATGCCACAGCAGCAAAGGAGCCATGGCTGACCCCAGCGCTCCCTCTAAGCCCCCCATGGCTGTCTGCACCCTCAGTTGCCGTTGTTCAGAGATAACAAAGAGCACAGGCTTGGACTGGTATGGAGATCCTGTATCTCATTGAGGTCTGGGGCAAGGAGACCAACCTCCAGGATCTCCACACTAGAAGGCACAATGCTGATGTCTATGGCGGGATGACCACTTCTCAAGCTGGAGCCAGCCCCCCCTCCCAGAATGTGTCCCAGGTGTCAGATGAACCCAGGAAAGGTACTTCAGGTGACTTCCATAACTTTCCCTATCTGTAAGTGGGGGCAGGTGGCAGGCTACGAGGGGCTGTATGTTCCTGCTTGGACTACTCGGCCTGGGGGCATACAGCATCCTGTACATGTGGGTGCACATGGAATGACAGTCCAGAGCACTCAGTCCCATAACATACTCACACAGGAACCCCTCGCTCCTTCTCACAACGTTCCCAGAGAAGCCTGCCTTAATCTGTGTTCTGCGGTGGGATACCTTCCCACGACAAGCCACCATTAGGGAGGCTGGGTTCATGGGGTATGTCTAGACTACATTCCTCTTTTGAAAGAGGAATGTAAATTAGGCAAATCAAAAGTGCAAATGAAGCATGGATTTAAATATCCCGCGCTTCATTTACATATTTGCATCCGAGCGCTTTTTCGAAAAAGGGTTTTTCAAAAGTGAAAGCGCAGTCTAGATGCAGTTCTTTAAAAAAAACACCCCTTTTTTCAAAAGAACCTGTACTCTTGAAAAAATGAGGTGTGCGGGTTCTTTCAAAAAGAGTTGTTTTTTTTTTTTTTTGAAAGAACCGAGTCTAGACTGTGCTTTCATTTTCGAAACCCCCTTTTTCGAAAAAGTGCTCCAACACGAATATAATTATTGGTGAAACTATTTATAGATGTTATTAAATAATGTTATTTGGATATCAAAATATGTGATTTGCAGGTTCAATCAGTTGCATGGACGACTAAAGACTTGTTTACATTACTGGGTAAATCAACCTAATTTACACTACTCCAACTATGTGAATAATGTAACTGAAGTCAATGTAGCTTAGGCTGACTTACTCTGGTGTCTTCACAGAGCTATGTTGCTAGGAATGTTATCCTGTCAACTTACCTTACAAAATGTAGAAATATATATACACACACACACACACACACACACACACACACACACACACACACACACACACACACACACACATATATTCTACAATTCTGCTATTATTTCCAGAAATTCTGAACATCAGACAGTGTTACTTCAGGGACTTATGACCATCACCTTCAGTAACTATTGTATTGCACATTTTGTTGTTGTTGTTATTAGTAGTAGTAGTAGTAGTAGTGTTTTATTTTATTAATTTATTCAATAGGAAAATGTTTCATTCACTGTGCACAGTCCAGTATTGAGACTCAAGTCCTACAAAAACAGTACTGAATTACACAAACCTAGAGGGTTTTTTTTTTACACCATGTATATATTGAATATTAGACAATGTTTGTGAGAAACACATTTCCCCAGAGCAGCATAATTTTTTCCTTAGCCAAAAGGATTTTTTAATTACAAGAATATAAAACTAAATCTTTTCCTCACATCTATTCCCATATGTAATATGCCATATGGTGTTTCAAAACAGGAGATATTACAAATATATAAAATATTGAATCTTAACTTTATTTACAATGCTGCATTATCACTACTGCAGGTCTAGTTGTACCTTGGTCTTATTCCAGGACTCTCTGGATGTACTCTGTTTTTCCATTACTCTTTTTAATATATCTCAGTATGATCATACAGTGAACATCCCAATAACTAGTTCAACATAAAACATCCATACATTATTAAAAAGCAGCCTCACATTAGTCATATGCACATTCATTCAAATTTCATTCTTGCTAATGTGTGATCTTTCTATTTCCTGTAATGGCAATAATCAGAATCCAAATCACTGGATTGCTCTTCTCAGTGGGAGTTCTGGAATAATTTGGATTTTAATTAGGACAGAGTGTTTACACCAATTTAGTCCTCATTGTCCCCTTTTCAAAGCATTAAGAGTTCAACACTAACCCTGGAGAATATTTGCACTGAATCAGCAGAAGATCTAGCACAGGACTTTTACTGCACAGATATGCACAAAGACAGAGAGGCACCTTGTGGGTTTTCCTTATAAGTCTATGTCAGGCTGTTTGAAGTGGCTCACAAACATGGGTCCCAACCTCATGACTGACTTTTGCAAACCAGAGCACAAATTGTGAGTTAGCTGTGTTGCTTTGTAGATTTTCAGAAGGCATTTGACCATATGAACAGAAAGTGACTTCAGTGGTGTTGGAGTCATTTGGAGAGAATAGTAGACTGATACGATTATTGTTGATATCCTTCAACAATGCGGAGGCAGCGGTGAGAATGTGCAGAGAGTTGGGAAGTTGGTTTAGAACGTGTAGACAAGGAGATCCGATATCGCCAAGTATCTTCATCACACACCTAGAGAGAGTGATGGACAAGATCATGGAAGAGGTAAAATGGATATCGGTGCATGGGATGAGAATTAACAACTTGAGGTTCATGGATGATATAGTTATCATCGAGGAAGATGAAGAGAAGTTAGTGAGAATAGTGTAGGTATTAAATGAGGACGGAAAGCGGTATGGACTGTTTATGAATATCGATAAAATGAAGACAGTGGTATTTGGAGATAAGGAAATAGGAAGGAAGATCAGTGTAGATGGGATCCAACTAGAGAATGTAGAGAAGTGCACGTATTTGGGGAGCAACATGACATATGATCTAGCCTGTAAGAAGGAAATAGTGACTAGAATAGCAAAAGCAAGAGCAAGTTTGAAGGTGATGGATAAGATCTAGAAAAGTAAAGCGATTAGTTTAGGAATGAAGCTGATCATCTTGAAAATGTGTGTATTTAGAAGCATGTTGTACAGATGAGAGACATGGGTGATAATGGAAAATTAAAAGAGAAAGATATTGGTGTTTGAGAGGAGTTGTTCTAGATAGATCCTGAGAACAGGATAGATGCAGAAGGTCACCATTGAGGAATTATATAGGAAGATACAACCGAAAGAGAACCTACTGCAGAAGGTTATACAATGGAAGTTACAGCTATTCGGGCATATCTGCAGAATGAACAACGAGCGAAAAGTTAAGATCCTGGTATTTGGCAAAATGGATGGTCCGAGTAAGAGAGGCAGACCACACAGAGAATGGGTAGATGATATAGTAGATTGGTGCAGAGCTGGTCTACAGAAACTAAGCCACTCTACACTGGACAGGGAAAGATTGAAGGAAATAGTGAGGGAGGCATCGGACACCAACAGGGGTTGAGCCCATGTTTGTTGATGATGATGATGAACCAAGCAGAAAGTGTGAATGCTTCGATCACTAAAATAGCCTTACCATGGAGTCATGGTATAAACCTTTGGCACTCAGGTCTACCTGGCAACCTAAGCAAGCTTATTTTTATGATAGATAGACCTTATACCAAAAATGACAATATTGAAATTACTTCAAATCCCAAATGACCAGTCACACATACTAGGCCAATTGTACCTATCATCTCAGACCAGAGACAGCACTTGCAGCTAAGCTTATAATAAATTATTTATTTATTTATTTATTAACTAGGAAAAAAGAAATGTGAGTTATTTGCAAGGTTAAAGCAAGTAAACAGACACATCAAAGTTATAGTTTTAGATGCCAAAAAGTAATAGAAGCTGTGGTAAATGTGCATGGTCTCTATGGCTACATCTAGACTGCAAGCCTCTTTTGAAAGAAGCTTTTTCGAAAGATAATTTTGAAAAAGCTTCTTTCGAAAAAGAGCATCCAGACTACAGGCAGTCTGGATGCTCTCTTTCGAAAAAGCACAGTTTGCATTACATAGCACGTTTTTTCGAAAGAGCACTTTCTAAAAAAGGCGTTTTTCCTTGTAAAATAAGGTTTTCCATGCGTTCTTTCGATTTATCTTCAAAAGAACGCGGAGCAGTCTAGACCCGGGAAGCTTTTTCGAAAAAAGGCCACTTTTCCGAAAAAACCCTGTAGTCCAGACACACTCTAAATGTCCTTTAGGGATAACCCAAACTAAGAAGCTTTGAGATCTCTTGTTTATGTTTAGAACTATTGCTCTATTGAAATTCCAAGCAACACAGTGATGCTATTTTTTCAGAAGAGGGATTTTTATTCCCTTCCTCATTAGTTCAAGCTTTGATGAGATGGATGTTTGTACACTGATTTTCCACAATGGTTTGTCTAGAGGCCTTCTATTTTGAGGATGGCAGTTCTTTTAGTAAACTAACAGTTCACAATGCTTCTTCCATTTCCAGTTCATAGCAAACACCTTTATAGTTACAGAGCAAACCCATCTTGCCTTCTGACATGGAGTTCAGATATTATAAATTAGATTAATACATGCAACAGCTCACATGCATTTCTTAAAGTCCAAACACTAAATACATTCCTATAAATCAAACATTTATTTTAACAATTCTAACACATGGATGAGCCAGATTGGTTTCCAGTTGTGCATTTCTCAGTATCCAGTGAAGCGTAGAAACATTTGAATAAACTGGCACCTGGTCTGCCTGCACCACAGTGCACACCCTAATCATTTTTATCTGAATAGAGGAGGATTTCTATTCTGTCCTATTCTGCCTCTTCTACTGTTTCCTTCATCAAGGTATTTGTATCCTACTTAAAATGTGAGCTCATTGGCTATGTCTAGACTGGCATGATTTTCCGCAAATGCTTTTAACAGAAAAGTTTTTCCGTTAAAAGCATTTGTGGAAAAGAGCATCTAGATTGGCATGGATGCTTTTCCGCAAAAGCACTTTTTGCGGAAAAGAGTCCGTCCCAATCTAGACGCGGTTTTGCGTGAGAAAGCCCCGATCGCCATTTTTGCCATTAGGGTTTTTTGGCACAAAACAGTTTTCAGCTGTCTACACTGGCCCTTTTTGCGCAAAAGCATTTCTGGAAAAGGGCTTTTGTCCGAACGGGAACGTCAAAGCATTTGCGCAAGAAGTACTGATTTCGGACAGTAGAACGTCAGTGCTTTTGCGCAAAATCAAGCGGCCAGTGTAGACAGCTGGCAAATTTTTCCACAAAAGCAGTTGCTTTTGTGGAAAAACTTGCCAGTCTAGATACAGCCCTTATGTTCAGTCTGTTTAAATTTCCCTAGATACCTCTGTGGAACAGAGTAATCTTTAATTCCTTTCTTAATATGTTGTATATAATTCTGTACATTTAAACATCATCTTCATACATTCATATGTGTTTTATTTTCCATGTTGGACAATCACATTATATAATTTAAATAGCAACCTTAAATTGGCAAACTACTGAATACTTTTGAATATGAAAGATACATTTGTTATTATTTGGTATGTTAACTTTTAAATAATCTTATTCTTTAATGCTTATTATTGCAACTGTTTGCCAATAGAAAAAATGGTTTTCAGGAAAACAAAGTTCTTCTTGAATGAAGTATACTTTCTTTGAACATTTTCAACTTTTAATAAAAAACAAAGTAATGGAAAACTGAAATATTTTCCCTGAAAAGTGAAACATTAATTAGGAATTGCTGCTACAGTGCCTCATAGGAATGTTAATATAGTTGCTTCGTGCTCCATTGTCTAATATCTCCCCAATTGGACTACATCTCTCAGAATGCACTGCCACTGTTCAGTAACAGGAGGAGACCATGATGCATTATGATATGTCCCTTGTCCTTTTTTTCTAAGTATGCTGTGTTCAAATCCCTTATCTTTTGCTGTAGAATAGCTACATATTCTTTTAATAATAAAACTTAGTTCACTTTGTAGATCGCACTTTCTAAATCATGAACAATTTACCAAGTGGATTTTTCCATCACTGGCAATTTTTAAATCGCATTGGGATTTTTCTCCCAAAAGATATGCTCTTCAAATTTTTTGGGGGGGGGGCCAGGGGAAGTTTTATGACTGGTGTTAGTCATGCTGTCAGGCCAGAAGATCACAATGGTCTCTTTTAGCCTTGGAATATAAGGAGGATTTCTTTTTCTTGATATATGAACACATCATGCTTTGTTGTTGAACTAGAAAGTGTATGCCTTTTCTTTCTTAATTCAGCAACCTATATATTTTTTCCTTCTGGTTTAAACCCATTTTATATTTTAATCCTATAGGGTGTTATCTCATCTGGTATTGTGGAAGGCAATCTACTAGAGCAGAGATAGTTGCTTTGTTTCGTTACCAGTGTTCCACAAATTCTGAACACAACCAATATATGTGGGAGTTCATTTCTTACACTGGTTATTTGTTTGAACCATGTTTTTGACCCTAGAAGTAAGAGACTTACATGAGTAAACAGCATGAAGTGAATTGATGTTCAAGGGAGTTAAGAAAATAGAGTGATGTTAGTGGACAGATCTACATACATTAACCTCTTACTGAAGTTAAAGGAAGTTTTGCCAGAACAAGACTGGAGAATCAATCAAAAAGCGCCAAAAGAATCTTAGAATTATAGGGCTGGAAGAGACCTCAGGGGGTCATCAAGTCCAGTCCCTTGCCCATTATCTCGTAGGTAATGTTCTCATATTAAACCTATATACAAAAGATTGCACTACAGGCAGTCCCCAGGTTACGTACAAGACAGGGACTGTAGGTTTGTTCTTAAGTTGAATCTGGTCTGCAGGGAGACTGGGAGCAAAGCCGCGGAGCATGCCCGCAGCGGGACAGCCCAGGTGCGCCCGGGCTGTCCCGCTGCGGGCTTGCTCCGCGGCTTTGCTCCGCGTCTCCCTAGTCTGCTGGGGGGGGGTCCTCCCCCAGCAGACCAGGGAGACGTGGAGCAGCTTTTCTCACCCCGGAGGATGGGGGCGGCGGGACTGCAGCGCATCTGTATTGCATTATTTGCATGAATCCTGGGCATACTAGCACACGATATAATGTAGATGTATTTTTACTTTTAAAATACTTTAAACAAGGAAAAATAAATTCAAGGTTGTATTAAGGGAAATAATAGCTGATATTTGATTGGAAGAATCATTTTATTATGTAGTAATATTTCAAGAGGCATATTGATGAGGCAAAAGTACATGCTGTACAATTTATACAATACAAAATGCACTAATAAGAAAGGATCTGGATAGAATAGTATGTACTATTTGGAGATTGTTTTCCCCAGGCTTCAGAAACACTTTCAGTGTTGTTTTGTTGAAAATTATTTTTAAGTGATTTTTACTATGTAGATATACATTAGCTCTCAATTGAGAAAGAAATCAGTGGTTTCAGCGTCAATCGGCCATTGTCTTTTGTTGCAGAAATTGGCATAAAATGCTTTCTGTTGGAACCAAAAGCATTATAAGTGTTTGGCCTTGGGGAATTCCTGTTTTCCTTTTAGGGTATTTCTATACTATAGAGGTTTTTTTGTTTGTTTGTTTGTTTGTTTGTTGTTTTTAAAGCCGTTTTTCAAAAAACCCTTGAGTTACATCCACACTGCAATCATATTCTTTCAAAAGAAAATCAAAAAAACAGAGGGGATTTTCGAACACTGGTAAACCTCTTTCTATGAGGAAGAATCCTTTCTCCAAAAAAGCTCTTTCGGAAAAAGGAATACGTGATCGGGAAGAGGGAGTTCTTTCAAAAGAAGAGGAAAAAGCACAAGTGTCCTGGTGGCCACTTGGTCTGTAGTAATCACATCTTAAAAGTGAGATAGAGTCCATTCAGTGTAGACATTATGTTTCAAAAAAGCAGATCACTTTTTCAATGCACTTTTGCAGTGTGGACGCTCTCTTTCCAAAGAAGTTTTTTCAGAAGATCTCTTCTGAAAAAGCTTCTTCTGAAAGAAGTCTGCAGTCTAGCCAGAGCCTCACAACACACACAAATTATAGTTTGGGATCTCTTCAAATGGGTAACTTTAGAAAGCACATGTATTTTTTTAATTCACTGGGGTTTTTTTAGGCAAAAAGTATATTTAACTTAAAAAATAATAAGTTATGAATATAGGTGTTTCCTTACTTGACACATCCTGACAAAACCTACCTTTGCATTTGTATGCTGGCTTTGTCTTGTGCCTCATTTAATTATTTTAATTTTTTTAAATGAGAGTAAGCATTCACGAATAGTACAAATGTTAAGTCTTTCTATCTTTAGAAGCAGCATTTCATAATCAGCCTCTGATTGGCATATGTCTTAATGAACCTATTGAAAACTCCTAGTCTTTTATCTTGAGGAAAATTTCAATAATGCACTTAAATTTTGAAGACACCAAAATAACTGTATAGATCTGATACATGTAAATTGTGTATTTTATGTATAGAGCATTATATGCTCCAAGACTTATTTTAGCCTCATGCTAGTTCACAGACACACGGAATCGGGCATTTATTCTGGATTTGGAAACATTTAATCCTTCATTTTGTCTCTGACAATGGACAGTAACAGGTCACGCATAAATCCCTGGTATGTACAATTATGGAGTACAATCCCTGGAATGTACAATTATGGAGTAATCTACCTGTAACATGCTGCTAGGGATACCAAGAGTTTTGAGCCACTGTGTTACCTATACCACAGCAAGAGGGAATTTTGCTGCTGATTAGACTGTGTGTTATCTCACTGCCACACCAGTCTGTCTTCCTCTTCAGTAGACTTGTCAAGGCTGTCCCAGCCCAAACCTCACCTAGAAGGAAGCAAGTAAGGAACTCCAGTCTGTGTGCCTCTCAGATTTCCTCTGAAATGCACAATAACAATGCATTCACAGAAGATATTACATTTTCTACACTATTAAAGGGTCATAACATCACTGCTTATTAATTTAAGTGGGGGTTAATGCACCTTCAAATCACTGATTTGTTTTAAAATTGTCGTCTTCTTGGACTGAGCCATCAATCGATGGATCGCATCTTCTATGATATCGTTAATGATCATTTAGCATCAAGAGAGATACCTTTTTATATGAATGGATTTAAGTGAGGCTGGCTTGTGAGTTTCAACCCCACTCTCTCTTTTCACACTGACCATCATGCACAAGCACAAAAACTGTGACATGTACACTAGAAAAAGAGAGCACAGATTTGAGATCAGAGTTGCTTTCTCCTTATGGCAATCATATTTTCTGAACCAAAAATAGAGATACCTTGGCCACACCCCCTGAAACCATAATCCATGCCCCTGCCACCTGCCACTGGAAGTCCCACCCCTGGGATAGTATTTCCAGGGTCAAGATGAACACATGACCGGAAGTAAAGGGTGTCATGTGAATCCTCTAAGAACTCCTCCCACCATCCTCTACCTATAGGGATGGATTTGGGCCCTTAGAATTCCCCCTTGCAAATATACTACAATTGCATTAACCTAGCGTCCCATGACAGTGCAATACTAGGGGTCTCACCTCGATTCCAGATGAGATCCAGGATCTAAGATGCCCCCCCATTTGACTCAGAGCCTGGGAATCATCGAGAATTATCCTACAATTTCATGGGACAACTTCCATAGTCCTCTTAATGGATGTTGCCTGTTGGTTCCAGTTAACTGGTAATCAGAGGGGGTTGGAGCCAGGGGGTCCACAGGCCAATGTAAACCTTTCCATGGACCACCAGTTGCTAATGGAAACTCACTGTTAATTACATCATTACACCTGACCCATTTTTCTAGTGCTGCAGCTAGGGAGAATGGTTTAATTTAAATTATTAAACTGATTAAGCATTTTAACTCTCTCTCTTAGTTTATCAAACTTCATTTTAAATAAAATAAAATATTATTTAAGTCCCAGAAGCCTTCCTGACTCCTCCCCCAGGAAGATGTGAGGGAGGAAGAGGAGAAACAGCGAGGAACCTTTTTCTGGGACAAATTAAGAGTTTTTCGGGGCACCCCAAAAAACATTAAAAATCAGGACATTCCCGGATTTTTGGGGCCATGTGGTCACCATACTTCTCCTAAACTGATGTGCTTCAAAAAAGGCTTAGCGAGCTCAGTTTGGAATCAGAGTTTCCCTTCTCTTACGTACTGTTGGTCCACAGCTCCTTATTCCATATTGTTCAGCGCAACCACTCGAGATCACTCCACGGAGTGCTTCCTCAGTCCACCACCCTGAGGGCATGCCTCAATGCTGTATTACACCAGAATGAGGTGGTTTAAAGTAAAAGCTTATTAGCAACCACACAAAGAGTTATGGGATATCAATTATGGCAGTGGTTCTCACCCAGGAAAATATACCCCTAATGGTGTGCAGAGATCTTCCAGAGGGTAAATCAACTTATCCAGATATTTTCCTGGTTTTACAATAGACTGAAAAGCACTAAGGGTATGTCTACACTACCCCGCTAGTTCGAACTAGCGGGGTAATGTATGCATACCGCACTTGCTAATGAAGCCCGGGATTTGAATTTCCCGGGCTTCATTAGCATAAGCGGGGAGCCGCCATTTTTAAATCCCCGCTGCTTCGAACCCCGTGTAGTGCGGCTACACGGGGCTCGAACTAGGTAGTTCGGACTAGGGTCCTATTCCGAACTACCGTTACTCCTCGTGAAACCTCCACCTGGTTTTGACAATGTTAAAAAAAGCAGCCCTTTGAACCTATGGCTACATGCTCCTTACTCCACTTAACACTTAAAACAGTGTTCCTAGTGGCTATCAGCTCAGCACGCAGAGTAAGTGAACTGGCTGCTCTCGTGTCTGGTCCACCTTTTACTATTTTTCTTAAAGATGGTGTCCACGTGGCCACACCCCAAATTTTTACCTCAGGTCTGCACGGCCTTTCACATCATTCAAACAATACACCTACCTGTGTTTTTCCCAAAGCCCCATTCCAACACCTTTGAAGCACAGATACACACTCTCGACATCAAAAGAGCTCTCTCTTTCTATATTGACAGAACAAAATCATTCAGGTCCTCTCCACATCTGTTTGTTTCCATTGTTAACCATAGCATGAGAGAGAACATATCATCTCAGAGACTATCCCATTGGATATTGGAGTGCATTAATACCTGCTATTCACTTAATGACTTACCTCCACCTGCTCCAATTCAAGCACACTCTATGAAGGCAGTTGCAACCTCAGTCACATACCTTGGAAAAGTTCCACTGAAGGACATTTGTGCAGCAGCAACATGGTCCACGGATCACACTTTCGCAAAACACTACTCTATTTCCTTGGGTCTCTTACACCACACTAAATTAGCAAAAGCTGTCCTGGAGACAGCATACTTAGAATCATAGAATACTAGGACTGGATGGGACCTCAAGAGGTCATCGAGTCCAGTCCCCTGCCCTCGTGCAGGACTTACTGGATCTGAAGTCCCTACCTCCATAAGATAGACTGCATGTAGTCACCTGATGTGAAGCAACCCCTTGGGATGCCTCTTGAAGGAGAAGAGGAGGTTACTCACCTCCTGTAACTGACATTCTTTGAGATGAGCATCCTGGAGGTGCTCCACTACCCTCTCTTCCTCCCATCTACTTCAGAAAAATAAAAGCAATCATGTCAATCATGCTCCTCCGCTGGGCTCTGTATAGAGTAGGAACTGAAGGGAGGTGGGGGCCGCACCTGTGCATAGCTAGTCAGGGAGCTTGTATGCATCACATGCAGTGCATGTGCAGCCCCCACTGAGGCACTGCTAAGAAACTCCATCCAGAGGCACTGGGACACTCTACACCTGATATGGAGCACCCCCAGGGATGCTTATCTCAAAGAACATCAGTTACAGGAGGTGAGTAACCTCTTCTTTTTAGTAGCTCGACTAGCTTAAGAAGGGGATAAAAGTAAAATGGATGTGCTGTAACCTCCACCCAGTATGCAATTGTCAGGCAATGTTGCACAGAACTGCAAAACTTTCAGACAGATATTTGAATTGTGTTTAGTAGCCAGTGAAGCAAAGAACAAAAGTGACAATGTAAAATCAATTTTTTTGAATGCTGTTGGGGAGAAAGCATTGGAAACCTGTGATTCTGGTGAGTAGGCAGAGTCTCTGGTCAGAGATGGAATCATTTGGGCATTAAAGACTGAATGTTAAGAAGGACACTCCTCCCTAAAGGATGCTTAACTTTAGAAAAAAAATCTGTTTTTTTCTGCAGGGTAGCAGAAACTGTAAAAGCACAAGCCAAAGAGATGAATTCACTAGAAGGGCTTATAAATGTTCTAAGTTTTGAAACAGATCTTTAATGCCCCACAGCTGGGCACATTCTTGCCAATATCAGTGAAAATTCAGGATCAGGATCAGGATACATAATAGTTTATGTGAGGAAAGAATCCCATAAACAGTAAAGCAGGAGTGGGGAACTTCTGATATGCTAGCCTAATGTGGTCTAAGGATTAGTTGGGATTAGCTCTGACGCCTTTAAAAATAAGAGGTATAAATTGGTTAACCAGTTAACTGATTAAATGGGGAAAGGGCTGGGAGCCATCAGCCTTGTTCAGGGGCCCACTGGTGCTAGAGTAACTCTGGGGGGCTGCTCCCCAGAATCGTCATGGCTAAGCCACCGACATTTGCAACAGTTGTGTCAGCCATGTTCGCTGGGGCCAAAAGGGTGCTATCAAAATTACTGCTGCACCCTCCAATGCTATCTTCTCCAGTACCTTTGGAATGAGTGGGAGAGAAGGGAAGGCATAGAGCAGATGGTGACAGCCCCAGTCGAGCAGGAAGGCATCCCACAAAGAAGCCAAGCTGATGACCACTCGTGAGCAGTAATGACGACACTTCCTGTTGTGACGGGTAGTGAAGAGGTCTATACTGGGGTACCCCCAGAGCTGGAAGAGATCGCGAACGACCTCATTGTTTAACCCCCCCGTTCATGCTGGGGAAGGACGTGTCGGCTGAGGGTATCAGCGATAACATTGTCCTTTCTCGGAAGATATGACGTGGTAAGGGTGACACCATGTTGAATTGCCCAGTTCCACAAATGCACAGTCTCTGCACAGGGGGTGTGAGCATGTACCGCCTTGCCAGTTGACATAATACACCATGCATATGTTGTCGGTGAGGATCTGGATCATAAGACCTCGGATCATGTGAAGAAAATGCCTGCAGTCGTTGAATACAGATCGTAACTCGAGGAAGTTTATGTGTTGTAGGGACTCTTGGGGTGTCCAAAGGCCCTGAGCCTGATGTTCCTGTACATGGGCCCCCCAGCCGATCAAAGACACATTGTGATCTGCAGTGATGGCTTCTGCCCATGAAAGGGGCCTCCTGTTAGCATCATCTTGGCACTGTCCCACCATGCTAGTGAAGTCCTGACGTGTTTGGGAATGGATACTGTCTTGTTTATGCCGTGCACATCCGGCGTATAAACCGTAAATAGCCAGTGCTGAAGGCCACGTATGTGGAGCCTTGTGTGTGGCACCACATATGTGGTGGCAGCCACATGACCCAATAGCTGGAAACAGATCAGTAGACGGCATTTCAGAGCAATTGACACAGTCTGGACCAAGTCCCAGATCAACTGGAACCTCTTTGTTAGTAAGGATGCCCTCGGAGTCAGTGAATCGAGTTGTGTACCGATGAATTCTAGGCTGTGATTCAGCATCAGGAAGGACTTCTTGAGATTGATAATGAGCCCCAGAGTTCCACATGATGCTGGTTAACCCATTACCCAGGTGATGCTTTTTAGGTAACTGGTTAACCAGTTAACATCCCTAGTATAAATGCTAAGCAGAGTTAGTTAATTACCTCCTCAATTAACAACCAAAGAGAAATTGTGACTTTGTAAAACAGAAAGCCACAGGGTAAACTAAGACCCTGTTACAGGGACTTTTGTAGGAGTTTTGAGCCAAAAGTTTGTTTGTTTACCTAAGTGAATACAGGCCCAGATCCCTGCCCACAATTCACTTTTACTGGACAATAGGCATTATGGGAAGTGGTGGCCCAGTCTGTACTATTTCCCTCAGCATCCATTGGCTCAGAATGGTGAAGCATGGCCACTAGGAGCTGCAGATCTCAGTGCCTGCAGATGCTGAAGATAAGGTTTTAAACAATAATTAATACTAGGACAAGTGTTGAAGTTTTGTGACTCAGGAAGGCCTATTAAAATTTCAACAGATGCCCAACAGTCTGGGTTAGGTGCTGTGAATGTATAGAATCATGAGGATGGTGGCAACCAGTGGCATCTGTATCCAAATCAACCACTGAAGCAAAAATCAATCTTGCATACATCATAAAGGAACTTTTAGGAATATTGTTTGTCTGTGAGAGATTACACCAATATACTTCTGGACAAACATTAGAAGTTGAAATGGACCACAAGCCCCGGATAGCGTTATTTAACAAACCGCTAAATGGTTGTACCTTAAGGTTTCAAAAAATGAAGACCTGCATGACTGATAAATTCATGTTCACTGCAGATGCACTTTCCAGATAATTGATTTAGTGATTTTCCCCAGAAAATCAGGGAAGATTCTAGAGACAGATACGCAAGCTGATGCAGATTGGATTGTAAAGTCAATTCCCATCACGAACAGTAAACTGTAATAAATAAGGGATATAAGAACGGCCATACTGAGTCATACCAAAGGTCCATCTAGCCCAGTATCCTGTCTGCCAACAGTGGCCAAAACCAGATGCCTAAGAGGGAGGGAACACAACAGGTAATTCTCACATAATCCCTTCCCTGTCACCCATTTACAGACAAACAGAGCCTAGGGCAACCGTTCCTACCCATCCTGACTAATAGCCATTGATAGACCTAACCTCCATGAATCTATCTAGCTCTTTTTTGAACCCTGTTAAAGTCTGAGTCTTCACCACATCCTCTGGCAAGGAGTTCCACAGGTTGACTGTGCGCTGAGTCGAAAAAAAAAATTCTGTGTTTGTTTTAGACTTGCTGCCTATTAATTTCATTTGTTGAGAATTACCTATTGTGCTCCCTCCCTCTGGGGCATCTGGTAGTGTATCTGAAGGAAGTGAATGATAAAGAATCATCCTAGAGTGATGGTCTGATAACCTAATCTCTTTGGGTAACTGACATGTCAGATTTATAAAAATGGTCTAGAAAGTTTGAGAATGTAATGTACCTGTTATTAGATAGTTGTTAACCATTTATATAGAGGAATATAAGAGATCAGAATATATGTGACTGCATAATTCTTTATTTTTTTTTATTTAAATAGCAAATGCATGCCAGATAGTTGAATAAAGCAACTGCTATCTCTTTCCTACTGGTTTAAAGTGTGTAACAAACCATTCCATTTTTGAACCCTGGAGGATGGTATCCCATCTGGCTAAGTGGCAGGCAATCTGCTGCCACTTTAACCAGATGGATAAACTGGGAACAGAGCTATAGTTTTATTTTTACTTTAATGTGAAGTGGGAAGACTTTAATCTAATCAGTCTATCTTTGACAACAGAATTTGTACAGTTAACACTGGGACTTGTTCCCAAATACTATGGTGATGGGTGGCACAAAGAGAAGCAGACAGAGGCGTAGTTCCTTTTCCTTTTCTGCATTAACCTTGGAGTGCAGCAGATGCATATTCAACTTTCCATAGGGTTTGTGTCAAAGCCTTAATCTCATTAGCTGTGATTTGATGGAGGTGAGCTCTATATCCTAGCAGTTCAAAAAAATTTACCAATCACTGGTATGTGTTTCAGAAATGTTCATATTCTTAATCCTGAATGCTCTTCTAATCACCTAAAAAGTTAACCACACACAACAAAAATTATACCTTTACAAGATTATGCTGAAGTCAGGCTGCATTGTGGCTTGCTACTATAATGGCAGTACCGCCTATGATTGGAGAAAATCTCAAGAATTGCTAAGAGCTTTGGAGCAAACAGCATCTGGGAAGGATGGTGAGATCCACAAAGGAGGAAATGACATGAAAAGGTAGGAGAGTTGAGCCACAATTTAATAAATGACAGTCACAAAATAGAAGAAAGGCAATGGTAAACCAGCATCTGTATTTCCTCCTTCAGGAACTATCATATAGAACAAAGACAACATGATACTGTTGTTATCCTGTTTAGTGAGTGCCCTCCCAGAGAAAAAAACATGACAAATTATGATGGGGAGGAGGTTCTGGCAATTGAAAGTACCACTTAGAATTATGATGGTTTTGTGTCAAATCCTTCAGGAAATAAAATACTTGGTATTAATACCAGGGAAAAGAATGAACTGAAACTTTGTAGATGTAAGCGGGGTGAGGGTAAGCTCTACCCTGAGGCTATGTCTACACTCGCGGCTTCTTGCGCAAGTACATTAGGCGTTACTATAGAGAACTTTCTGGGTGTCTGGCTGGTGAGTCTTGCCCACATGCTCAGGGTTTAGCTGATCGCCATATTTGGGGTTGGGAAGGAATTTTCCTCCAGGGTAGATTGGCAGAGGCCCTGGAGGTTTTTCGCCTTCCTCTGTAGCATGGGGTACAGATCACAGCTGGAGGATTCTCTGCATCTTGGGGTCTTCAAAGTATTTGAAGGCTTCAATATCTGAGATTTAGGTGAGAGGATTATTCTAGGAGGGGTGGGTGAGATTCTGTGGCCTGCACTGTGCAGGGGGTCGGACTAGATGATCATAATGGTCCCTTCTGACCTTAAAGTCTGTGAGTCTGTGAGTCTGTATCTAGACTGGCCAGTTTTTCTGGAAAAACTTGCCAACTGTCTACACTGGCCGCTTGAATTTCTGCAAAAACACTGACTTCCTACTGTAAGAAATCTGTGCTTTTTGCAGAAATACTATGCTGCTCCTGTTTGGGCAAAAGTCCCTTTTGTGCAAAAGGGCCAGTGTAGACAGCTGAGATTTGTTTTCCGCAAAAAAGCCCTGATCACGAAAATGGCGATTGGGTTTTTTTGCAGAAAAGTTTGTCTAGATTGGCCACGGACGCTTTTCCACAAAAAGTGCTTTTGCGGAAAAGCGTCCATGCCAATCTAGATGCTCTGTTCTGAAAATGCTTTTAACGGAAAACTTTTCCATTAAAAGCATTTCTGGAAAATTATGCCAGTCTAGACGTAGCCTTGGAGTCTAGTTGTGAGCTGCAGTGTTGACTTCTCTGTGGGACAGTGGAGCACTAGCACTGAGGCTCCTCTATTGTGAGCTGAACTTGCTGAAGAGCTGAAATCATTATTGCTGTGGGGAGCCTGGTGCTATGCTGCTGAGCTACTAGCAGTGCAGCTTGCAGGGGAAACCAGCAAGCACAGGCAGACAGCAGAGCAACTGGCGGGGATGACCTGCAGCTGGTAGGAGCTTGCGAGAGGGGAAGAATTGCCTCTTTGAAGCATCCAGAGGTGTATGTAAGATTTCCCAGGTCACTGGGTGGGGGCTCGAGCCAGTGTTGTATTACCTTGTTGGAAGGAGATCCCTAGATACTGAACCCGGCCTTTGCTGCTCTTAACTTGGCCTGGCAGAAGGATTACATACATAAATAAACAGAATAGGAACATGGAACATTAGAATAATAGAACACTAGAATTAGAAGGGAACTGGCTGCTGCACGGCTACACGCGGCAGTGAAACGTTAATTCAAACTAAGGACTAATTAATGTTTCACTGCCGCGTGTAGCCGTGCGGCAGTCAGTTTGGGCTGGTGAAATTTCAAAATGGCAACTGGACGGGAACATGCAAATAAAGCCCGGGTTATTTAACTCCGGTTGCCTCATTTGCCTAACTAGCTCAAATTAACGAGCTAGTGTAGACATACCCTTAGATACTTGAAAACCACTATTATGTCCCATCTTAGTCTTCTCTTTTGTAAACTAAAGTATGTATGGAAAGGAACTTCATCTTGTGAATTGGAAAGATATAAGGTAGTTATATATAGAATCTCAGAGCTGCAATGGAATAATAGGGACAATTTCATGATGATGAATGGGTATGTGATGTACTGCTCAAATTAGTAAGAGTGACAGAAAATGGTGTTACATTTATTCAAGGAGATATCAAAGTGTGTGCTTGCATGCAATTCAGTCCGTGATATAATCTTCACAGTTCTCCTTTGAGTGAAGCTAGTTAATATGTCTATCCTAGTGGTTTATCATCCTAAAATAGTAGCTGATAATAATGCAGTTGCTGAGCTCTCTGAACAGTTTAAGGAGAGATTTGTTAAAACTCTAAGCAAAGATCTCACCCTTATGATTGGAGACCTGAAAACAAAAGTTGGAGCTGTAAACTTTCATTAAGACATTATGATAAACAATGAGCCGAGTTTCTGAAATGAGAGAAAAATGTGCTAGTTGACTTCTGTAGCTCCAATAATCTGATCATTGAAAACAAGATCTCCCAAATTCCTAGATGATCACATGACAGGAAGTATTTTTAGAGTGATGGTCACACTGTTAACTTCAAACATAAAATTAAAATTTAAAATATAAGCTGTTCAGCAGGTCCATTCTGTCTGAATTTTCCCACAAAGTTACAATTTAATTATTTGACTTCTGTAAAGACAGGTTTAATTCATTGTCTCAAGGGAAAGAGAATAATCAAATGAACTTTGGAATAAAACTATCATGCTTGAAGCTTCCAAAGAAGAGATTTTGAAAAAGTCAAGATCATACCATACTATTGTTAATGGAGAAGGTGTTTGAGCTATAGACAAAAAAAAAAAAAGCACAGAGTGAAAAGAAAGTGGTTTGAAAACTGATAATTAAAAAAAACGCAGAAGTAATATTCAATGGCTAGACTTCCTGCTAAAAAGTTTTCTTCATGACCAAGCATAATAAAAGACCATAATGGTAGATATTTTATTAAAGGTGATGGTATCAAACACAGGTGGAGAGGTTAGTGAGGCAATCTATATGCTTCATCAGAGCAGTTTACACTACAGGATGACAGAAAAGAGAATAGTGAGACAGAGTCATCAATCCTGAAAGAAGAAATGCGGCATGCTATTATGATAATGTAGCCCAGCACTTAGATAATAAAAATAGCAGAAAAATTCCTAAAAGCAATTATTGACCATGATCTTTATCTCTTCTGGAAAGTTTTCAACAATGTATGCATGACTAGCAATTAACCAGTTGCACGCATTATTTCTGCCCTTAACAAAGAAAGAGAATATTAAAAAGTACAGTTACATGCCAGCTCCTTGACGTTGCATGTGTAAATGTTTCTCTACAGAATTCAGGATCCCAGAAATGGAAATACAGAAGCAGAATTGTCATTACATTTTTTTTTTCAAGGAAGTATGGGACACACGTGATCAAACCACAAATAACTGTCAAATCATAGATAAATCCAGAGAGTACAATAGAAACATAAATAATAGTTGATTGAGTAACCTCTTTGGTATTTTCTGACATAACTGTCTCTGGGGATATTGGAGGACTTGAAGATTCCAAAGCATCTCATTGAACTAATTGCAAGTGTCAACTGTCAACAACAGATAATTACAGTTACCGTGTGTTCATCCATTGTGTAGGGAAATCGCATACAGAATTTATTATAAGACATGCTCAAGAAAGTTTTGATAAAGTAGAAGATCCTGGGATTTCCATTAATGGTTTCTTCTTAATCTACCTCAGTTATATTTATGGTATGATGTTCATTGATGCAACAATCAAAGCAGTGCATCAAAGTGCAATTTTAAGAATACTTTCACTACAGATTTGACAAAAGACAAAAGAAGGTGCCAATATGAGATTAGTAAAGATAGCTACAGCACTTGACTAAGGTTTAAAGATCTGGGGTGCCCTCCAAAATGTGGGATGGACAAAGTGTAGAGCATGCATTCACAAGTCTTAAAAGAGCAACAGTCTGATACAGAAACTACAGAACCTGCACCACCAAAAAAAATGGCATGGGCATGTGACTCAGTTGACAAAGTGAACATACATCAGTCCATATTGCTTGGGATTGTTATTGAGCAGAGCCCATCACCAGCTTACACACGTCCTCTGGAATGGTGGTTGATGAATGGAGGGAACGTGAATCTTTAGTGAGTCTATCATGTAAATCTCTTGCAACCCTAACTACAACACTATCATGTAAACCCAGGAGTCCCCAACCTTTCGTGGCTGCTGGGCGCCCAGGGGTGGGGCCGCTCATGTGTCGGGCATCCGGGGGCGGGGCCGCTCACGCGCCACTCTTCTGGGGATGGGGCCACGCATGCGCCGCACGCCCAGGTGTGGGGGCCACCCACGCGCCCTGAGCCCAGAATCATTAATTCTGTGACTGATCATACAATTAATATTTTAATATTTCAATTAATCACAATTATTTTAAATCATTTAACAACTCCAATTAGAAATATTATTAGTGGTGAAAAGTGCATTCTGCAGTTGGATATCAACCTGCACAAATTTCTGGGCTCTAGTCATATCAGGAATAGAGATAGAAATCATCTTGAGGAAGTTATGATGAAAGAAATTATGGAGGGTAATTGCAGTAGGGGTGACCAGCCAGGAGATAGCTAGATCATGTGTGACAGATCACTGGATTGTATTCAATTAGCCATGATCCAAAAATCTTCTGAAAATTCTGCTATTCATATTTTACTGCTATTCATATATTAAAGCATGGGCTTTACTGTATTTATTTACTTATTAGATTGCAGTTATTTTATTTATTATCTATGATTGTACTAGTTAATATTTTATTCAACAACTATTTTCAATTCAAATGTATTTACTTATGTTTTGTTATGAAGAACTAGGTCAAAAGTGATGCAGAGATCATGATGCTGCTTTGTTACCTTGTGTTCAATTGTACATTTTATAGCTATACTTTAATTAATTGAAATGTTTGTCTAGTATAGTTGGCTGAATAATTCTTCCTCTGCCCCCAAAACTGATCATTTAAACATTCTTTATTTGAATTAGTGATTCTGTTTCATTACAAAACATCTGTATTATGTATTTATCTGAACTTTTAACCTTCTTTGACTTTGTTGTCAAACACAAGGGATCTGGTTCACCAATGTTTCACTTCAGTTTTACATGGATATAAATCCAGTGAAATCTGATGTAAAACCAAAATAACACAGTGATGAATCATGTCAGTGACCTTTTGCCAAACACATTCATCATCTTATGAAACTACTCTGCTAGTCCTTGAGTTACTTCTATTAACTCTAAACATCACTTCTAATAATTTTCTATATCTGCTGTAACTACAACTCAGTTTTCTTCCTCTGGAATTGTATTAGCTGTTGGTACTTCTCCTGTTTGACACATAATTTGGATTAATATCACTTGTTATAAAACATCAGTGGCATGTGACAGTGTTTGTTTGTTTTGCCTGAGTTTTCATAGGTACTGCAGTAAATAGAGGCAATTAATCAAGGTGACATTGTGCTAGGTATTGTACAAAATATAAACAATGGTAGTCCCTATTGTAAATATTTTACAGTCTAAGTAGATACTAGAATACTTGTATGAGCCGAGACAAAGGAGTCCCTCACAACCTGCTCATAATATACAGCTTTATTTACTACAAGGAATACATTTTCATATGTATTACAGATAGGACTTGACCTTTTAGAAAATATCCTGTGCTTCTACTCTCCGAAAAATCAAGTTCCTTGTGGTGTCTCAGTTTCAATACTCAAAAATAGGAGGCATACCAAATCTCTGTTTCTAAATGTTTTTAAATACCTTGCCATGATTTGTAGTTCATAATTGGTGAGGATGGAAAGGTAAATATCCTTATTACCAGTATAGGAGATCACTTTCTGGCACATGTAAAAATTAGAATTATCCCTACCAGAATCTGAATAATAAAATGTCTGATGTCCTAAAACCATTGTTGGATGATATGCTTTTATTTTCTCAAACTGCATTGACAGTTCTAAACAAAGATATAACAGGTGAATAAACAAAGAAAAGGAAATAGAGGAAACAATAAGGATGATGTAACAATAAAGTAACTATAGTACTGTACAGTGATTAAGATTCAGTTCATTAGCAACTTAGCCATTGCCAGACTGTTTTTCCCATCACCCTGGACTCAAACTTATAGTTATGAACAGTCCTCCTGGATAATCTCACTAAATCTGGATAGTATAAGGACATTTTTGACATGAACTATAAAACACCTACCCACTTCAACCAACAGAGAAACTTGAGGGGGCCATCAGCAAGAGGAGAACAGTCCCAACAGCAAGGAAGGGAGCCACTCTACAAGGAACATAGTTGGCTCCTTCCTGTGGAAGTCACACATTCACTGGCCAACTGGGTGAGGAAGAGGTGCTGATTGGCCATCAATCTCCATTTTCCTCTTTTGCTGTCCTTCCAGAAGAAAAAAATTTTCAATCACTGGCTTTCAGCAGCAGCTGCTATCTTCAAAATGAAGAGTGAGGCTGGTCAGGATTATGGCGCCTATCTCTTCAGGGGCAGTGGGTCTGCCTGAGGTGTGGGATCTGTGACCCATGGCAGAATTTGTGCCTCTGCCCCACTGGCATGGGAGTTCTGCCTGCTATCAGAGCATAAGGTGCCTTAGGAAGGATTCCATGTTACCTCCCGCCCTTCTTCCTGAATGGTTGGGTAGGTCCCAAGTCTCCTGGGGAAATTGCCTGATCCTTAATTGGTGCAGTTCTGGACAGGCCTCCAGTCATGACCCCTTCACTCATTTAGGGGATCCCAGAGGGCACCTGGTGCCACAATACTGGTTGGGAGTAGCGCTGTTTATAGGGCTTGCCATATACCCTCCCTCCCCTTACTCAAAGCCTCATTGAAGTGGAAGAAGATGACAAACAATGGGTGAGATCTCTGGGCCTGGACCTCACTCCCATAAGCTGACATAACTTCAGCAGGCATCCTCAGGATGTAACATTGGTTTCTGCAGTGGTCTCAGAGGAGAGTGAAGATGTTGGCTCTCAGGGGCAATCATGGTGGCCCAGGTCACTTCTCCCTCAGTAACTCCTATTTCAAGAGATTTAAAATGACCTGCAAAAATCACTGATCAAAGGACAAGAATGGGTCCCTTGTAAAAATCATACTCTGTAGGACTGGAATTGGTCCCTCTCAGATGAGCAATGAGCTCAGTCTTTGGTGGGACTAGGAACTTATGCAGGATCCAATCAGAAATCATCTGCCCAAAGTTTAACATCACTGAACATTGAAGTGAGCATAGGCTGGGGTATTTCTAGTTTACCTACAGAGATGTTTGAATCATTTGGGCATTGATATGGGTTCTCAAAGTAGGAAAGAAAATTTCTTTTAGAAAATGATAGATCAGCATGGGGCACCTAAACTTTTCATGCTGGCTGGCGGCTGCAAGTCAGTCATTTTGAACTTGTCAGGTGTTTTCCTCCTCTGGAGCATGAAAACCATGCTACTTTATCCAAACAAGAACAGAAGTGAAAGAAGACCTTGAAGCGAGCAATGTAGTGGAGTGGTGTCCTTACTGCTGGAGTGGTGTCCATCCACTTAATTGAAACAAAAACAGGTCATAAGGGAGCGGAGGCATACATGATGTTTGAGGAATGTGCAGGTAAGTGCTTGTGACTTGTAAAAACAATAAAAGCCATACTGAAAAATACAGGGCCTGTAGCCAGGCCTGCTGTTTGCACACAATGATGACAACTTCCTGACAAGGTACCAGTTCAGCAAAGTATTGAGAAAAATTTGACAGCACTGCTATCTTGCCCTGGTTAGATTTGGTTCTCTGAATGATCTCATCAGAGCATGCTAGTTCACCAAGAGAAAATATAAGGCCCAGGGTAAGGGGAGGTTTCTGAAGCTTCCTGCACAGAGCAGCAGTGCCCCTTAAAACCCTTTGGACATTAACGGGATGAGAGATGTGAAAAAGCCTGTTCATAAATCATTAATTGCCAAATCCATGTTCTAGTCCGAGTCTTTGCTAACACAAGCAAGCCTTTTATGCTACATACACATGCCAGTTTGGAAGGTTTGAGAGCAGTTCTATGCCAGGAAGCTGGAGGCAAGCATAGATCTGTGGCTTTTTCCAGCTGAAAACTGCTTGATAATGAGAGTCGATATTCCATTTCACAAGCTGGAGATTTTGGCCTTGAAATGGGTCAACATTGAGTAGTTGCAAGAAATGACTTGTGCTCAGTTTTTTAAGTGAGTGTGGACAGAAATCCACTGACTTCTAAGTTAACAAGTACCAAGCAAAATGCTACAGGGCAGAGGGCCAGCTATGAGATCAGCATTCAGAACCAATCAAAGGGAAACAATGGAAAAGCAGAACATCATTCTGGAGTCCATCAAAAATTGCTATGATTTCTACAGACGGAGTGACAATTGTTTGCAGTCTGACTCACTGGGATTCAGAGGTACAGGATTGTATTCATAATTATGCTACAGAAACTCTGGGCTAGCTGCCTGAAAGTATGCTGTTAGTCTCAGTGAACTGTGTTGTGTTCCAGCAATATGCATTACCTAGGCTCAATGCTTCTGAAAGGCACAAATCCAGGCCTTTTTTTCACAATACATGTTGTTTGACATCATTTTTCATATAGTGTATGTCCTGGGAAGGGATAATATTGTTGATGATACCCTATGTTGATTTCAGGACTATTTTTTCTTCATCCAATTTACAAAAAAAACCATGATCCCATATTTATTTTACTTTTATGTCACTTGTGTTACATTAGGTTGTTCTGCATTTTCAGTTAGAAAAAATCAAGTGAAAGCTGTATCTCAGTAAGTTGCAGTTGGATAAGGGGACACGGATGAAGGTTAAAACATTCCCTGAACCGTCTAGTTTGTTACAATATCTTACTTTGCTTCTATAAGATTATATATTTCTGCAACGGAGAATAATAATAAAAAAACCTATAGATGTAACACTATACAAAGTAAAGTAGCAACTAGAAACTACAAATGATGTTCATGAATTTAAATATGCTGATCATTCAAAATCACAAGCTTTGATATTATTAATATGAAAGATCTACTTTGCTAATTAGAAGTATCTGTTGTTCTTTTTAAAAATATTTTGTTTTTGTTAGAAAAGCAATTTACATTTTAAAATGGCAATGAAAAATAACTATCTGATTATAATGTAAAGCATCCACACAAGTTGAGTAGTGGAATCAACACAGCGAACCTAACTGTAGTGATTTTTCACAGGATCAGCAAACCATATCCCATTTCCATTCCTAATTCTGGAGCTCAGTTACTCTACCAGCTTAATCCCCAGTGTTAATCTTTTGTTCTAAATGGTGTTATATTTGGACACATGTCGATTTTTGTGAATCAGCCCATGTGTTCTTAGCTCCATTTCTTTCATGTTGTCATTGCTGATGCACTGGTACTCTTAGTTTATATAATTTTGTCATGCTTGGTAATTTGCTGTTGCTGCACTGTCACAGTTTTCACCCACAACTGGAAGTGATTGATGTTATTTGGATACCTGCTACAGCATCCATATCATACTCTTACTTTCATAAGTAATGTGTTCTCATTAATACTCTATGAACCACTGATATATTCCAGCAGATATCAAATATGTATGTTCTTAATCAAACATCTATCAATATGGAAATAGGAAGGGACAACTGTTGCTCAATATTAATTAGACTAATTGATGGGTACAAGTAATTATTTTCTATGATGATGAATATATCAATATTTGGTTGTTCTTATTGAAGCTAGATGACATTTGTAGGATCTTGGGTCACTTTATGATAACAAAAACCTTGGAGTTTTTGTTTTGTTTTCAGCTGATGCATCATTGCCCCAATTACTTTGGGAAATAATAGATAGTGTTTTTATTTCTTAAGCATTATGCAAACATTAACTCACAATAATCCTCACATCAGCACAGGGTGGTACATAATTAAAGAGTACTTTTCCTCTTTTAGAGAGGGGATAACTGAATTAGAGGCTTTAAACCATTGATACTCAATACACTTGGGCCAAACCTTCAAAAATAGGAAATAGTGAGTCACCTAAAAGGCACTTTAACCTTCCCTTCTCCATCCAATTCTGACCCTATTAGTTACGGATGCTTGGTGTAGTAGTGTGCTAGGGTGGGATAATTTTGCAAAGGAGTTTACAGTATGATAGATTTATGAAGGGAAACCTAACAGCATATATACAAATTCAGCAGACATAAAATTTCTTTTAAATGAATGGAAGATAGCTAATGCTATGCCAGTCTTTAAAAAAGGGCTTTAGAGCTGGTATTGGCAATTACAGTCCAGTAAGTCTAATGCCATTACCAGGCAAATTACTATAGTAAAAAACACAATTGTTAGACACACTCTGGGGCTCAAAGCAGGAACCCTGTAAATAGCACATTCATAAAATTCCTACTGCTATTTTCATTCCCTGATCCAATTGACCATTGCCCCACACTATTCTTGCCTTTACCTCTCAAAGTTTCAGCAGCACCCTATTCCCACCAGACAAGCCCTGGTCTTCAATAGCCAACCAGGGGCCACCGTCCAGTCTGAAATAAGCTTTCCACAGTGAGCTATCAACAATTCTGCTGCTTTCTCAAACCATGTCTTCACTGGATGGAAGATCAATGCTGCCGTGGTTTAGGTTCCAGAGTTGGATTTAACAAGTCTAGTTAAGGCTTACTAAATTGAACTCAAAGGGTGCCCCCACTGGCTGCTAGTACTCCTTCTTCTGCAAGAGTTTGGGGTATGGCTAGACTGTGGGGATACCTCCATTATCCTGAAATACTCTGCCACATACAGGGAATGCATTTGCTCTTCCGCTTTTTTTTTTTTTTTTTGCAGAAGAGCAAACGTGCTCTTTCAGAAGCCCCTGTATTCCTTGTTCTGTGAGGAAGAAAGGAGGTTTCAAAAGAGGGGTTTTTTTCCAACATTTGCCCAAGTATAGATGGGCCAAATGTTGGAAAAGCCTCTTCTGACAAAAGTATCGGAAAAAGCTACACAAAATGCGGAGCGCATTTTGCTCAGCTTTTTCCAACAAACAGATGTAGTCTACCGTACCCTAAGGGAAGCCAATAGCAGCCTTCAACTGTGGGGACAGTGGGGAAATTGAAACAAGGAACACTGACTATGTACATGAGCTATGAGAAAAGACTGAAAGAATTGGGCTTGTTTGGTTTGGAAAGGAAAAGGCTGAAAGGGGACATGTGAGCAGGTTTCAAGTGCCTAAAATAGTGTTAAAAGGAAGAGGGAGAAAATTGTTCTTCTGGGCCTCTGAGGATAGGACAAGAAGCAATGGGCTTAATCTGCAGCAAGGGAGGTTTAGGTTAGACATTAGGAAAAACTTCTTAACTGTCAAGGTGGTTAAACACTGGAATAAATTGCCTGAGAGTTTGTGGAATCTCCATCTCTGGAGACATTTAGGAGCAGGTTAGATAGACATCTATCAGGGATAGTCTATATGGTGCTTGTTCCTGCTATGAGGGCAGGGGACTGGACTCGATGACCTCTCAAGGTCCCTTTCAGTTTTAGTGTTCTATGATTCTATGATTCTCTGACTCCAGCTACATAATTAATATGGCTGGAGTTGTGTATATTGATTTGATGTCCCCTATGAGTGTAGACTTGTCCCCAGCCAGCCAGTCACCCAGGCTTCTCTTCTTAAGCTCCAAAAAGATCCTGCCTGTCTCTGGCTGAACAGCTTTCTTTTCACTGACTTGTGGCCCCTGATTGGCTACTTTCCACACTGCTACTCCTGAGATCGTATGGCAAGAGCACAAGCCTGCAGCAAGAGATTTTGGGGCCTAGTCCACCCCATCACAGGTCATGAGGGGATTGTACTGTTTGTCGTGAGGTTATGTTCTGCCTACATTTAGAAGTGTTCATATTTAGCAACCAGTGAAGCATAGTAGGAACCAATTGAACAGGTCACCAAGTTGGAGAATACCAGATGAGAAACAGGAACAGAATAATGAACCACAGACTCAAATGATCATTATGAAATAGAGTAAAGTTTTCCAAGAACCTGGAACTTGGTAACTTAGGCCCTCCCTGTTGTATCTTATCTGATCATATATTCATGACAGATACTATAGGTGAAAAATATTTTTGAATATTTATAAATAAAAGCAAAAATTGATTTTGACGGGTTTAGGTGGATGTGTGATTCAGTTTCACACCTTACGGCTGTGTCTACATTGGCACCCCTTTCCGGAAAAGGGATGCTAATGTAGACTTCGGAATTGCAAATTCCGGGGGGGATTTAAACATCCCCCGTGGCATTTGCATTTACATGGCTGCCGCTTTTTTCCAGCTCGGGGATAAGCCGGAGAAAAGCGCCAGTCTAGACGTGATTCTCCGGAAAATAAGCCCTTTCCCGGATGATCTCTTATTCCTACTTTCAAAAGATCCTCCGGAAAAGGGCTTATTTTCCAGAGAATCACGTCTAGACTGGTGCTTTTCTCCAGCTTATCCCCAAGCCGGAAAAAAGCGGCAGCCATGTAAATGCAAATACTGCGGGGGATATTTAAATCCCCTGCAGAATTTGCAATTCAGAAGTCTACATTAGCATCTCTTTTCTGGAAAGGGGTGCCAATGTAGACACAGCCTACATGTGCAACAACTGAAATACAAACTACAGGTTGGTCCTCCCTGGTCCAGCACAACTGGGACCTGAGCAGTCCCGAACTAGGGAGTTTGCCAGACCTGGGAAAGTCAATACTCCCCTCCTGGCTGTCCCACTCCCAGGCTCTCAAGGCTGGGGCTGTTGCTCGCGGCTACCAGGAGTTCTCCTGCCGGGGCCACCTGGATGCCACCAGCCCTGCTCAGATGACTATGACCTGCTGCCACTGGGGATTTCCGGGGGCTCCCTGAACAAGACTCACCTGATGCCATCTGGCCTCACTGCTCCTGGGGGTTCTCTGGCTGGGGCTGCCTGGCCACCTCAACTTCACTGCCACTGGGGATTCCAGCTGAGGAACCCTGGCCCTGATAACCCTGGGGAGCTTCCCAGGCAGGGCTGCCTGGATGTCCAGCCTGCTGCTGCTGGGGTTTTCCCAGGGATCCCATCTGGCCACCACCAGCCCTAATGCTGGGGCCAATCCTGCTCCCACTGGGGCTTCCCCGGGGCTGCTGCCCGAACCTGCTGCTGCAAGGGGTTCCCCCCAGCAAGGCAGGGGCTCCCAGTTTGCTGCCTGGCTCACCTGACACCAGGGGTTCTCTGGCCAGGGTAGGGGCTTTCCATTCGCCACATAGTTCTGATGATGCCATGGGTTCTCCAGCCAGGGCGGGGCTTCTCACCCACTTCTGGCCCCACTGATGCCAGGGGTTCCCCAGTTGGGCCGGAGCTCCCCAGCCATGACCTGGCCCTGCCACTTTTGGCCCAGCAACTCTTGTGCAAAAAGTTTCTTGCACAAGAAGCCTACAGTGTAGACATAACCCTAGTGATAAATTGGAGATACATGACAGCACAGAACACAGCAGAGAGACAGGACTGGTGGCTGTAAACAGACTTCATGGAACTGCAGGAAACTTGTCCATACCCATCATAAGTGAACATCTAGCTAACTAAGATTATGCTGGACCACATATTATGCCTAATCAGAGAGTGCCAAACTGGAAGTTCAACCTGTATCATCTTATTCTAGTCATGGTTTTCTCAGTCTGGGAGGTTGGACTGAAGCTGTAGCATATTTTGTCTCTGTGTATTCAGTTACATTTTACTTCCAACACACACAAACGATTGTGTGTCTTTGAAGAATATCACTTGCATCATGTCAGGAACATTAATTAACACTCGTGATTATCACTACCCACATGTCATAATTCATATTCTGATTGTGCCAGGCAGAGGATTATTGTATCAGGTTTGAAGAAAGGTGAGATGGACAGGAGGAGTGCTGTCCTTTTCTGGGTATCCCAGCATTTGCTGACTAAAGTATTAAACTCGGGTACCTAGGAGGTATTGGCAGGGAGCCCCAGGACCAATGGGAGAAGATTTGAATTGAAACGGGTATCTGCCTGCTGTTTTTAATTTGTGTGAGTTTTAAGCTAGGAGCTAGGGGAAGAACAGAAATTAAACCAGGAAGGACCTCCTTGCCTACAAAGAATACTGGGCATAGAAATAGACTGGACTTTGAAGAATGAATGCATGAGTAGATAAGGGATGTTTTTTAGTTAGACGTGATCAGGTTATTTTCTTTGTTTTGTTGTTTGGTTAAACTCCTCTGTGCTGAGTCCGTGTGCCCCTCTCCCCACTCTAATTAAGATGACTCCCAGAGATACAATTTTTCAGTGTTTTAATGTGTTTTTTCTCAGTTGCTTTAAAACACCAAGAAACCAAGCATGCTTTACCAAGTATATCTTTTTGTTTTGTTAATAAACTCACTTGAAGGCTATGATTTGATTCTTGTATCCTGGAAAGTAACAGGAGAACTCTGTGTGCATGCCTAAGACTGAGAGGTCAGCTATCAGAGGGTATGTCTACACTACCCCGCTAGTTCGAACTAGCGGGGTAATGTATGCATACCGAACGTGCAAATGAAGCCCGGGATTTGAATTTCCCGGGCTTTATTTGCATAAGCCGGCCGGCGCCATTTTTAAATGCCGGCTTGTTCGACCCCTGTGCCGCGCGGCTACATGCGGCACGGGCTAGATAGTTCGAACTAGCAAGCCATTCCGAACTATCTGTTCCACGAGGCGTACAGATAGTTCGGAATGGCTTGCTAGTTCGAACTATCTAGCCCGTGCCGCGTGTAGCCGCGCGGCACGGGGTTCGAACAAGCCGGCATTTAAAAATGGCGCCGGCCGGCTTATGCAAATAAAGCCCGGGAAATTCAAATCCCGGGCTTCATTTGCACGTTCGGTATGCATACATCACCCCGCTAGTTCGAACTAGCGGGGTAGTGTAGACATACCCAGAGATTGCAGTTTGTTTTCTCCTTTCTTTTAACTCTCTTGTGGTTAAAGAGCTTGGGACACCCTTCTGGAAGAGGTTCCCAAGTGCTTTCTTCCTGGATCAAGAAGAAAGTGTTTTTTTCCACTCATTTGAGTGGTGGCAGCTACTTTCCGAGGCCTGGGAATCTATGACCTTGGCGAACTTTTAAGCAGAAGTCAATAGAGGCAAGGTATTTTCAAGCTCTCTTATGCCCCCCTCCCCACCTTCTGCACCAAGAATGCCAGAGTAGGGAACAGCCTTGACAAAAGGGTTATTCTGTTATGTATTCTGTCTTTAGCAGTGGTCTATACCTATGGCTTCAGAGACAAGATTATACCCTGAAATGTAATTATCCATCTAGCTGCCTTTAATGTATGGGGGAAGAGTAGGAAAGTGTCACTAGACTAACAGGTTTTTGTTTTAAAGTGGCCTTTTTTTGAAAAAACTTCCCCTGCATATACACTGCTGCCATGTTCTTTCAAAAGTAAATCAAAAGAACGCGGCAGTTTTTTCGACTGTGGAAAACCTTGTTTCACAAGGAAAAATGCCTTTTTTAGAAAGTGCTCTTTCAAAAAAAGGCGCTATGTAATGCAAACTGTGCTTTTTCGAAAGTACTGGTTGTAATCTAGACTCTGTTTTTCGAAAGAGGCTTTTTCAAAAGTATCTTTTGAAAAAGCCTCTTTCAAAAGAGGCTTGTAGTCTAGACGTAGCCTGAGAGTTCATTGAGACAAATTCCAAGAGAAGTTTGGATCAGCATGGTTCCCTTCAGGGACCATAACCTCTTAGGACAGAGAGAAGCCTGGTACAAACTACTGCTTTTTCCCCCCCTATTATGTTCATTATCATTTTTCACATGGCCAGCCAAATAATAGTGTAAAGGACCACTCACTTACTAAGTGCCTCCAAGTGGTTGGGGATAGCAATACAATAATTTACATAAGAACGTAAGAACGGCCATATTGGCTCAGACCAAGGCTATGTCTAGACTGCAGGCTTCTTTCGAAAGAGGCTCTTTCGAAAGCATCTTTCGAAAGAGCCTCTTTCGAAAGATCGCGTCTAGACTACAGGCGGATCTTTCGAAAGAGCAATCCGCTTTTTCGAAAGAGAGCACCCAGCGAGTCTGGATGCTCTCTTTTGAAGACGGCCTATTTACATTGAAGAACGCCTTCCTTCGAAAGAGGAACTTTCGAAAGAAGGCGTTCTTCCTCGTGAAACGAGGTTTACCGCCATCAAAAGAAAAGCCGCGTTCTTTCGAAATAATTTCAAAAGAACGCGGCTTGAGTCTGGACGCAGGGGAAGTTTTTTCGGGAAAAGGCTACTTTTCCCGAAAAAACCCCTGAGTCTGGACACGGCCCAAAGGTCCAGCTAGCCCAGTATCCTCTCTTCTGACAGTGGCCAATGCCAGATGCCCCAGAGGAAGTGAACAGAACAGGTAATCATCAAATGATCCCTCTCCTGTCATCAGTTTCCACAATCTGGCAAACAGGGGCTAGGCACACCATTCCTACCATCCTGGCTACTGGACATTGATGGACATAGCCTCCATTTCTTGTGCCCCCTGCAAGCATTGCGTTCCCAGTGACAAAGCTAAGTCCCAGTGTGACCAGCAGGAGACTCTGTGTGGATGAATTGAACCCTGCTACAAAAGGATTATAAAAACCCTAAAAGTAACTGTTGAAATTTAAGAAATATATAGCACTTGAAACTAGTTCTAACACACTTTTTGAAACTGACTCAATTTGAAGTTGTTAGTGTACCTCTCATAATGTTTCCTAACACTGTGATTTATGTATGCAAATGTCACTTTGCCTATCAACAAAGTGAAACTACTTCAGAAGCAGAGCAGAACTGCATAGTACTACACAACACATTCAGGCAGTAAATAAACACTGCTCCTGTTGAAACTGCTGAGGAAATTTAAGACCGTATCTGAACCACAATACATACATTTATGATAATTCTATGTTCTCATCATTCTTTTGATTCACTTCTCCACTCTTCTTATGGTTCAGATTTTGTTTGAAGATACAAAATAGACTGATATGAGGAAAATAATTGAAGTTTAAAGATATTTTGTTATGGTTAAAACATGTTTTGACATTCCAAAGGGCAAAAATATGGACAGTTTATCCTTTTGTTTGTGTGCATTCCAATTATAGGAACTGGAGCCAGCTGCTACTTTATATCAGATCAGAATAAGCAATTATAATATCTAGATAGAATCATTTCATATCCCTTCAACGTCTTTTTATATTCTCAGCATGAACATGGCACAAATTATGGACTTTTTTGTAAGGCTCTGTTTTATTGCTTTCATTCTGACTATAATAAAAATGGTGCATGTTAGCTCCTTTGTTGCCCCTAGAACCTGCAGGTAGGGTGTAATATAATAATATAAATGTAAATTAATTCAGTGTGTATGTTATGCACTACAGACATGCCAATATTGTCAAAATAAGCTTTGTCTCACCTTTTAGCCAAACTGGAGATATTTTGCACCCAGAGATGTTGCGGTGGGGGGGGGGGGGGGGAGGCGGAGGGGAACCTAATCTCAATGCACGTCCAGAGCAACTATTTTCAAGTGCAGTGAATCTTCTTTTATGGCAGCCTTTTAAGTGTTTGAAGTGTTTAAGTGCAAACTAAATATACTCAGAGTCTTCAGCCTTTGCTCATAATGCTTCTGTTCCATCCCTTTGACCATCTTTGTCACTCACCTCTAAATCCTTTCCAGTTTCTCTGGATCCTTTCTATACATTATTGACCAAAATTGAACACATTACTCCAGCTGAGGCCCAACTGATGTTGACTAGAGTGACACTATTATCTCCTTGGACTTTCATGTTATGGTGCTGTTCGTGTAACCAAAAATTGCATTTCCTTTTTTTTTTTGGCATCAAAATTACATTGCTGACTCATGTTGCACTTGTGATGCATTATAACCCCTAGTTCTTTTTCAGCCACACTGCTGTCATACCAATTATCCTCCATTTTGTATTTTTTTGGAGTGAATGTTACTTTGTTGTCTATAGCTCAGTTCTCCAATATGGCAAAATTCTTCTGGATTTTAGCTCTATCTTCCAAAGAGTTGTCAATTTCCACCCTCCTTTACACTCAACTTTATATCATATACAAATGTATTCAGTATGATATCTGTTTCTAATTCTAAGTAATTAATAAAGATGTTAAACAAGAATGGAGCTAGAACAGATCCCTGTGGAACCCTATTTGATTCCTCCTACAAATCTGACATAATTCCATCAATAGTTGCTATTTGTTGTGGTTGTTTAATTCATTATGTATCTACTCTTAATGATAGTTCCACGATGTCCACATTATACCAGCTTAGTTATCAGAATATCAGTGAGATTGTGTGAAAAGTCTTGCTGAAGTCCTAGTATGTTCTGTCCACCACATTCCTCTTATTCACCAAACCAGTTACCCCAAGTTTTCTGCAGTGCTTTTATGAAGTTTAAGCCTTTTGCAATCCAGAGTTGCTAGTTCTGGGGATGTTTTAGTGGACTTGACAGTTAACTTTGTCTAATATAATACAATACACAACTGATGGATATATAACAAACTTTAGAATAATATCAACAACAACAAAACCACAGTGGTTGAAGGATAGGCCAGTATGTAGACTAGAACACACAAGGGCACGTACACTACAAAAATGTGCCACACAGCAAGCAGAACCCTGATCCAAAGAAAACGTAGACCTTCAGGACTGTTTATTAAGAGAGATAGTGATAAAATAGGGAAGCCTATCTAATTTAATAGTGTGCAATAGGTAAAATGTCACCTCCTGAATTATAAAGAATGAAAAAAGTGTGTGTGTGTGTGTGTGTGTGTATGTAACATAAGGGCTACGTCTACACTGGCATGATTTACCAAAAATACTTTTAATGGAAAACTTTTCCATTAAAAGCATTTTCAGAAAAGCGCGTCTAGATTGGCAGGATGGTTTTCCGCAAAAAAGCCCCAATCGCCATTTTCGCGATAGGGGCTTTTTTGTGGAAAAAAGTACTCTGCTGTCTTCACTGGCCCTTTTGCGCAAAAGTCTTTCGCAAAAATACTTTTGACCGAACGGGAGCAGCATAGTATATCTGGAAAAGCACTGACAATCTTACATGAGATCATCAGTGCTTTTCTGGAAATTCAAGCGGCCAGTGTAGACAGCTGACAAGTTTTTCTGGAAAAGCTGCTGATTTTCCGGAAAAGCTTGCCAGTCTAGACACAGCCAAGTTGTATTTCTTAGCTAAATAAAACAAAGAAAAAGCCAGCAGCTATCCATTAAAAAATGGTTAGTTAGTTTAGATGTGTAGTTGTATTGTATTGCCAGATGTAAAACACCAACATACGAATGGCACGTTGGAGAGAAAATTCCATATAATAAATTCCATATCCACATTTTCTAGTGAGGGTTACTAGGGAAAGGAAGTTTTATTTTGGGCAGTATCAGTTTTTCAGCTGTGCTTGTCACTTATATCAGAATGTAAATTTATTTCACCTCACTTAGGGTATGTCTACACAGCAGCGTTATTTCAGAATAACTGACATTATTACAAAATAACATAGCACGTGTCTACACGACAAGACTTTATTTCAAAATAATATCAAACTGGAGGACTTCTTACTCCAACTTGTGGTAATCCTCATTTCATGAGCAACAAGAGAAGTTGAAGGAAGAGTGTGTCTACACAGTAGGAAGTTGAAGGAAGAACACTCTTCCTTCAACTTCCTACTGTGTAGACAGTGTCAAAAGTCAAATTAAGCTATTTCCACTTGAGCTACACAATTGAGGTAGCTGAAGCTGAATAACTTAATTTGATTTAAGCCTTGCTGTGTAGACGTACCTTTAGAGAGTGTTCATATATACTGAGCTTGACAGTTTGACCCAAACTCCTGGGCCTCTTGTCTATTTAGGACACACTGTATACTAAAGAAAGAAGAGTATAAAACATTGTATATACACACACAAATACATCATACGTCAGACGTAATGGAAAAATAAATTCAGAAAGTCCTTGACCAAAAAGACACAAAGAGGAAAAAAAAAAAGATCTAGAGAAATAAATGTAAAGTACAGTCTTGCTTCTTGGGAGACATTTCCTTAATACATATTAAATTGTTTCCTTTAACCAAAATTTTAGATGAGTTTTTTAAATTGAAATAAAGCATGGCTTTAATTGCTGGAAGGAAAAGTTGACAAAACTTAGCTATTTTTACAAATATTATGAACTAGCCATCAGTTTTCAAAATATGGCCAGTTGTACATGAGATGTACAGTTTTGATGCTTTTTCCTATCCTTACTATTAAACTGTGTGAGATTAAATTAGGTTTAAGAAAGACAGATTACTGTGACAATAATTGGTTAATATTTCCTATACTGGCTGCAAAGTTAATTATTGTCAGCTAAGTCATCTGAAGAAAAAGCATAGCTTGGTTTTGTTATCAATTCAGCCACATATCTGAAAATGTTGATCTTAGTTATAAATAAAACAATGTACAGTAATAGAAGAATCGAGTCTCCCACAGCAGTGTGAACTATTTTAATTACTAGAACATTTTTAACACCACAGATTATATTAGAGATTCAGAATATGATGAAGAAAGGTAATGGCATGTTCCGCAAATGAAAAAGATTGTGTGTGAAATAAAAATATTAATCCTGAGCACACAGAAATTCATTTGTACCAATTCCAAGTTACACATTTTTATTGTTATTGTGTGGATTCACAGTATAGCAGAATACACTGTGAAACAGATCTCACTGGCATGGGATGTTGATAAAGATTTAAAGAATGTGTTTCTAAACCTGTGTCATTACCCACCATTGTTTCATGGGCAATAACATGAAGAAAGGATGGTAACAAATCATGACAACATAAGCAAATGATGAAAAAATATTGAATTTTTTATTTCTACGTATGCAAGAGAGACATTTTAGAAGACATCTGCAATTAGCCCTCTGCCTCTTTGGAGCATATGTCTAAAATATATCCCAGTTTAAAGAATAAGACATTTGAATTTGTAATTATTCATGAAAAATGAAATGTGAAGATAAAGTTGGGCAAGAAGAACAGCAGGAATGAAAACAATGTATTAAAGAATAGATGAAGGTACATGGTAAAACTTAGAGCATGTCTGTCTATTCTAGGTTAAGACTCGCTTTTATAACCACATCACATTCTGTGTTTGAAAAAAAACCCTTAAAAATAAGCAGATTGTGTCATTTAAATATCTAATTGTTGGTTTAGTCATCCAATTTTCTAGGTGCTCATGTTTGAAAATTCTATGAAAGGCTAACAAAATGAAAATAAATTATACAAAATGTGAGACTACATGATCTTTTGCCCTAGACATCTATGAATCTACAAAAAGTTGGAAAATAAACTGGTAACAAATGAACTATCCTTGGACTACCAATTACTCCATTATTTCAAATCTCCATCTTCTTTTCAATCAGTGTCAAAAGATCAACAAAGAAACAGATGTACTCCAATTCCCTTCAGAGAAATTCTCAAAAAACGAGGAACATCCTGCCACTCTTGGGAACTGAAGAGATACACATGTAATGAAGTTGTCCTTTTAGATAATCTTAACTAGGAAATGCACAAGAAGTGGAAACTTGTAAATTAGGTTATTATGGGCCTTTGTTAATTATCAGTTACCACATGCAGCTCTTTTTAGCCCTTCATTGATCTAAATCAACAGACAAAGAGAGAGCTTATCAATTTTTATGTTTCTCCATGTCTGTTGTGGTTATCTTGCACTCTATATTTAATAGAGTCCTGCTTTGGCCTTATACCTAGCAAGCTAAAAACTCCCCAATACTTTCTCAAAGGAAAGGGTCTATGCCACCTTGTACTGTGCTCTTGTCAAGAGTCACGCAATATCAGAATTTGACTAAAACCAGAAAAAAATAGCTAACTCCTTCATTAAATGTATTTTTGATCCTTTTGCTTTTTCTCTTGGTTAATATAACATCACAGAATGATGTGCCAGTACACCATGCATCTATTTTTGCTATATAGGCAGAAGTTTGGACTTCAAGCTTGTGGGAAAGGGAGGAGAGTTTTCTGAAAGTGACAGAAAAGACTTTAGAGAAAAAAGAGACAATTTCACTGAGCAAAGTTTTGCAAAAATACATTTACTAATTCTAATAAACAGAATTTGAATTTTGCAGCATTGCTTCCAGTAGCCAGGAGTTGTTTGCTATTTAGAACAAAAGGTACTGCCAAAGTTCATATCTTAAGCTGTATCTGATCCATGGAGCAAATTGAGGTAAAGGTGATTCTTGTAGTAGTAATGCCATTTCTTGGGTAATAAATTGATGAACCTCCTGTTGGTTGCACACTATACATTTACCCAAATAGTAGAAAAAGCTTGCTGAAAATGTGTAAGGAATTTTGGAACTTGCAGGAGCACTCTTTCTGTCTCCCATACACTTTTTTAAAATGTGCTTCGAGAATGTATTTTTCTTTTGAGAATTTTTGAGAAGCAGTTTATATTGTCACTCAAGGAGTCTCTTATCTATTTTTAATGAGCCGCCCACAGGACCAGAACGGCTTGCATGAATTTTATTGAAAGCACGGATTAAAATCAGTCAACAGAATTGTAGATATTGTAGATATTTTATAAGAAAATACAGAACATGCAAATTGTTGACAACTAGGGCATAAAAGATTATCTACAAAAAAAGAAATGCATACATATACATTTAAAAATGGAGCCCTTAGGATGCAGAACTTTTTTGGACTCCTTGAAGACAGTGTCAGCTGATAAACAGAAGTGGGAAAAGAATGTATAATACAGAAATAAAAGAAAATACAAACAGAAGAGTGATGGAAATAGGAATACAAATTCACTAGAATTTAATTTACACAAACACAATTAAAAATTCCCCTTGAAATTACAGATTTCTTTCATACCCTGTGAGAGACAGATGATACAGTGAGTAAAATCTAGTCAAGACCCTCAGCTGCTGTAAATTGACATACTGTTTGATACTAATCCTAATCTAGATCCAATTGTGGATCTTGTTATTTGAGCTCAAGTCAAACTTTTTTGTACAGGGAGAGGAAAGAAATGTTAGCAGAACTTCAGAGTCCTGAATACAGTGCAGTTGAACATACTCAGGTGTGTAGAGGGAGCATGCTGGGGGGTGTTAATGCATTCGGTTAGATGGACACAATGACATTGCTGAATGAAATGACATTCGTGAAGACCTGTTTTAAGGTTTGTCTTTTTACTCCAGAAAAGCAGTACAGTGTCCATTCGAATAGCTTAGCAGGATAACCAAATCTTGCAGTAATTTAACTCTAATAATTCTTTATTACAATGCAGCCACATCATACTTATGTACAGCCATCATTGTAGCATAAGCTTCTCCAGTTAAACTCCAAAACGAATCATCAGGAAACAGAATGTATGCCGCTATCTAGCTAAAGATTAAATACATACACCATAGTAATAAGGAGATACATGAACAATATCTCAGTAGTTCCTCTAGCCCCTTTATCATTTTAGTCTAGGATGTTTTAGGAACTCCACCCCTAAGCCTCAGTCTACAGCGACTGAAAGGGCAACAGGACAGCTTTATGACTGTAGTGAGACACCAGTCGATTCCAGAAAGAATGTTGGGGATAAGCACAGAGATGCTTGGGGAGCAACTAATGTCCATATGTTTCCTATCTTTCTAAACAACCACCCATCTCCTTGCACATCCAGACTAACCATCCTTGGAATCTGTTGGCTCAGTTTGGAGCTATTTACAGTTTGTGCTAGATTTGGCTCAAATAGGTACATTATTTTAACTTTTCACAGTTAGATCCATTTGGGGTGATGGTCAAATGGCCCATATTAATATTGACAAAAGCCACCACTGAATTTGTTTGCCAGAGTTCATTTCAGAGTGCATAAAGTTCTTTCCATAGGAGCTGATATATGATATCTGTCTTTATTAAGCTGACTGATAACAATATGGAAGGTGAGGGGAAAGTATCTTGTCATTTATACTGACATACGCAATATATGATGGATTTTGCTGACAGGCAATGTTTGCAATTTTTATTTTTATTTTGCTGACAGTTGCCAGTAACAGTGCAGCTCACAATGTCAGTATGACAAGGCCAATAAGGTTACTGTGCTGGGTAGAATGAAGCAACATAAACTCTTGACAAGAGTAACATAATCTTAATGCATTCAATTTAGCTCCCAAAATATGTCAGTTCTGCATTGTGTAGGTAACCCACAGACAACTTCCATACACTATTTAAGTAATACATAATTAGAAAAAAAATAAGGCAGTTTGGGACTTGACTGAAAACCCAAAGAAGTCACTAGAAATGATCGTATTCATTTCCATGGCTTTTGGATCAGGGTCTGGGTTTATATCTCTAACAGTTTCCTTATCTTTCTATTTTATTTATTTTGTTCTCCCTCATACCATATCTTTTTTGTTCAAAAAGGGGTTAGGTCAGCTTAAACATGTTGCTCAGAGCTGTGGATTTTTCATTCCCCTGAGTGATATATCTAGGTTGACCTCACTTTTTCAGCATAAACCAAGCCTAAATTCCCAGTTTAGACCCAGCCTAAGAAATGGGAAATAAAATAAACAATTATGTTTCTGAAATGTGTCTGCCTTAGAACAGAATTATCCTGATGCATCCAAAAGTGCTGACAGTGCAAGGTCAAACACAGAAAGTGTTGGATTTTGCTGTCTCAAATTTGTGAAATAAAATAAAACAAAGCTCTTTTTTTCTTTATCAGGATTACTTGCACTGAAAGACAGCAAATTTACAGACATTTTAATGTTGCTGTTTCAAAGCCCCAATGCCAACTTTTTTATTAGGGTCATGGATTTCTCTTTTCTTTCCAACCTCTCTCTCACAATCTACCATCCTCCTTGTCCTACACTCTTGCAACCTTGTAGCCATTTTGAATCTCTTCTGTTTTTTAGCCCACTCTATGAATGTCACTAAATCGCCTACATTTCCCCCCATAATATCTCCAAAATCCATCTTTTCCTCTCATCTCCACTCCTATAACCCTTTGATCACCACTTTTCTTGACTGTTTCTACCTTCTGTTCTTGGACTCTTTCTGACTCTCATCACGTTCCTCTTCAATGTATCCAGGATACAACTGCTAAAATCATCTACCTTGCTTATCCACTTTAAATCCATTTTACCCTCCTGTGTTTAAGTGACAATCTTCTACATGATTCTGACTCTGCTTTCACCACAATTTTGTCTTTTTTGTTGCCTTCCATGCAAGATTAACTACATACATGTTTTGTTAGTCTGTAAAGTGCTACCAGACTATTTGTTGTTATTTTAAGTTTTTACATACTTTGTGCTTTTTTCACATTAATGTCTTCATGCATCCTTCAATCTAGAAGCACTTCTTTTCTCTGGGCTAGCATACCTCCATTTTGTCCACCTTGAAACCTCTTCTTAAAACATACTTCCAGTTAACCTAATACTTGCCCTCATCTCAAAATATTTTAATATCTGAAATGCAATATTTTTGTGTTAAGAATGGAATTACATAAATATCATTGGCATTAAATATCACCACTGAATTATTTTCTCAATCATCCAACAATACTTTGCTCTTCAGGGCAGGGATTTTTCTATCTATATACCTGTAATGTTCTTAGTAGACTCTTTGTGATTTATATATATAAACAAATAATATTTATAAGAAGATAATCAATAAAGAAATGAAGGGGATGTCATTAGTCATGAGATGGTCTTCCTCATGCAGAAAACATCCCCCCAAAAGGAGGAGATAGTTCATTTCCTATTTAGCTTTAGTGCTAAGTGAAAAAAAAATACCGAACACAGATTTTGGTTATGTTCAGCAGGTGTAGCAGCATAACCAAGAACATCCAAGCAACTCTGTGAGCTGGTAACCTTGCACTATATTCAGCCTAATTTTCTGGAAGTCATTGGAACAGAAGCTAAATCATTAGATACACAGCAATCATGGAAATAAATGTGTTTGTAAAATCTATAGTAAAAATGTTGCATTTTGTATCTTTGAGCATAGTAGTGCTTCCATATGTGAAAGCAGGTTTTCTGCTGTGTATTTATTCATTAGATCTGGCCTAACCCCTCATCCCAACATACACGCGCATACAGGGAACATATACAGTACTTTTTGAAATTGTTGTATAACTACCACAGAGGACAGCCAAAAGCTGAGTAATAATAATTGTCTGTAATACAACCAGGCATCTCCATTTCTGATGCAACAGCAATTTCCACGGAGATTGGTAACCACAATAAGCTTTTATTCAAACTAAGGTTATTTTTTATCCTGTGAATTATATATCCACAATCTCTTATTTGATCTGATTAATTGCTCTCAAAGCAGAAAAATATAAAGTGCTATTACTGTTCTCCTTCTTGCTTCATATGATTACCCTGAAGAAACCTCAGCAAACTCCATTAGGTCCTTTTACTAGAACTGCTATACTAATCTGGAATCAAGGTAGAGCATCAACATACTACAGATACATTAATAATATTATTCCAGAACCTTCTAAACAATAAGTAGGATAACAACTTTACTCCAGTATATTATATTATATTATATTATATTATATTATATTATATTATATTATATTATATTATATTATATTATATTATATTATATTATATTATATTATCAACATATAGTAATACTCTAGCACAGACAAGTTAGCACATAAGGAAATTAACATTACCAATACTTTTACTCCTCTATTTCTTTGTCACTCAGGCTATGTCTAGACTACGGAGTTATTTATGTCTAGAAAACTCCACTGCATTCAGGGAACATGTCTGCTCTTCTGACATTTTTTGTGGAAGAGCAGACTCGCTCTTTCGGAAGCCCTGTCTTCATCATGCCATGAGGAAGAAGGGCTCTTTCGAAAGAGGAGGTTTTTCCAAAGTTTAGCCCACTTTAGATGGGCCAAATTTCAGAAAAGTCTCTTCCGACAAAACTATCGAAAAAAGGTATGCAAATTGCAGAACACAATCTTCATACCTTTTTCTGACAAAAAGTGGCAGTATAGACATAAGCTCACAGAGTCTCATGTTAGATATTTTGAAAAGTCTAAGTTGCACAGATGTCTATTTTCTCTAGATTATAGGTGAAGAAAAGATTGTAGTTTAAGAGGATTTTGGAGCACATTTCTCTTATTTGTAGGCTTAGGCCAAATTCAGATTCAACGTGCTGAATGTGGTAACACCAGGAAGGTCAGAGATGCATTCTCTGGGAAGTAATATGCCAGACTCTTTTGATCTATACTGTCCATGAAACTGCAACTTTCTGATCAATTAGAAGTCCAATATAAGCTCTGGCTCATTAATAGTTTATCTCTAGAGATTGTTTAGTGTAGTGTTATACAATTTGCATCCTAATTTCATAATCCATGTGTGACAGGGTACAGTCACAGATGACCCCCCGGAGTGCCTCCCGGGGTGCTAATACGGCCACTGCCACTCACCTTCTGGCTCACTGGGACTTCTCACTGCCCGGTTCTGCAGAGCCAGCTCCACTGGTCTCTCCCAGCCAAGGTCCAGAGATGAGGTCCCAGCCCCCACTGAGAAGCAATACAGGCACTGAACCTCTTCAGGTCCAAGGAGGGTAAAGTTTAGGGCCCAGCCTCATGGGATATCACTCCCCAGATCGGATCAAACCCCAAAGAATTAGGTAAGCCACCTTTAACAATGAAAGGGGAATGTGCACATTGGTTGCCCTCCTCCACCCCCAGGTAACAATTGCTTACACTGGGTTTGATAGAAATAAAAATGGTTTTATTAAATTGAAGCAGTAGGATTTAAGAAGTAAAAACAGGCAGATAAAAAGTAGGTTACAAATCAAAAGAAGCAAAACTACTTGGCTAATTCTATGCTGAAACCTCAGTACAAACTTAGTCAAACTCACCCTAAAGCCTCTTTTCCAGCCTCCAGCCTCTTCCTTCAGGTGCAGCCCCACCAAAAGACCCAGGCCTCTCCTTTCTTATTCCTTTTGTTAAGGAGTTGAGGCTACTCCCTACCAACCACTGCTCAGGCTTAAGGACAAAAGATTGTTTAACACTGGCTCAGCTAGAAGTTGCAGGTAACACCCTCCATGTCTCCTGTTCACACACTTGAAATTCACAAAGTATTCCCCACTCCATGTGTCTAATTTTACACACACGCATGATAAATACAACAGAGGAAGATACACAGAATCAGCAGATCATGACATGAAGATCGATGAGTTACATGAAATAATTTGCTCAAACCACCTTTGAGTTATGTATATACACGTCCATGAGTCCATTTCATAAAGCATTGGGGGGGGGTGTGTCTGTCACACCATGTCTCCACCCTTGTCTATGAATACAATTTGATATAACTGAGCATGAAAACGTATTAATGTCCTACTTGGTTCTGGTCACGTTTGTGTGAGGATAAAGGCTTCATGTGCTATAGTACCCTTGTGTGCATGCATGTGTAATTAGTTAGGTAGTTAGGTTTTAGTTTTAGTTTTAGTTTAGTTTTAGAAAAGAGATATAGGAATTGAAATCTATAAGGGCTTTCTCAAAGGGCTCATTATCTCTGATAGGTGCTTTAGTGAGTAGTAAATCACCGGTCTCTTTCATGTCCTCATCCATTCAGTTTAGCAGAAATGCATGTTATCATTTTGAATGTACAGTAGCAAGAGATTCAGATTGTACCTACACATTTCCTAATATGCTTTTCTATTTGTAACGTCAGTGTATAACCTTTACATCCTCATGTATTAAATGTTTTTTATACAGATAGTGCAAATATCATGCTGCTCTTTATTTTTTAACTCCACTGAACTTTATATTCTCTTTTAAATGTTTACATAACTTATTGTAGCTAAGTTCCTGTTTAGTTCTGCACACTTTTGTTCCTGGAATTCTCTGAGAGGTTCCTTTTGAACTGCTTCCTATAATTCTTAACAAAAGAGTTTATACTACTTCTGTAAACAAAAAGCGTTACCACATGTATACTGTCAGTCATTTCTCCTCCTCAACAAAGAAGGACACAGTTCTAAAGCCAAATTGGGATTTTACAGTAGCTTTTTAAGTGTACAATGAACAGTTTTCTCACTTTGTCACCGCACAATTGAGGTAAATTGTTCTCTCTGCAGTGGTGAAGTCTGAATGCAGATTCGTAATATTGCTTTTGTACAAGATTTCTTTTGAATTTCCACTTTGTTTTCCTTCTGGTATGCTTCAGTCTTTTGTCAGGTTTTCTTTTCTTATAAATGTTAAATAAACTTGACTTTAACAGTTCTGCACAGGAAGGTAGGACACATAGGGACAGGTTTAACAATTTGTAGTTAGCAGAGCTGCAGAAGCTTGATAGGCACTCTAAGGGTATGTCTACACAGCAGCGTTATTTTGGAATAACTGACGTTATTTCGAAATAGCACAGCAAGTGGTTATTTTGAAATAATGTTGAGATGGGGGACTTCTTATTCCAACTCCTGTAATCTTCATTTCATGAGGAATAAGAGAAGTTGAAGGAAGAGTGTTCTTCCTTCAACTTTCTGCACCAAAAGCCAAATTAAGCCTTTTCGACTTCAGCTATGCAAATAATGTAGCTGAAGTTGCGTTCTTAAGTCAACTTTTTCCCTGCACTGTAGACATGCCTCAGCAGATAATTGTAACACTATCTACTGACAATATTGTCTTTCTCAGGTTACAATGGTAAAACAAATTCCTGTAGCAATTACCTGTTCCCTCATGGTTCCCCAGTCTCCTCTAAGCCCCTCAAGGATGCCAAACATTTCACCCTCCATCCAACCATATCTGACAATGAATATTTCCCTTCTCAAATTATTTCCCTTCAATTCAAATTCCTCTCCAGTCCCTCAGAATCACCCTCAGTATCAATAGAATGATAGATCTGCAGAGCTAGAGGGACCTCAAGAGGTCATCTAGTCAATTCTCCACATTTTGAGATGGGATCAAATACAGGCAGTCCCCGACTTACGTGGATCCCTAGATACGAACGGGGTGAGGCAACTCCCGCACATGCCCAGCAGCATTCCCGGGGCTCGCTCACCTGGGTCCTAGGATCCTCCTCCTCCTCTGGCCGGCTCCGACTGGGGTCCCGCAGAGCTGCCGGGCAGAGGAAAAGTGCCTCCCCACGCCCGCTGCCCCCCCCACCCCCCTGCCAGCAACAGGCTGCCCCCTCCCCTGAGCAACAGGCTGCCGAACAGACAAAAGCAGCCTCTCTGCCCCTCCTCCCCTCTATACATGCCAGGCTCCGGGAGCGCAGCAGCGTCCCCGGGGCTCGCTCACCTGGGTCCTAGAATCCACCTCCTCCTCCTCTTTGGCCGGCTCCTCCGGCCTGCCGGCTCCAACTGGCCTCTGCCTGCAGCAGCTGGCCACAGGGACAGGGATCCCGCAGAGCTGCCGGGCAGAGGAAAAGTGCCTCCCCACGCCCGCTGCCCCCCCCCCCCCCGCGGCCTCCTCGCATCCTGCACACCTCCCTCCTCCCCCCCCTGCCAGCAACAGGCTGCCCCCTCCCCTGAGCAACAGGCTGCCGAACAGCAGACAAAAGCAGCCTCTCCGCCCCTCCTCCCCCTATACATGCTGGGCTCCCTGGGCAAACAAAGACTCCACCAAAACAAACAAAGTGCTGGCCTCATTGTGTTAGCAAAAAAAGGACCCTTCTCCTAGAACCCTGGGTGGTGTGTGGAAATAAAGCTATTAGCTCAAAGCATGGTGCAGAGCTGTTTGGTATTTGATGAGTTACTCCTTTAGTCCTGAGTTTGTCACAGGGACAGAAATAGATGTGAAATCTTCTGAACAGGGGAACAGACAGCAAAACAAACATTAGAGGGGAGTTAACCTTTCCCTATGCTATCCAAAACTAAAAAAAATGTTTGGCTAGAGTTTCCCCTACAATATGTACCAGTTCCGACTTACATACAAATTCAACTTAAGAACAAACCTACAGTCCCTATCTTGTACGTAACCCGGGGACTGCCTGTATACCAAAACCCTGCCTGACAGTTTTTTGTCTAATCTATTGTTAAAACCTCCAATGACAGAGATTCAACAACCACTTTAAGTAATCTATTCCAGTACTCAATTTACCTATTGTTAGAAAGTTTGACATAGATCACTTAAATCTGTCTACTGCAAACTAAGCCTATTACTACTTGTCCGTTAGTGGACATGGAGAACAATGGTTCACTGTCATCTTTATAATTGCCCTTTACATATTCAAAGATTAGTATTATTTCCACTCCTGCCTTAGTCTTCTGTTCTCTAAACCAAATGTCTGCCCATTCCTTCACCTTTTCCTTATAGGATTTTTTTCTTAATCACTTATCATATTTGTAGCTGTGCTCTGGACTCTCTCCAATTTGTTTCCTGCTTTCATTGATAAAGAGTGAAATGATCAATTGTTCTTTACTTTCCCAGAGGTACTCCCAAGAAGTAATCTGAAGAAGAGCTCTATATAAGCCTGAAAGTTTGTCTAAAAGATATTACCTCACCATCTTGTCTCTCTTGCATCCCAGAATGACATTTGCAATAACATAGCCATTTTGACTTATTCAATTTCTGATCATGTATAACCCCTCATTGAGTATTTATACATTTGATTTTTCCTTCAAAAGTGTAATACCTTGTACTTGTCTGTGTTGTTTTTTATATTGTTGATTTCCGATTAGTTTTCTAATTCATTAACATAATTCTGAATTCTAATGTTATCTAATATTCTAGGGCTGCATCCACACTGGCATGATTTTGCACAAATACTTTTAACGGAAGAGTTTTTCCGTTAAAAGTATTTGCGCAAGAGAGCGCCTATACTGGCATGTGCCTTTGCACAAAAGATTTTCTTTTGTGCAAAAGCATCCGTGCTAGTGTAGACACTCTCTTGCGCAAGAAAGCTCCGATGGCCATTTTAGCCATTGGGCTTTCTTGCGCAAGAAATTGATGTTACCTGTCTACACTGGCCTCTTGAGCAAGAACACTTGAGCAAGAGGACTTATCCATAAGCAGGAGCATTAGAGTATTTGCGCAAGAAGCACTGAACTTGTACATTACAACGTTAGTGTTCTTGCACAAATACACGTGGCCAGTATAGACAGGCGGGAAGATTTTGTGGAAAAGCAGCTGCTTTTGTGAAAATCTTGCCAATGTAGAGACAGCCTAATATTAAAGTGCTTGTAACCATCTCCAACTCAGTATTCTTTGCAAATTTTAAAAGCATACTCCCGACTCCGTCAGGAAAATTATTAATGAAAATACTAAAGAGTACTGTACCCAAGATACACTTTATAGGACCCTAGCTGATATATAATCATTCTATCTCCAGAGGAAATCACTGATAATTAATGTTTAGGTGAATCTACACTTTTGATAACATGTAAAGAACAGACTCTGAATGAACAGCTAACATGGGTATAAATAGCTGTATTAACAATGAGGCATAGCTTAGAGAAATAGAGTAGACCTATGCACCTGAACCCCATCAACACAGGCTAGCTACGTACCCAGGCAGTGCCTCCCACATCTGTGCTGTTATGTTTAGCAGCAAAGCCAGAGTCTTTTCCTTTCACTGAGAATGGCTCTGGCAGCAGGGAAAGACTCTGGCAGGAGAAAGGCAGCAGGAAAAACTATGGCAGTTGGGAGCTCCATGAGTCTTTTACCACTCCGAGAGCTCTTCACTGTGGTATGTAGTTATGTGCTGCAGTGAGAAATGTGGATAAAGCCTGCCTTTTGCTATGGAGCGTAGCTATCACATATAGTCCCTGTACTCTAGACCATAGATGGGAACTCTCTAGCTCACGGACCATACGTGGTTTGTTAGGGTTAGCTGCTGGTGAGCCCTGAAGCTCCCAATGGCTGCAATTCACCAATCCTGGACAACAGGAGCTCCAGGAAGTGTCATGGGCTACTGCTGCCCATAGGTGCCATCGGCCAGGAAAGGTGAACCATGGCCATGGGGAGTTTTGAGTGGCTGTGCCTGTAGACACTTAGGTAAACAAAGCATCTGGCTGCCCCCCAGTGGCTAATTGTAATGAGTCACATATGGCCAGCAATTCCCTATCCCTGTTGTAGACACCACCATAATGTAGCAGTAGCCTTTGAGTAGTCTTTCAATTAGCTGTGCACCCACTTTATGGTAATTTCTTCTTAGCCACATTTCCCTATCTCACTTAAATGAGAATATCATGTCAGAATTCTTGCTAAGGTCCAAATATATCACTTCTACCATGCCTGAGCTATCCATAAGACTAATTACATTGTTATGATTGCTTAATAATTTATTCGGTATCTTTCTTGGTATTGAATTAGTGAGATTGGTTTATAATTCCCTAGCACCCCCCTTTCCCTCTTTTTGAAAATAGATGCTATATTTGCCCTTCTCTGGACATCCAAGCACATCTGTCTTCTATGAGCTCTCACTGATTATTGCAAATAGTTCAAAGATTGCTTGGGCTAATTTTTAAACACATTAGTGTCCATTTTATCAGTGTGAGCTGACTTGAAAACGTTTAAGTCTAAATATTTTCCTTCATACTCCTCCCACTTCTAAGTCATTTATAGACCCTCAACTTATTTTGTTTTATGTCTCTTACTAGTCAGAAGCCATTCTGAGCCTTAGCCTTTTAGGGCATGTCCACTCTCGGAAATTTTGTAGAAATAACTAAATTTGAAATAACAACTCCCAAAATGACAACATTGAAATAGCATGTTCCCACTATGATGGAACCTCAAAATTAGCCTGAAGGAGGCTCCATTATTGTAGATGTGCTACCTCAACTTAGAGCCTCAGAAAGTACTGGGGAATAATTACTGTGAATTACTCTGGGGAGTAATTATTTTGCAATAGCAGTAGCAGAGCATCCACACTAACACTATTTCAAAATAACAATTTTGAAATAAGTGTTATTCCCCAAGGAAAGCAGAAGTACAAAATAACCAGCCCATTATTTCAAAATAATGGCCCTGGTAATATGGATGCTCTGCTTATTATTTCAAAATAAGAGGAAGGGGGACTTCTTTGAAATTGTTACTGGCCCCTGGACCAGCCAAGAAAATAACAAAAACAGAGGGAGAGCTGAAGTAGCACTAAAGATTCTTAAGGGTAAGATAATACTCACACACATTGCATTCATACTGATAGTTGAAGTAAGCTGCAGACATGGATAGCTTCTGATTTCACAGATAGCTTGAGCTGGACAAGCGTCAGCTTCCTGGAGACCGACCACAAAGTTCATGGCTATCCCTGGAGTCCCTTGGATCTGAAGGAGGGTTACCGCCTTTGATTCAGTCATAGGTTTCACATGCTGTTACATTCCTTCCAAAAGGAGAAGAGGAAGAAAATCTTCCTGGCCACTTGTCAGCTAATTTATCTACTTTCAGGGTCTTTGTCTGCCTTAAAAAGTCACAGATACTAGAACTGCTGTCTTGGTTGGATATTTCTCATTCACACCATACACACATTCTACAAGTTGCATACATATTCATAAGCAATATGGTTTTTAAGCAAAATGAGGCTTCATGGCCTTCGGTACAAGAAATGACAATATCTTGCATTGTACTAAAGATAACATACTAAAGGCATGATAAAAAGCTTAAAAAATTATAACTAAGAAAGCCAAGGTCAGGGAAGAAGGGAAAAATAGAGGAATTTGTCTAGTCAGCTAGTCACCAGTGAAGAGGAGGGAGGGGTGGTCATGTCTGACTGGTTACTGAAATAACTCCCTTGTGCATGACCAAAGACTTAGATTTTGGCATACTTGTTTGTATTACTCTTTTATATTAGTTCCTAGCTATTTGTCTTTGTTTTCACCATTTGTATGTTTCTTTTTTGATTTTTGTATCGTTGCAGCCATACTGATTTCTTCATACTTATCTTTCTTATTCACTAGGATAGTTTGTTGCTTTTATATTATATATTTTTAAAAGCTGCCAGGTTTCCTAAACTCCAATTTTCCTAAGATTTTCTTCCCATGGAACCATACTTACCAATTCCCTACGTTTGTTGAAACCTGCTTTTTAAAAATACATTATCTTTATTTATCTGCTCTCTCTTCTTATTTTCCTTAGAATCATGAACTATCATTTTGTGGTCAATATTATCTAACTTGCTTTCTACCTTCAGCTAGATCCTTCCTACTGTTCAGAATTAAGTATCTCTATTAATTAATACCTGTCTCACTATTTACATATTCCATCATCTGAAACAACATACTTTGCTAAACACATTCTAAAACCTTGTGGAATGGTCTATCTCCTGCCATATTGTTTTTCCAACGGATTTGTGTGTAGTTCCCATGTAGTTAAAGTTTCCCATTACTAGCAGGTCATGTTGTTTGGGTACTTCCATTATTTGTTCTAAAATATATATTATCCATCTCCTTCTTATTTTATGTCCTATAATGACATAGCTCCTGATTTTTCCTGAATCTCTGTCCTCCCACTTCAGCATGCATAAATTAATAAAAAAAGACGCAGTAATCCAAAAAGTAGCTCCAAACACAATGTTAATTTCCCTACCATTGTATGTTACTTTCTTTGCAGGATTCCCTGGAAACAGGATTGTGGAACTCTTTTTTGTTTTTTGTTTGGTTGGTTGTTTTTTGATTGCTAGGTTAGAGCCTTCAGAAGGAATACAAAAATCCTTTTGCTTATCTTGTTGGGATTCTGCTATCTGTACTTCTCTGGTATGTACCAACTCTTCAAGTGTATAACTAAGTCAGCAAATATCTTTCTATTTTAATAAGTGATTGAATTTAGCTTGCTAGAACACAGACTTTCTCTAGGAGAAGATAAGTTACAAGTAATAACCTTTCATAAATTATTGCAGTATGATTTTCCTACTAATTGGTCTCTAAGCATTTCATTTGTCTTCAAGCCAAATTCACATACACCCATCAGAGCATAATGAATTGGGCATGTATTAGACCAAAAGTTTCATCAGGCCTCTGGGCACACTGATAGAATGTCTTACACACAGCAACTATCATTTAGACTAAAGTGTCCTTCTGATATTATAACAGCAGAGGCACAGGGAAATGTATATGATCTATCATAAAACCAGGTAACAGTAGCAAAAACAGTCACTCTGCTTGCCCTGGAGCCTCATCTACAAGTAAATTTCTATCTACCATCTTTATCTGTGTAGCAAAGAAAACTACTAACATGGATAGGAAAAGAAAACAAACAGAATTAGGATTCATGTGGCATAGCTTTAATTATAGATAAACTTATCAGAAGAAACTAGGGGTAAGATTTACAAAGGCCTTTAGGTACCCAATGGGATTTCCAAAAGTTCTTAGGTACCTGAACTTCATTGATTTAAACAAAAATCACCTTATCAAAATGAAATTGTGACAAAATTGATACATTCCCATGAAATCCTTCGATTTCTTTTGATCATCATTTGAGGGAAAGGGAAAACTTGCTGTGTTAAATAAATAGGTCAGAGCTGTTGTATTTGTTTATAAAAGCAATGGGATATCATCTGTGGCCATACAAATTCTTCACATTACCCTGCCAATACAGCTTAATCCATACATATGAGAACAACGTCTAGGTTTCATAGGTATGTCTGCATCAAACTGTGAAGTACAGTTTTGTAACCTTCACTGCAACTTCCTGTGTACTGTGATCTGCACGTTAGGTTAAGACTATAATTGTGTGAATAACTGATTGTGCCATTGGGTCAACAACAGGAAAAAAAGAGGAAAACACGTGATTTGGTTCTGAAATATTCAGAATGTATCATCAACTTAGAAAAGTCTCTGCTATTTTTTTCTGTGCATTAGCGTGCTTTACTACCACATTGTTTCTAAAGGATGTATCTCAGAAATTAGAGCATTCACAGGTAGGTAGTGTCTGTGAATCTGTAGAATCTGTCAGTAACCTAATAAAGGAAATCACAATCAAGAGTTAGAGCTGGTTCAAAACAAAGGCTAGGAGTAGAAGAGAAATTTGCAGTCAGGGTCCAGGGTAGAGTTGTTATGAATCTGAGCCCAAGTCAGGTTTTAAGATCTGGGTCGTATCCAAATCAAGCCAAGTTTGAAGTCAGGAGTTCAGGAGCAGGAATTGTCATGGCAGCTACAGGTGGTCTGGGTTGTTGTCCACGAGACCCTGGAGGCAGGACTTCCCATGAGCTGTGTCTACACCAAGACATGGATGGTGGATCACATGGTCTCAGGAACAAGGTTCATTTATAACAGTCTAGAAGGAATACTGGGCCAGGCTGTAGATTTATCACAATATTCCTCTTTTCTATCAAGATTGTCAGTTATGTTCATGTTGCTACCTAGCAACATGTCCATGCAACCAGATTATTAGAGTAGTGTTGGGGTGGGAAGTGAAAAGTCTTGAATAATTTCAGAAGCACTGTGGTTTTAGTTTTTTGTCAAAATCCAAATTCCTACAGGTTTTGGCAAGACGTAATCTTGATCACTTTACATTTGATCATTTTTAGGAATGCACCCAGCTTTGGAAGTGGTGTGCCATATTTATATTAATTTAAGACAAAAATAATGTAATGTAATTATTGCACACATCTATAAAGTTCCCAGGAACATAAAATGTGAGCAAAAATGATCATATACATGAGTGAACAGTACATTTTATCTATGTATATAAACTCCAATAACTCTGGTATAAGGCAGGTGATACTTCAGGAGTGATTTCAGCTTGTAGAGGGAATAAATCATTTAGAGTCCTTAGGGGAAAATTGTTCTCTCAGATCTGCACTGCAAATCCCTAAAATGTAGCTTTATTTATGTATTTAATGGAGTGTCAGCAGCCTTTGCACTTTACTGAAAGTTTGCTTGTATTCTAGCATCCTCCAAAAAAGACTAAATTCCCAAACTACAAATTGTATGTGCTTGTCATGGTAAAGCACACAAAAGAAGTAGGATGGGAAATCCAAAAGTTGTTCAAATCAAAACAAAATATTAATTTTTATTATGTCAGCTCAAATGGGAAGACAAGAGGAGATATTTTGATTTCACAGTAGTTCTGAACTTTGCTAGAATATTAACTGGAATAATTTGAATGTATTGTAATGTGTAGTTAATAGGGTAGGGGTGGGGAACCTCCAATGCATCAAGAACACACAGTTCATCAGGATTAGCCACTAGTGGTCTGTTTATCTGAGCGTCCACACGCATAGAGCCCTGCAGCTCCCAGTAACCCTGGTTCATCATTCCTAGGTAATGGGAGTTGAGGGAAGTAGCATAGGCTGGGCCGCCATTTCCCACAGTTCCCATTGATTGAGAATGACAAAAGATGGCCCCTGGAAGCAGTAGAACACCATGACTGCAGACAATCAGAGTGCCTGGAGGCCCACCAGCAGCTAACTCTGATGAACCATGGGGTAGAGATTCCTCATCCCTGCAACAGGGGATTGTCTAACTACACTTGATTTTGCACATGAATCAACTAAATGAGAGACCAGGAAAAGGCAGATCTACGTGATTGGGGTCTCCTTACTGAGAAGAATAGACAGGCCTGTAACCAGAGCTGATCCAGAGAACAGAAGGGTGTGCTGTCTGCCAGGTGCTAAGATACAGGATGTGGAACTGAGGTTGAAGAGGATCCTAAAGGAAGTGGGAAAGAATCCATTGATCATCCTTCATGTAGGAACAAATGATACTGTTAGATTCTTGCTGGAACAAATCAAGGGAGACTATGCCAGGTTGGGGAGGACGCTTAAGGAAATCGAGGCTCAGGTGATCTTCAGTGGGATTCTGCCTGTTCCTAGAGAAGGGCAACAAAGGTGTGATAGAATTACGATGCTCAATAGATGGCTCAGGCAGTGGTGCTATAAGGAGGGCTTTGGGATGTATGGCCACTGGGAGGCATTCATGGACAGAGGACTGTTCTCTCAGGATGGACTTTACCTAAGTAGGGAAGGAAACAGACTTCTAGGATGGAGGCTGGCACAACTAATTAAGAGAACTTTAAACTAGGAATTTGGGGGTGACGGTTGGGAGATGTCCAGGTAATCTCTATGCTGGATTTTAGCATTGAGAGGTAGGAAATGAAGTAAGAAAGGACATAGCCGGGGGTAGGAGAATGGACATAAGGAGGAAGGGCAGAATGGATACTAGTCTAATAGGTCATATTGAAGGTACAATGTCCATGCCAAATGGGGTAAAGAATGTGAGTGAGGTGAAACAGCAAAAATTAAGATGTTTTACTCCAAATGTGAGGAGCCTAGGTAACAAAATGGAGGAACTAGAGCTACTGGTCCAGGAAGTGAAACCAGATATTATAGGAATAACAGAAACATGGTGGAATACTAGGCATGATTGGTGTGCAGGTATTGAAGGGTATGTGCTGTTTAGGAAAGACAGAAATAAAGGTAAAGGTGGTGGAGTAGCATTGTATATCAATGATGAGGTAGATTGCAAAGAATTAAAAAGTGAAGGAATGGAGAAGACAGGGTCTGTCTTGGCAAAAATCACATTGGGGAAGAAAACTATTAGATCCTCCCCTGGAATAGTGCTTGGGATGTACTATAGACCACCAGAATCTAATTTGGATACAGATAGAGACCTCTTTAATGTTTTTAAAGAAGTAAATACTAATGAAAACTGTGTAATCATGGGAGACTCCAACTTTCCAGATATACACTGGAGAACAAATACTGCTAATATTAATAGATCTCAGATTTTCCTAGATGTGATAGCTGATAAATTCCTTCATCAAGTAGTTGTTGAACCAACAAGGAGGGAAGCCATTTTAGATTTGATTTTGGTGAGTAGTGAGGACCTCATAGAAGAAATGGTTGTAGGGGACAACCTTGGCTCGAGTGATCATGAGCTAATTCAGTTCAAATTAAATGGAAGGATAAACAAAAATAAATCTGAGACTAGGTTTTTTTATTTCAAAAGGACTAATTTTAATAAATTAAGGAAATTAGTTAGGGAAATGGATTGGACGAAAGAATTTATGGATCTAAAAGTGGAGGAGGCCTGGGATTATTTTACCAAATTCTAGGTAGAAGCCAAACTCAAACATCTTAATGGGAGTAAATTGGGGTGCCCAGATAATCTTCATCCAAGAATATTAAAGGAACTGGCACATTAAATTGCAAGTTCATTAGCAAAATTTTTTAATGAATCTCTAAACTCAGGGGTTGTACCATTTGACTGGAGTATTGATAATATAGTTCCTATTTTTAAGAAAGGGACAAAAAGTGACCCGGGTAACTACAGGCCTGTTAGTATGACATCTGTAGTATGCAAGGTCTTCGAAAAATTTTTGAAGGAGAAAGTAGTTAGGGACATTGAGGTTAATGGCAATTGGGACAAATTACAACATGGTTTTACGAAAGGTAGATCGTGCCAAACCAACCTGATCTCCTTCTTTGAGAAAGTAACAGATTTTTTAGATAAAGGAAATGCAGTGGATCTAATCTACCTCGATTTCAGTAAGGCATTTGATACAGTACCATATGGGGAATTATTGGTTAAACTGGAAAAGATGGGGATCAATATGAAAATTGAGAGGTGGATAAGGAACTGGTTAAAGGGGAGACTACAGCAAGTAGGTGAACTGTCAGCCTGGAGAGAGGTTACTAGCAGAATTCCTCAGGGATCAGTTTTGGGACCATTGTTATTTAATCTTTTTATTACTGACCTTGGCACTAAAAGTAGGAGTGTGTTAATAAAGTTTGCAGATGATACAAAGTTGGGAGGTATTGCCAATTCTGAAAAGGATCGAGATATCATATAGGAAGATCTGGATGATTTTGTAAATTGGAGTAATAGTAATAGGATGAAATTTAATAGTGAGAAGTGTAAGGTTATGCATTTAGGGATTAATAACAAGAATTTTAGTTATAAACTGGGGACACATCATTTGGAAGTAACGGAAGAGGAGAAGGTCCTCGGAGTCCTGGTTGATCACAGGATGACTATGAGCTGCCAATGTGACATGGCCGTGAAAAAGGCTAATACAGTTTTGGGATGCATTAGGCAAGGTATTTACAGTAGACATAAGGAGGTGTTAGAGCCATTATATAAGGCATTGGTGAGACCTCATTTGGAATACTGTGTGCAGTTCTGGTCTCCCATGTTTAAGAAGGACAAATTCAAACTGGAACAGATACAAAGAAGGGCAACTAGGATGATCTGAGGAATGGAAAACCTGTCTTATGAAAGGAGACTCAAGGAACTTGGCTTGTTTACCTTAACCAAAAGAAGGCTGAGGGGAGATATGATTGCTCTCTTTAAATATATCAGAGGGATAAATGCCAGGGAGGGAGAGGAACTATTTAAGCTCAATACCAATGTGGACACAAGAACAAATGGATATAAGCTGGCTATTAGGAAGTTTAGACTCAAAATTAGGCGAAGGTTTCTAACCATCAGAGGAGTGAAGTTCTGGAACAGCCTTCCAAGGGAAGTAGTGGGGGCAAAAGACCTATCTGATGTCAAACCTCGGTGTCTTCGTACCTCGGTACCTTTGCTAGTCTGGACTGTCAGTGTCAGTGTCGTCTGTCAGGGTCATCCTGGTGCACTCCTGACAGGACCTCTACTCCATCGGTGATGATAAACTTTCGGTTGCGTGCGTAACAATCGGTACTCCCTTTATCTAGAGTGTTAGACCCCGTGCACTTGGGTCAACACAGGAGATCTCTGAGAGGCCCTGGAAACGACAGATGCAGGCAAGGTTTGAAATCAATCGAGCAGGTTTATTGTCAAATGCGAAGCTCTACCAGTTGGTAACAGAGATCAGTACAATGTTACACCACTGGGCACTATGGCCCACATTGACAAGGTACCAACACCGGGAAGGCCTATTGCCATATATCAGATATTAACAGCAGCTAGTCAATGTTAAGCTACTGTGCATTCTGTAATGACACCTGCCATTCAGGTGCCTAGTGCACCCCTCCGAGGTCGGCCGGAGAGCACCCTCTGTGGTGTCCTTTTATAGACAGGTACAAACAACTTACATCATTTCTTTACGTACCAGGTTACCACCTTCTGTTGCCTAGATACCATCCCTTACCTTACGGAAGGGGGGCTTACTTACTATCCTTCATACTGTCAATTCCGACCTGGTCCTGAACCTAGGTCGGTATGTGCATTAGTTTTTAGGGAGTCTTTGTACCAGGACATTCCTTAAGATGTTCCGTTACTCCCTTTTGGCTTACAGTCTGTTCTCGGTCCCTCCCTGTGTCCTAACTTACACAATCACACAGTTATAAGTAGGGCCTCTTTCTTGGCTCCTGTGTTACTGAACCAAAGTCTTGCTCACTAGATTGCAGGCCTGTTGCTGTTTTCCTGCTAAAGCCATGTTACTGACCCTCAACTTACTACATCTGGCTTCAAGATTCAGTTAGATGGGTTTATGAAGGGGATGGTTTGATGAGATAACATGATCCTGGCAATTAATTGACTTTTCACTATCAGTGGTGAATAGGCCAATGGTGGGAAGATAGGAGTTACATTTTTTTGGTGAGTCTTGCCCACATACTCAGGGTTCATCTGATCGCCATATTTGGGGTCGGGAAGGAATTTTCCTCCAGGGTAGTTTGGCAGAGGCCCTGGAGGTTTTTCACCTTCCTCTGTAGCATGAGGCATGGGTCACATGGGGCGCGGGAGGATTCTCTGCATCTTGGGGTCTTTCAACCATTGTTTGAGGACTTCAATATTTGAGATATAGGTGAGAGGATTATTCTAGCAGTGGGTGGGTGCGATTCTGTGGCCTGCATTGTGATCTATCTGATCATAATGGTCCCTTCTGACCTTAAAGTCTATGAGTCTATGAGATACCATTCAAAATCCTATAATGAAGCATGCCCCCTACATATATGACACTACCTGGAGGAATGAGGCTCCATACAAAATAATGGATCCTAAGAGATAGCATTTCAGTCTGACCCATATGATCCTTTTACAGTATTGTTCATGTTACTTAAAGGAAAAGAATGCTCTGTGGTACACTGTTCTCCTTCCTCATGGATTCTCAGAAACGTGTGTCCACTGCCTGCTCTGAAAATGCCCTACAGATCCAAACATTGACATCCTTTGAGCCATTCAGACTGTGAAACTGAACTGTGTAAGCTTTTCAAAATGTCCATCAATGTTATGAGAAGCATGTGTCATTCCAGTTTCCTCACAGATACTAGCAATGCAGGAGGGGTTGACCAGACTCATATTCATAGGTGTAGCACTACTGCTGCAGCGTTTACATTTTAGGACTAATTCTAATTGCAGCTGGGGAAAAAAGTGTCTGAATTATGTCTGAGGTAGTTCTTAGATATTCTTGTAACTTATCTACCATGTCTGGGTTAGATTCATTGAAAGAAGCCCTTTATATTTCCTAGTCACCACATGTCAATGAACACATTTCAGCATTTAGCAAATCTTGAGCTAAATGTACGGTTCAAACCAGTGCAGCTATTCAGATAAGCTGATTAAGGTGTCTACACATAGAAAAGATATTTACATGAAGACAGCAATGATTACAGCGGGAACAAGTTTGCAATCAACCAACACTGGGCTACTAGGCCAACCTCTCAGACAAAAGCACAAGGTTGCTCCTGACAGTATCTATATATGCAGTTTCATTTAGTGGGGTTTAGTAGTTGCTGTAAGTTCAAATGAAAATGCTTTTTGTGAACCTTTTAGACCACAGGAAATAAGAATGTTCCCTCCTGCTGAGTGGATTTGGCAGTGGCAAGGACCAGGTTCAGTATTTCTTAATAATACAAAATAGAACTGGCTTAGTAACCAGAAAAAAATAGCTTTCCCCCTGGGTGCCTCTAAGAGGCAATATTTCCCCACTTTAAAGCACTGAGTCTGTGTTTAACAATAGAAAACTTTTATAAATAGGGAAAGGGACCCTAGCACTAATTTGGGGAAACATTACATTTAAAAGCACGTGCCATAAGCAAACTAGAGCTCACAGAGTGTTGGGCAGCGTCCTTTGCTTCAGTTTCACACTAGGAAGTGGAAATGTCTGACAAGGAAGTATCCCTTTCACATATCACTCCCCTCTTCACTGCTGTGCCCCACTCACAATTGGCTGTCTTTAGTTAGCAAAGACTCAACAGTTCATAAACAGGGGTTTACTTCCCTGGCGGCAGAAAGGATTGCCACCTCCTGGCCAAGGTGGGAGGAGGCCTGGTTCCGTGCTCCCAGAAGGGACGGGACTTTGAGTGGAAGGGGCAGGGCTGAGACTAGCCTGCCCCAGCCATCCCTTCAGGGGCATCTAAAGTGTGCCAGACAGGTTACAATGGCAATTTAAAAGGCCTGGGTCACAGCAGGAGCAGCAGCAGCGATCAGGAGCCTAGGGATCTTTTAAATCGCTAAGTCTCAGAGCAGTTTCCATCTTGCTTCACCCCATCGGCAGCCCTGTTCACCACCCACTTCTGCAGGAGAGGGTATTTGGAACAAAAATACCTCAGCTGCAGCCTCCAAATCTGGCTGAGTCTCTATTCTGACATTTCTCCATCATTGCTGGCTGCTGCTGCTTCTGTGATATAATATGCTTAAATTCTGCCACTTAACCAAGTTCTCAATGATTAGTTCCAGTAGAGTCTCTGTGTCATCTTTCACCATCCTAACACAAGGTCTATGTGTTAGCCTTACATCTGTTCAGCAGTGATGTCATCACTAATAATCACCAACTGGAAAGAAGAACTTTTAATTGAGTCTAATCAGCTCCGTCACTAAACACTGGAGAAAGAAAAGTCAAATGATGCCTACGATTTTAAGCAGCATCTATACCACCAGACAGAAATACCTGTTTCCAGATCCTGTCGTCTTTGCTGTGATTTCTCATCTCTACCTCCTGTTAAGGAATGAGGTTCAGTTTAGAGAGTTGTTCCCTGAGTCAGGGGCTGATAAGCGTAGTTATGTTGACCTTTACTGGTACAATAGGGATAACAACATTTAATTATCAAATATTAGAGTGATTTGTAATCCAAACCAGCCAAAATTCATTCTTTTAGCAAAAGCAGCTCCATCTATGGCACATAGAGTCAATGTTTGTATGCAAAACCAGTTTGCTCCTGAAGTCTTTTCTCCCAGTTGATCTCTAGATGTCGGGGAGAACTCATTCAGACGGTGCTTACAAAAGTAAAAAGACAGATGAGGAGAAGCAGAGACATAAGATATCAGTATCTAGGGAGGAAGAAGGTGTACAGATTTCTAGAACTGGAAGATGAATAATCCAGAGATAAATGTGTGGTATATAATACATAATCTGTGTGAGGGATCAATGAGAGCCTGAAAAGTCAGATGGAGCATAGCCATGGAAAACTCATCACAGTAAAGGTAAGGACTATCTTACAGTTTCTGGCAATGGAATTGTTACACGGGCTGAATATCAGAAACACTTTTTTCAGCATCAGCCACCTCACAGTGTATTGATCATTTTCTCACTGCTGTCTCCAGGTGAGCTAGTTAGTGCATTAGCTTTCCAAAAGGATGACAGCACAAACAAGACACCATAAAACAAGTTTTATTACACCCCGTGTGTTGCAGACTGCACAGACATCCAGTTAAGGCCACACAGAAAAACTAGACAGTTTAAGAGCCACAAACCCACCTATGAACATGATGGTAAGATGCATTTTGAAAAGTAGCATCACAGATCAAGTCATGAAGTACCCAGGGTCATATCAGGAGTTCTGCAGACTGATGTCATACAATCTAGTCTAACTAACCTCTTTGGCATTGATCAAAAGATTGAATAAGATTGGCTATAGACCAATTAAAAGCAGCTGCATCTTACATGTTCAGTAGGAGCCAATCAATTTAAAATCAATTGCAATTCCAGGTGACAGTTCTTTCTCCCTGAAGCCCTAATTAATGAGTCAGGTAAAACCTCCCTGGAGTTCATAAGAGGAAACCATATATTTTCATAATGCATGTCACAGGTTCTTGGTTTTCCCTATTACACAATCCTTTAAAAACAATTATTTCTCGATTCTAGTATATTGCACATGTAGCAATGCAATAGGTAGCACTTTAAGAGATAGAAACTGAAAGAGAGCAAAATAATGAGACTGGAAATCAGATCATTTATATCCCAATCACAGTGATATGTGTGAGAATGCTAAAGATTCAGAGAGTTAAATTTAAATAATAAACTGGGTCAGAGGATCTGATGTATATATGTCTCAATCACAAAAGGCAGTTGGTATTAATAGATCGGGTGAGAATTTTTTTTCATTGATAAATAATTTATGAAAGATGCCAGGTTTTTATCAACATTGACATGTTTAGTTTTGATAAAACATCATTATACAAAATGAAATGCAACTTTTTGGTGATGTTATAACATCCTGCTTTGATAGTTTCCAAATAGAATTATTTTATTTTTCCAGTCAAAGTGACTTTTTGAAACAAAATTCATCCTTCTCTATATTAAACATATTAAAGGTCAAAATTGGACCAATTTGTTCAACTCATCCAACACATATTTAAAAAAAATTCATTTACAAAAATGTTGGAAAAGTTTTGTTCTAGTTCCATTTCAAAATGGAAAAAAAATTCAAAATTGCAGAATTTCCTATGCTACAGAAAATCCATTTCTAATCAGGCTCTAGTATTTAGGCTCACTTCAAATATTTTTAAATCTGTTTTTCTTCTCACATAAGAAGCATTAGAAAATTGAGTTCTGTGAGCTAAACCAAAGAACAAAGTATTCTGTGACCACATTCTAATTGCTAGTGTACACAAAGTATAGTGATGTGGCCAGAGAAGCTTGACAGATGCTGTTTAATATCTCTGCACTTCTAGTTGACCACATGTTTATCCATCTGGCCAGCCTGCAGGATTACTACTGTGTAGAAACCTCGGTAACAACATTCCCAGCCATAAGTCTCAGGCTACATCATTTATTTCTAAATCTGGTGCAGAAGTCCGTATAATGATGTAGAATAAGTACTGGTAAGAGGTCTCCCATTGTAAGGCAGATGGAAAGAAGGGGACTTGACAGAATTGGAGAATAGCCAAAATCAGGGGAATGTGGTATGTGTTATATCAATAGCTGGAAGAATATGTGATTTTTAAAGTCACTGTACACTAGGATATAAATGGACTACTTGGAACTTACGACTTGAAGCATTTGCACTTTTTTTTTTTAATAAACTGGTCCCGAGGAAGAGTATTATTGAATAAAGAGAGTCTAGCATGGAGTTCTTGAGTTTCCAGAGGGAAGAAACTGAGGTGGGTGTGCATGGTATGTTGTGGCGTGCAGTAGGAGGGGGCAACCTTTGACAGAGTCAAGGGATGATGAAAATGACAATAAAGATCCAAAATTTTGCTAGGACATGGGCAAAGTCTAGGTCCAGGTATTAAATTGGACCAGCATATTTTGGTCACCCTTTAGTTACTACAAGGAAAATGACTGACTTTTGCAGGCTTGAAAAATTTAAATGAAAACATAAATAAAAATGTTATGGTAGAAGGTAGATCTCAAAGGGGAGATGAGAAAAGAGAGGAGAAACAAGTGACAAGTGTGCTCCTCATCAACATAAATGCAGACCCCACACTGTTAGACTTAGTTTGAAAATAAATTAAAGACAAGGAAAGTGTGTGTGTGTGTGTGTGTGTGTGTCGGCGGGGGGGTTTGTTGGGAAATCTGAGATGGCTTTGTTTTCTGTACAATGTATACTCTATGTGATGTGTATATAGAGCTCAACAGCCTCACATTCTCAGAGTTCAGTTCAGAAAGGCAGAGAATAAGCACTTCCCATTCTTTTTTGTAAAAATTACCATTTGTGCTTTCACATTCTTCCCTTCATATAATGCAAAGGCCCATCTCACTGAAAATGCCAAAATGTTATTCGTGTATGAAAAAAACATAATACAGGTTGGCCATCCCTGGTCTGGCACCATCGGAACCTGCTGGGTCCTGAACGAGAGAATTTGCTGGACCGGGGGATGTCTCCTGCCACTGACTCCTAAGCCCATGGCCTACTGCTTTGCCCTCCCGCACACCCAGTCTGGCTGGGCTGTTTGCCCAGATGCTGCTGGCTCCCTAGGCAACACAGGTTCTGACTCTTGCCATGGGGTTCCAGCTCCATGCATCTGGGGGCAGCAGCGAGGGACAGGCCCTAGCTACGCACGCCAGCGGGCAGCTGTGGGCATCCAGCAGGCTGGTGTGGGTCTCCGGCCCTGCTGTGCCACTGGGCTCAACTCCAGTCTCATGCTCCTGCAAGCTGCTGTGGTTTCCTGACCCTAGGCTTCTGGGGGGTGGATGCGCCCATAGACTCCAGTCCCTCACTGCCACAGGGATGCAACCTCAGCTCTAGCTCTTGGGAGCTGCCAGATGATGGCCTGGTGCTCCGGCATGGTCTTGCACTGTCTCCATCTGGGATGCCAAACTTGTTGCCCAGGTCCTGGCTGGCCCTCCTGACTTTAGGTGCAGCAGTGGGATTGCCAGCAGCTGGTGAGTCCCCTCCCCAGGAAATCCCAGCTGGGCACAGCAGCAGTGGCTAACTCCCAGGAATCCCCGAGAGAAACAGAAGCAGCAAAGCTGCAGAGCCCTGTCCCTGAGATGCCTCAGTGGGGTGGGGTAGAAGTGGGGCTGTGGCAGCTGGGGAGCTCAATCCATGGAGAGCCCCATCTGGCTGGTGGCAGTGTTCCAAGCCCAAGGCCTGTAGCAGAAGGGCTGGTGCCTAGTGGCAGTATGGCTGGAGGCGAGCCAGCCAGAGGGAGGTACAGGAGGGAGGGATAGCTCAGTGATTTGAGCATTGGCCTGCTAAATCCAAGCTTGTGAGCTCAATCCTTGAGGAGGCCATTTAGGGATCTGGGGCAAAATCTGTCAGGGATGGTACTTGGTCCTGCTGTGAAGGACTGGACTCAATGACATTTCAAGATCCTTTCCAGCTCTAATAGATAGGCATCTCCATTAATCCTGGGAGGCCTGTGGCAGGGGACTTCCCCTGATCCAATAAATTCCCTCATTTGGGACTGGTCAGGTGCCAGACCAGGAAAGTCCAACCTGTATTCTCTGAGGGTACATCTACATTTGCTCCCTAGTTCAAACTAGGGATGCAAAAGTAGGTGACCAAAATTACTAATGATTTGGGGATTTAAATATCCCATGCTTCATTGGCATGATCTCATTGGTGCGTTACTCTGCTCAACAGCTGTTTCGAAAGTGCAGGCTGGGACACGTTAGTTTGAACCAAACTCCTTGGTTCGAACTAACCTTACTCCTGAGAGGATAATCTTATCAACATTTTGATACGTGGTACAATTGGGTGCTCATGTAATGACTAGTGAGTCAAAGTCAGGACATCGATTACATCAACTGTCCTTCCTTATTGTGTTCAATAAACCCTTCTGAATTAAGCCGAGTGTTAAATCATCTAATTAAAAAAACAAACAAACAAAGAGCTCAGTGAAGATTAGAAAACAATATGTTTAGCAAGTGTAATAATTTACATGGTACAGACTCATGTGCATATAAAACATTGTGACAAAATTGTTATTTAAATTAAAAATATACAATGGAGTGAGCACTTCTTTTAGGCAACTGGTTATTAAGGTGTCCAAAACCAATTCTCATTTAACCAGTTAGTAGACAATCAATTAATGCTCTGCAAAACCCATCAATTTTCTAATCAGGAAATTTATGTTAACACTCTGAAAAAAGGAAAGAAAATAGTAATTTAAATGATTTTGCTTTTCTTTGATTGTCTGAAGTATTTGTCACAAAAGAAATCACAGTGTCAAGTGATTTTATTTTTGCCATTTAGGGATAGAATCTCAGTAGCCATTTTAAAACATTTAAAAGATTCATCTACAGTTCTTCAAATGACAGGAATTTCACATTGAGTTGCTATGATTAGTCCTGTTAAAACTGCCGCCTCCCAGTTTAACCAGGGGTTATCCTAGATTTCTATTGCATGTAAAACAGTATCTGAACTTTTCTTATCAAGGGGAAAAGCGTGACTTATATAAGCCAAAGCACATGGGTCTTGCACAATGATTCTCTGACAAGATTTGTGGGGGTGTGAACATTGCTTTTTGGAATATGAACCACCAGAGATGTTGCAGATTCCTTTTGTTCCATGATTCTTTGTGAATAGGATTAACCAATTCATCTCTAGCTTTCTGTATTCCATTGTTTCTTATTGTCAAGTACTATGGAGAAAAAATCATTAATTTCTTCCATACTTTTTCTTCTCCCTCCCATCTATTCTCTATCAATACAACTGCAGAGATGCCCAGAAGTTCCAACTTCATCAGGGATGCATTGCGAAACATGAAGGCATACTAGAAATCAGAACCTCCCTATGGTGGGAAATTCTGAGGTTTCAGAATTGATGTGGACACAATGGCTGTGTCTAGACTACATGCCTCTGTCGGCAGAGGCATGTAGATTAGACACATAGGCAAAGGCAAATAAAGCCGCGATTTAAATGATCGCGGCTTCATTTACATTTACATGGCTGCCGCGCTGAGCCGACAAACAGCTGATTAGCTGTTTGTTGGCTCACGCGCTAGTCTGGACGTTCCCCCTGTCGACACCAAAGCCCTTTGTTGACAGCCCCGTTATTCCTCGTGGAATGAGGTTTACCGGGGCTGCTGACAAAGGGCTTTGATGTCGACAGGGGGAACGTCCAGACTAGCGCGCTGAGCCGACAAACAGCTGATCAGCTGTTTGTCGGCTCAGCGCGGCAGCCATATAAATGTAAATGAAGCCACGATCATTTAAATCGCAGCTTCATTTGCCTTTGCTGAACAAACAAATCTACATGCCTCTGCCGACAGAGGCATGTAGTTTAGACGTACCCAATGAGACATCAAATATGATTGAAGACAGAACCCCAGCTTTATTTAAATCTTTATCTAATTATAGTGAACACCCCAAAATACTTGGTAGGATTGTTTCAGTGCAGGTCTTAGTGGGCCCAATGGACTATAAATATCAAGGAGGAATATGAAAGCCATGCCTCTTCTATACCCTTATATCTGCCAAAGAATCACTACAATTCTTTGGGTGCATCTAAACTACATCCCTCTTTCGAAAGAGGGATGCAACTTAGATATATCAAAATTGCAAATGAAGCTGGGATTTGAATTTCCTGCACTTCATTTCAAAAATCACATCACGGCTATTTCAAAAGTGAAACCATGGTCTAGATATGGTTCTTTCAAAAAGAAAAGCCTTTTTTGAAAGATCCTGTATTCCTCAAAAAATGGGCTGTGTCTACACTGGGCCACTTATTCCGGAAAAGCAGCCGCTTTTCCAGAATAACTTGCCAGCTGTCTACACTGGCTGCTTGCTTTTCCGGAAAAGCAATGACGATCTACTGTAAAATTGTCAGTGTTTTTCCGGAAAAACTATGCTGCTCCCGTTTGGGCAAAAGTCCTTTTCTGGAAAAACTGTTCCGGAAAAGAGCCAGTGTAGACAGCACAGTAGTCTTTTCCGCAAAAAAGCCCCGATCGTGAAAATGTCGATCGGGGCTTTTTTCCGGAAAAGCGCGTCTACATTGGCCACGGACGCTTTTCCGGAAACAGTGCTTTTCCGGAAAAGCATCCTGCCAATGTAGACATGCATTTTCTGGAAATACTTATAATGGAAAACTGTTCCGTTTTAAGCATTTCCGGAAAAGGGTGCCAGTGTAGACGTAGCCATGGGGTTTACAGGATCTTTTGAAAAAGCCTTTTCTTTACTAAAGAACCGTGTCTAGATTGCAGTTTCACTTTCAAAATAGCATTTTTTTGAAAAAACGCCATGATGCGATTATGCAAATGAAGTGTGGGAAATTCAAATCCCAGCTTCATTTGCAATTTTGATATGACTAATTTACATCCCTCTTTCGAAAGAGAGATGTAGTCTAGACATAGCTTTTATATCTTGAGCTTACAAAATACCATAGATGAAAAGGGAGATTTTCAGATTTCTATCAGGCATACTGCTAACTAGTATATTGGAAACAATGCTATGTTCTTCTTTTGGGAAATTAACAATAGCATGTTGCTTGGACAGCAAGAAGCACATGTAGTGATCTGGAATTTCTGTTTTTCTAAGTTGTGGAAATCATATAGTGGAAAAGCCAACTGTATAAAGTAGACAAGAAACAAATATGATAGCTCATTTTGTTTACCTCATAAGATTCTGACATCCTTACCCCCAATTAATAGTTCTTTACATCATAAGAAGTCTCACTGAAGTCAATGGGACTGCTCATGTAATCTCAAAATTTTATCCTATTTCTTGTGTGTGTGTGTTTGGAAGATGATTGTAAATTAGATCCTCTTTTGTCAGCAATAGGCAGCATTTGTAGTAAAACCTAGTGATCTGGGCTGAAATAATAACTTTTTCTTCTATGTGGTCATCTGCAAATATTTTAGTCTGCCATTTTTCTTTGTTTCTGACTCTGTGGCATAGGCAAAATGACTGCAGCCTCTGACTTTGGCATGAGCCATAATATATCTATGGCATTCAATAAGAACATCTCTAAAATTATTTTTAAGAACATATCAAAAAGCATCATTTTATGTGGTAGGAGTATGAATCATTCCTGCTCGTTCTGCTTTTAATTTCTTTCTTTCAAAATCAACATGTTATGCTTTTGAATTAGTACTCTAAGCTCTCCTAAGATTATTCTGCTATATTTACAGACAAATTTCAGCCAATTTTGTATACAAATAAACCAAAAAAACCCAAAAAAACACTGCAGGAAAGAATGCACCCTCATCAACACACACCTAATGAAAAATACAGTTAACAACTGCCAATCAAAGAGATAGTCAAGTTGATTATTTCAGAAATTAACAAGAATTGGTATCAGCTAGAAATATAAAATGTTAGGAGCTGGAAAAAAATATTTGCAGCTCCCCTTTACTAGAGGGACCTTTGAATTTTATTAGAAGTGTTACAGTTTGGAATAGTCTGTGTACTGCAATCTAACTTTAGAGACCACTACTCCAATGATGCTTGGGGGAGGAGTGAAAGACTTCCTCTTCTAGGGAGTGCAGAGATTGCAGGTAGTGGACTCCATTTTGAGAAGAGGAACCACATTACTGGGGTGGAGTCTGATCTTACCAGGAGCTGCTGCTCAGAGCATGCTGAGGATATGTTCAAGCAAGGAGCTTCAGAGGTGGTTGAGGCTTCCACTAGATCCAGGAGCATAACTTGCCGGGCCTAGAGCTGATTGAAAAGGGCTTGCAGTGAAGGAATTGTGAGTAACCCCTATCATAAGTAGGTCCTGCAGCTTAGCAAGCCTGGGATGGAAGTTTTCATCCCTGCTGTACCCAGCTTAACATAGCCTGGAGCCCTGCAAGCTCAAACAGCAGGTGGGCTTTATAAGCTCTAAGCCATGCCTGGAGCTGGGAAACTACAAAGCGGTAAACAGGTTAGACCGTGGTCTCAGCCCATAAAAGTCATAAGAATGGTGTTGATCCAGGTACTTGCACACCTGGAGAAACAACTGTAGTATAAGATCACTGGGAGAACTGCCATTCTGAGTTTCACCAGCAACCTAAACCTCGAAGGGTGTCCTGAATCCCCCTAGCTGGAGCCACGTCCACTGCATCTGGGTGCAAGGTAACCGGAGCGGGACTCTTTGCAGACCTGAAAGGACATAAGCATTTCCAAGTGCCTGTTACTCTTATATGCATTGCTTTGCCTATGCTGATTGTTGTATTACTTTGCAGTAGCTGTGTAACCATCTGACAGTATTAAGCCTGTAATAGTAGTGACGTAGTGAGATTATTAAAAGCAACTATCTATCCCTAATCGACTCTGACTTGAAGCGAATCCACAACCCTGTTGGGCCTGCCAGTGTGAGTTGTCAACACCCACCCTTGTTTAGAAGAGCACTTGCAAGGGGAGGGTCAAAGCAAAGACACTTAGGGTATGTCTATACTAGCTCCCTAGTTCGAACTATGGAGGCTAATGTAGGCATTTGAAGTTGCAAATGAAGCATGGAATTTAAATATCCCGGGCTTCATTTTCATCTTCCCAGGTGCCGCCATTTTTAAATCCCCCTTAGTCCGAACTCCGTGCCCACGAGGAGTAACGGTAGTTCGAATTAGAGATCCTAATTCAAACTACCTACTCCGTGCTGCGTGTAGCCGCGGGCACGGAGTTCGGATTAAGGGGGATTTAAAAATGGTGGCGCCCAGGATATTTAAATCCCGGGGGGTGTTATACCTATGCCATGGGTATAACCATTATTATTCTTTTTTATTTATTATTCTTGGAGGGTCCAAATATATGACATTGATTGTGTACAGGGGCCAGTCAGCATGTGGCAGTTGATTTTTGGATATATAATTTAGCAGGTATAGTAAAGACCCACAACATCAAACATTGAGGGCATGTCTATAAAAGGAAATTACTTGAAAATAACTTATTTCAAAATAATAACTCCCAAATTAACTATTTTGAAATGGCATGTCCACACTACAGGGAAGCCTTGAAATTATTCGGAGGCAGGCTCCTTTAATGTGGATGTGCTACCTCAACATAGAGCCCCAGGAAACAATGGGGAGTAATTACTTTGTATGACTCTTTGTAAGATTGAGGATAAGGCATTCCACAGAATGTAATATTGGGTAAGCATTGCTCTGCAATGGAGACTGAAATGGCAGAATCCACATGAAAGAGGTGTGCATCTCTGTGCCCTCAAAATGTAGTTGAAATTGTCTTGTGTTCAGAAATGATCTTAGTTTCATTGACTATATTAAATAACATGGGAAATAATCAGCAAAGTTTGTTTCAAATGCCTCAGTGATTAAAGCAATTGTCAGTTAACACCATTTAACTCTTGATAGTGATGACTTCTACACTGCTGAGTCACTTGAGGTTTGCCTACAAAGGCTCTCAATATCCAAAACAACAATGAACACATCATCAGTCATAGCTATACTTACTGGGAGGTCCAGTATGATAATTTAATCTACTTGGTTCATTTCTGAAGCCATTATGAGATCATTAATGAATGACAAATGCTTTCTCATCTTGGAGTGGAAGATAGAACCTAGGATGTGGTGGATGTCCAATTGTCCTTGAAATAAGACCAGCTACGGACTTTGCAGTCAGCCTAAAAAAATGATGGTTTCAGAAGAGGAGGTAATTGGCAGCACTCCAGAATAAAAAATTGCTTTCATAGGGATAGCTAGTAGAAGTGTGTCAGGCTTTTATAGAAAGATGCCACATTACAAAAATAAACACTCCTGGAGGAAGAATCTAAGCAATATTACACATTCAGAACACAAGTGTTTCTAATGCCAACAGATCCTAAAACAAGGCATCTTCTGCTATTCCAAAGGCATATCTCTCCGATTGAGTGACACCAGAAATAAATTGGCATTAGGCCTGAAGGGTAACACTCCTTTTCTCTTAAACTTATGGGAAATTAAAGTAAGATGCAGATTCATATTTTTCTGTGGTCCTAGAATCTTCAAACTTCTTATAGTGTGAACCACATGAGTAAAACAGAAAACACAAAGTAAGCAGATTTATTTCTACTTTTGTTAAGAAACTTATATTTATTGCCTGAGATGGCATAGCATTCTTTACTATAATATCATTTTATTATATCACACATTAACATTAAGTGATAAGTGAAAGCTACCAATAATAGTCATATAACCACTTCAACACCTTTTTATTTCAATTTTAAGTACATTTGATTTTTGGTTTCTTTATATTCTTTGCTACAGTGTAGTTTCATCTCTCCAGTTCATTGCTTCAGGCTCCTTATATATTACAAATCTCTGTTTTAATATCATGAGTAATAAAAGAAATGTAGATCCACAATGCAGGTTTCAACCATTATTATAATCCTAAAAGTAATTAATAAAAACAATGTATATTTGCCATGCTAGTTAAGAATGCATTCTACATCTGTCACAGCCATATCTGAATACCTTAGTGAGAGTTACCGTATACTAAAATGCTTTACAAAATGCAGCTAGCAGTATGCCAAGATCAAAATGGACATCTATCAAGCAGTGTCATGAATACAAGAAAGTGAAGCATAATGACTAGGCTGCAAGGGCAAATCACCAATCTTATGACAAGCACAGATGAGTTTCTAAAGGCTCATGTGAAAAAAGCCTAGAAGCCCTGGGATCCCCAGTGCTGCAGCATCCCACAAGGAAGGCTGCCACAGTCTGAAACCTTGGGAGCTCACCTGTTGGTCTCGCATGGGACCTGGACGTTTGGGATTCCCAGCACCTGCCAAGTGGGCTTCTGGGGAACCAGAGAGATGAGCTGGGGAGGACAAAACCAGACAGATTGTCAGAAAACATACTGGCTTCCCCTGAAATGTTGTCATAATCAGTAGGTTTCCTTGAAATGTTGGATTTTAACAAAGCAGTATATTCTGATGGAAATATGTTCTTCTTGAACATAGTCAAAAGCTTTAGTTTTAAAGATCAAACTTTTTTTCACAGATCAAAGTCAAACACTTAATTGTATGTCTCATTACCAGTCTCTCCAGTCTTCCCCTTCTGCCTTTAACATCAACTGTATAATTTAAAATCAAAAGTGATAATATATGTTCTGGTATGATGGGACATGCTCCCATCCCACTGACAGACTAATGAACATCCCTTCATTGAAGCAATACCAATTGGGCACCTTGCAGAGCTTGTCTTACCTGGAGAAGTGGAGCTTAGAAAAGTGAATCTGACCACAGAGCAGTGGGGGAACAAGTTTGCCTAAGAAGAAAGGGACTGCTAGGGAACCCTGTAGTCATAGGACATCCCCCCTCTCCCAAGCTCAATGCAGGGGGGGACTAGTTCTTTCCACCGACCTTCTTTCCGGTCTTCTTTCCACCAACCCCAACCTTGTTCACTGTAGACAGACATTGCAGCCTGGGGAAAGGCTCTTGACATCCAATTTCTATCAGTGACTTCTAGCTAGATTGAGGAGCAACACGAGAGACTGGAGATAAACTCCAGGTATCCTTTCTGAATCTAACACACACGGGAAACAGTGAGCTTGCCCAGAAATGACAGTTCAGGAGAGACTAAGGGAAAAAATGTAAAGAGATGGGGCCTGAGATGTGCCCAACTACCCCCGATTAATCTCATTTTCTTCAGGCAGTACAAGGTCTAATCTGCAATATTGTCATTGACTATTTTTCTACTCTGTGTTTCTCCATCCCTCTGAAATGCTACAACTGGCAAAACTCTCTCTGACTGTCTGGTTATATCTTTCTGCTTTTTTGAAAATATGGCCTAAACTCTGAAATCTGAGTGCCTTTTAAAAGTATATGGAACACAAAAATACATGTTTATCTCTCAGGCATGAAGGGTCATGATCACCCTGATCTCTTTCTGAAGTGAATTCAGGAAGTAGTAAGAAGACCTGTTCTAAGGCTTTAACAACAGGTAGAATTGAAAAAAAATAAGTCCCCAGGATTCATAGACTAATTCAAGAAAAAAGGTTGAGAAGCAGATCTATGTAAGGAAATATGTCTTCTTACTTCCATGAAGAGCAACTGAAATGTTTAAGGGAAGCACTAACTTGTGATGCTGAAAATAAAACTGGTTTGCTTTGTGGAAGAGACTTAAGGAGATCAGTAGTCACCAGATCCCTTCTCTTGACCAGGTCTAGTCAGAACCTTCCCTCCTGGGTCTCATCCTATCAACTGGGTAGGAGCTGTTTACCCACACAAAGGCTGTGTCTACATTGGCCCCTATTCCATAATAGGGATGCAAATGTAGCACTTTGGAATAGGCAAATCCGCGGGGCATTTAAATATCCCCCGCGGCATTTGCATTAACATGGCTGCCGCTTTTTTCCGGCTTGTAGATAAGCCGGAGAAAAGCGCCAGTCTGGACGCGATCCTCCGGAAAATAAGCTCTTTTCCGGAGGATCTCTTATTCCTACTTTCAAGTAGGATCCTCTGGAAAAGAACTTATTTTCCGGAGGATCGCATCCAGACTGGCGCTTTTCTCCGGCTTATCTACAAGCCGGAAAAAAGCGGCAGCCATGTTAATGCAAATGCCGCGGGGGATATTTAAATCCCCTGCAGATTTGCCTATTCCAAAGTGCAACATTTGCATCCCTATTACGGAGTAGGGGCCAATGTAGACACAGCCAAAGGGTATATCTAGACTACATGGCTCCGTCGACGGAGCCATGTAGATTTGTTTTTCTGGCAAAGGCAAATGAAGCCGCGATTTAAATGATCGTGGCTTCATTTAAATTTACATGGCTGCCGCGCTGAGCCGACAAACAGCTGATGAGCTGTTTGTCCATTCAGCGCGCTAGTCTGGACGCTCCCCTGCCAACATCAAAGCCCTTTGTCGGCAGCCCTGTTATTCCTCGTGGGATGAGGTTTACTGGGGCTGCCGACAAAGGGCTTTGATGTCGGCAGGGGAGCGTCCAGACTAGTGCGCTGAGCGGACAAACAGCTGATCAGCTGTTTGTCGGCTCAACGCGGCAGCCATGTAAAGTTAAATGAAGCTGCAATCATTTAAATCGCAGCTTCATTTGCCTTTGCCTATCTGTCTAATCTACATGGCTCCATTGATCGAGCCATGTAATCTAGACACAGCCAAAGTGCTTTGAGTTTCCCTTTGGCCCCAGTGCTACTAGCACTGTTGCTGTTTGCCAGGGGCTGGCCTGACGGTTTCTAAGTTGCACAGGCTCTCAGTTGCTGGTGCTGAGAAGGCATTAAAGAATTCCTCTAAGAGCAAAGGAGTGGGGGCAGACAGCCATGCAGACAGGTCTCCTTCTCCCAGCCATGGATTAGCAGCAACCCACACAATGGGGAATTTACATTTCCCAGAGTCAAGAGGGAGGGAGGAGCCAACTTTTTGCTCAGCTCAAAGCTAAGGGCCTTAGGTTCCTCAGTATAGAGCAGGAGTTCATTTTTTCCCCCTGTTTGCACTCTGTAGTATGAAACTCAGGGAGGAGCAAAAGCACCTTCTGCCCTCCCAAAATGGTGCCCTGCTCCCATTGCCCATTGCACTGCATTGTTACTTGCAGTGGGATTTTGCTTAGGAACTGCAGCCACATGCTGCTCATTGCCTTGCTCCCTGACAAAACAATTGATAGATGGCTGTGTGCTATAGAAACAGTTAACCCAGCCTCCTGTCAAAGGTTGTGGGGCACAGCAGGCACAACAGCTGATTTGAGGCTGCTGGAGCTGATGATCCTAGTGGATGATGAGTGTACACTATTTCTTCTGTGGGTGCTTCAGGGATGGAGCACCCACAGAGTCAGTACCCTATGGGGATGGCTACACTGCAGAGTTTTTTTTTTAAACGGCTGTTTTTCTGAAACAACTTCAAGTACATCCTAATGGCAATTGCATTCTTTTGAAAAAAAATCAAAAGAACAGAGCGTTTTTTCAGACATTGGTAAACCTCATTGTATGAGGAAGAATGCCCTTTCCAGAAGAGTTCTTTCCAAAAATGGCGTGTGTGGACAGGGAAGAGGGCATTCTTTTGAAAGAAGAGGAAAGAGGAAAAAGCACAGGTGACATAGGGGCCATTCTGTCCATAGTAATCACAGCTTCAATATGAGATAGCGTCTATTCAGTGTGGACGCTCTCTTTCGAAAAAGCATATTGCTTTTTCGATGAGCTTTTGCTATGTAGACCTTTCTTTCAGAAGAAGTTTTTTCGGAAGCTCTCTTCTGGAAAAGCTTCTTCTGAAATAAGTCTAGACATAGCCCTATGTGAGGAACTGAAGGCATTTTTAAGACCCAACACCACTATTCGTATCTTAAAATTTTATAAAACACTGGAGAAACACACAACCTCACTGCTTCTTACTAGCAATGAATTCCTATTTTTTTTCTCTTTTTCTTCAGGATTCCTTATTTGGTAACCAATAACAATGGTTCATCATATAAACATACATTTAGAATGTGTTGCAGCAAAAAAAGATAAGAGCTTCACTCCTTCTTGATGAGACTTTGCCAAAGTGTCTCACTGATTTTGTGATCTACACATCCCTATTATCTTCCTTTCAGATCCTCAAGACAAGGGACCCTTAATCTTAGATTTGCCTTCTGTCAGTCACTCAAGATGTCTAAATGGAGCTCCACCCAAAAGAGGGTGAAAGACACAAAGACAAATAAAAATAAGAGTTTGAGACAAAAGAATATAAAATGGATACCAGAACATCAACTATCATCTCCTGGAATGAAATAATTATTTTCACCAAGAATTTCCTGAAGTCTCTGAAGAGCATAACTAATTATTGCTAGCAGAGATCATATGGAATGGATTTTTTTAAAGATTTAAGTATTGTTTTTTGTTAAAATTATACATTTTATAATTTTATCTTAAAAAGTGCAAAATTTACTAATCTTGATTCAGGATATTCGATTATAATGGTTAAGAACTGTAATAATAGTTTGCTAGCAAAATCATACTTCTTTCTATGCTAATGTAATGTCATCTGTCATTACACAAATAAAGTGTCAAGGTAATTATCAGACTGCAGCTATATTTTGTGTATGTGTTTAATAGCTATTTATTTGAATGGTAATTAAAATGTCAATAGGAGGCAATAAGGACATTTTGTTTTAGTTTTGTCTCAAAGGTTTTGAAGGAATAGCAGTACTTATAACATTGATCTTTTGTGAAAAAGGAAAGCACTAAATTTAATGAAAAGCCTCTTGAGTGGGTTTAGCAGGTATTATGGATCAAATAATTAATGTTCCCCTTTCAATTTCTATTTAATGTTCCTCTTACTGTCAAGTGATTTAGTAGAACTCAGCTCTCACTTGCTCCAGATAATTGCCCAGGTTACCTGTCCTTGAGTCTCTAATCTGTTTCTTGTCACATAATATTGTAGGTAGCTGTGGTTAAACAGTTCATCTTGAAACATGCACAAGTTGTGGTGGCATTATCTGGAGTGAATGGGGCTATATATCAAGGTGGTCATTAGCCCGTGGATGGAGAAGAAGTGGTGGGTAACTTATGGCTGACAACTTGCAGTAAAATCAAGTTAGTTTTGACACTGGTAAGATTTTGTATTTAAAAACAAGTGAACTTTTTTTGTTGTTCCTCAAGGTCTCTCATAGTTAATACATTTTGCATTCTATACGAATTACATATGAAAAAAGATCCATTCATATTCTAGTAGCAAAAATGGTCAGATAATCCAGTGTAATAGTATTAATTGAAAATATGGTCTTTGTTCTGCAATAAATCGTTCATTAGCCATGCCATATGTATATTAATTGATATGTTATTTATAAATATTCACTCACTACTTTACACAAACAATCTTTGGCCTATGGGTTATTTACATTTTTTCACTTCATGTAAAATGTTCAAAAATGGATCATTTAGGATCCCAAAATCCATTGAAAAACAATGAGAAAATGAGTCTTCAGATCCCATGCATTTAGATACCTTCTGAAAATAGCACCATTCAGCTTTTAATATTTCCTTTCATCATTTGTTAGTTCTAGTGCATGGCTGGGCACCTAAATCACACAGCATGAGTTGAATCAGCCATTGATAGCTACATTGTTCATTGTCAGGAGCGGCCCATTCACATAAGCAAACTAGGCAATCATCTAGGATGCCAAGTTAAATGGGGCGCCAAATGGTGGTGCCATACCGTTGAGGGGTTTGGAGGTGGGGGCACTGATTGCATAGTTCGCCTAAGGCACTAGCCGCTGGCCGCCCCTGCATTGTAAACGAAGAAGATTGTTTTTATTCATACTTACAGCAGATAAGAATAAAAACCCATTTTTGTTTTTTAACAAGTTCAGTCATACTTTGAAAAAAGATGGAAAAACATGGATGCTACAACTGGTTCATTTAGCAATTAAGGCATCATTCAGTCAAAATGTGCTTGTGTGGAACAGCTTAAATAAAAGGACATTTTTCAGAAAAACAAAATATTTTGCAGAGATTATTTCTTTCTTAAAATATCGGCTTTGGCCAAAGGAATGTTAAAATACCCATTTAGCCTACATTTTGTAAACATTGGTACTTAATGTTTTACGTGCTTTTATATATTTTAAACCCATTAGAAGAGTTGAACTATTTCACAGATGAGAGGTATACAGTCATTCAAAACTAATACATTCATAAATTGTATGGGCAAGACATGGCAGCATAAACCTTGTGAATAGAAAAACCCACAAACATCAATTTATCATTTAAACCACACTTACAGTATGTCTTTTGTGAGTTCAAAAATTTGAGTGAAGGTCAGCACTTAAAATATGACATTCAGAGTTTGTTGGGACCTGTTAGATAACTACAATTAATTACCGTGAGCAATGAAATTCTCTGGTCCAGTTTTATGAAATACAGATACACAGGTCAATATTCTTAATTTCAGTTACAAAATGATGACTTCATTGGAATGGGATAAACATATTCGGTACATCATAATTTTTCCAATGATAGCTTACATTACCCATCTTGCAGAATGCATATGTCATATTCGTTTCTTAAGCATATTTTTTGTAAAGCATATAGAATACCACATCACAAGTATGATTTGGTAAGTGAACATGTGTGTTCTGAAAGATGGAGAGAATACTCCTGCCTTTTTGCATAGCTCACATTGCATAGCTTATTTTGAACTCCAGGTGCAGATGCACCCTGAGACTGCTTAAGGACGTGTGTTCAGGGATACAGATATAGTGTTGTGTTTCTCAGATGGAAAGGACTTGTTGGGTTGTTTAACCCAAAGGGGTCTGCTATGTTTGTGTTTAACACAGACAGCTGAGACTCAGTGAAAGGACTGAGTAACTGAAACAGCATGAGAAACTAAAGACAGTGGTCACCACAGACAGAGATGTGCATAGACACATCTGGCCAGAGGATGCTCATGAGAGGTGCATGCTACCTCATTGCAAAGTTACTCAGTCATTTTAATGATTTAGAGCTCTTGCACACACATAACTCCCAGTGAACAAAAGGGTGTTCCATCCACATTATAGAAACAGGCCTGAGCTCATAATAACCATGTCCAATTCAAACAGTGTTATTTATTTAATTTTGCTCTAATTATTAAAAGGCTCTATTAGCTATGATTAAATGTATTATGTACTAAAATGTGGTGTCAGCATTGTCAATTTTTTTTAAACATAGCCCACTTAGCAAATAGCTACATAATAAATAAATCTTGCCAATATACTACATTAATATTGCAAGCAAACAGGAAAATTCAATTGAAATGCTTGCAAACATGATTTCAGTGGGAATCTCCTTAGCGAGAATGACTGTATGGATAAATCAGAGAATAAATGTAATACTTTTCCTGTTACATCTTTTGGTGAGCATATAATTATATGAATACCATCTCTACCTACTGCTTTTGCTACATTAAATCCAGTTAAATGAATAATGTGCTAAAATTATTGATTTCAGTATATAAGAGTTATGTTAAAGCTAGCTAAAACATGAAAAGTTTGCACTTTGGAAAACAGAATTCATTAGTGCTGATGCACAGTCAGTAAATAAGACACTTAATCATTCTGATGTATAACAATAAACCTGTTTTTTACAAAGCATATTCTATCAGTGGATTTCCAAGCATTTTGCAAAGAAGGCTAGTTTTATTACCCCTTTTTGGCAGGCCAAGGCACAGAGAGGTAAACTGACTTTTCTAAAGTCTCCCAGCAGGCTAAGGGCACATTTGGGAATAGAACTTATGGACCCTGCATGCAAGTCTAGAACTTGAGCTGCTAATACAGAAAGAAAACATGTAATCTCTGTGGGTGTGGTAGAACCTGCTTTCAGATAATACAACAGAGCTTCACAGTATCATCACTAAGTTTAATTAAAAGTTACTTACTGAGATCATACCAAAAATATATACTGGTTGATAATTAGGGAAAGTCCAGAAATTAGTGATAATTTCTGTTCAAGAGCTGCTACTAGGGATTTTGGTTTTTCATATTGTATCATAACCAAAAATTATTTTTAAAATTTATTAGCTACTCCTAAAAAAGGAAAGGAGAAGACTGACACATTCAAAACAATAGCCTCTCCCCTCAGAAAAGAAGAAACTTTTTAAAAATAATTCCTTTTAATCCTTGTCCTCTATTTTATAGAGTCATTAAAAGGAACAATTGTCACTTAACAGAATCTCAGATGGCATTGAATGTCTTTGCTGGGAACAAAGTTATTTGGAGGTGGTAGCTCCCTTTTGTCCTGTTAAAATGCTATCCTTGTTCCTTTGTTTCTGTTTTTTGTTTTCTTTAGATAAATGCATCTACTCTGTATTACAGTTGTTTAATGTAATTGAAAAAAAAATTCTTGGAATCTTAACAAAAAGCAAGGTTTTTTTTTCATAGGAATTTAGTGGCACTGACTTGATTCATTTCATTATTCTTCTCACTGTTGCTTATGTGTGTGATGCATCAGAGAAAGATGAGTTCATCAGAGTGTATTGTCCTTGTGGTTCTGGACAATAGGATTTTAAATATTTATGCTATTTTTTTCAGTTTATCTTGATAAAATTTGAATCCGGTTCCTCATTTCTTCAGTGAATATTTATTCCATCTACTTAAAGTTGCAGTTTGAGTAGCACAAATGGCAGAGAATAGACTCAGACTTTGTATCATGGACAGAAGTCATAAAGGCAGAAGTAACTACAAGATACATCTTCAGTTATTTCCCTCCAATTTCTGTACATATTGAAATAATTAAGACTACAAATTTACCTTAATTGTAAGACCAATTATACAAAATAAGTGAATATTTATAAAATATCACAATAACGTATAGCAATAAATGTTAACGGCTAAAGGTGCAAAAGGAAGACAAAAATTAATTAGTATAACTGTAAAGGCCTGCCAATATAAGTAGGAACACTGTCGTAAGCCTGTGTCCTAGGAAGTAGCTAAAGTGATGTCATAAACAGCTCAATGCTGGTACAAGTGTGCCAGGTCTTGTGTGGAACAGTTTGTTTTTGTGTATATTCTTTTCTAGCTGTGGGACTGTAAGAAAAAAACACTGAGACAGAAGCTGCATTTTCTATTTTTACTTTATTTTTCTCTCCCATCTTGATTTCTATTCTAGTTAAACAGGTTCAAACTTGAACAGTAGTTATAACATGAGCCTCTAGACCACTTCAATGAACATTCTTTCCCTTCCAAAAATATGTCAGCATTTTTAATCATATCTAAAAACTGTCAAATGTGGAGGAGGGAATAATTTTATTTAATAATTTTTATTTAATAATTTTTGTGGCTAAAGAAAAAGTAAAGTGTTAAAATAAAAGCCTAGGTCCACATCTTCCATTTACATTGATACTTCTTGGTATCAATAATATACCAAACAAATATAACTACAACAAATATACCAAAGCTCCTATAAAATTCACAAAAAGGGTAATTGACCCAATAGTACAAATCCTGGAGAAATATTCTGGTTGTTCCTGTAGTATAATGCCTCTGAATGTATAGTTGTATCAACAAATCTCAATAAGATGCAACATTAAATATCTCCTGATTCTTAATAAAAACATTCCACTTCCCAATTTCAATGCAACATTATGTGATAACTGATCTTTAGGTTAGGACAGTGATACATCATATATATAGTAGCCCAATGTCTGAGAGTCTGTAATGCTTAAATGCTGGCTGTTCCCTCTGGGTGGCCTGTGCTTCATGGGGAGCACGGGGCCCAAACAGCCGCTTGCGCTGTTTGCTCCCCCGCAGTGGCCCAGCTGAGCAGTGCAGAAGTCAGCTGAGCGCCACGGTGGGAGGGAAAGGGGGGCAGGGTGGTGACGTACATGACCAGTGGGTGGGGCCTGGCCATGTACATCACCGCCCCGCCCCCCTTCGCCTCCCGCCATGGCGCTCAGCTGACTTCTGCACTGCTCAGCTGGGCCACCGCAGGGGAGCCCAAACAACCACTTGCTCCCCCGCGGCAACCCAGTTGAGCAGCTCAGAAATTAGCCAAGTGCCATGGTGGGAGGTGAACAGGGGGCGGGGTGGTGACGTGTGGTGTATCAGCAGTTTCAGGCCACGCCCCCTGGCCGTGAGTGTCACCGTCCTGCCCCCCTTCGCCTCCCACCGTGGTACTCGACTGACTTCTGTGCTGATCAGCTGGGCCACCGCAGAGGAGCAAGTGGCACAAGCAGCCGTTTGGGCTCTGCAGTCCCCCAAGTGAGAGGCAGGAGGGAGAAGAGAAAAGAGAGGCAGGAGGTGGAGGAAAACTGAGAGAGAGAGAGGGGAGGCAGGAGGAGGAGGAAAGAGAGAGCGAGCGAGAGAGAGAGATGGAAAGAGAGACTGGAGGCTCAAGAGAGAAGACCGACGTGGAGGAGAGATCTCAAAATCCTGCCTTATGATGGGCTAATTCGCTAGTTTTACAATAAACAGCAAGATTGAAGAGTAAAACTTCATAAGACAATCAGAAAAATCAGATTCTTTCTTGTGAGTATATTACTATATATTTTTAAGAGTAATGTAGTGTCCTAGTTTTGGGTTGTATGTTCAAATTCTATATATTCAACAATCTTTGAAAGTAAGGCCAAAAGGCGGAGGCAAAGAAACAGAACAAAAAAACACCCAAAACAAACACCCTGCATAAAGATTAATCACACTAAAAGAAACAAAACTGGAGAATAATTGTTTATAGAAGGGTCTCAGTGAAAAGAAGAGAGAGATTTTTGGGTAGCAACCAACCTCTTAAAGAATAAAATAAATGTTTAGGTTGTGCAAATGGAGTTTATTTTTTGTATTTCTCAGTGCACTATGTGTAAACACTCACAGACAGAACAACATACAGTTCCTTTCAGAAAGCAGGACTGCCACTTAGAAACCAGTTCCTTAGCAACAGGAAACTAACTAACTCCCGTCTTCTCCAAAGCAACCAATGCTTAACTGTTGGCCTTCTGGGAACTGACTTGTCAGCAGGGGCAACTTTATTGTTTTCAGCCTCAACTTTAAGAGCTGTCAACTATATGGGATTGAACTAAGACGTTTAAAACTTATTTCCTCCACAAGACCTACAAACTATAGACTTTGCCATGAAGTCTGCTTCTAACAACTCATTCCCCGCTCCAAGAAAGAAAAAAAAGACAATGATATTCTAAGCCTCACACTTAACTTTGTGATTTTGTTTCCAAACTTGTTTGTTTCTATGGAATGTCTCCTGTGTCAGGTACTGCATGCTCCACTTTGTAATAAATAGCACTGAATATGCTGTCCAAATTAATGTCCAAATTATACTTTAACTTATCCCTAAACGATACTGTAGCTGGAGTACTTGTAACAACTATGGTTAAAGGCTGCCAAAACAATAAAGGCTGTTTCTCTCTCTCTCTTGCATTCCCTTTCTGTGTTTGTCTTAAAGAGTCATTTGGACCAGAGAAAAAGAGAATTCTCCAATGTGGTTTCAACCACAGATGGTGGGGCTACATGATACTTGAATGTGAGGTAAAATAATCTGTTTGGAGACTCATGCAGAATTTAATTGTGCACTGACTGGTAGACAGTGGGGTACAACGAGCTGATGTTCTGGGCCGATGCCCACAATTTGACAGAACGTGTAAGGAAGCTGAGTTGGGAACTGCACAGGGGAGGAGGGGGAGGGGGATGTGAGGACGTATTTAAGGTGAAGTGACATGCAATAGGAGTATGTATTAAAAAAGGAACACATGCTGTTGATGTGGAACGTAGGGCCTCTAACTCTGGGAAATGTCTTGAAGGGCATGTCTTTTATTTATTCCTCAGTATTAGGGTCTTGAAGAGGAGTGGGAATATGGTGAACTTTTGCCATAGATGGACTTTTTCGGAAACATTAAGGTAAAAGTCCACTTAGTAGCCATTCTTGTGGCACTTCCTTCCCTTGTCAGAGAACATGGGTGTAGTACTGGGGTCCTCTACGTAATGGAAGTTGACTGAAAAGAAAAGTAACCAAAAAGAGACATTTTTGTTTGGGATCCAAAGAAGTTTAAAATCTGTTTTTCTTGGCTGTGAGATTCCCAGCAACACAAAGGGGTGTCTCTTTCCCATAAGGGGCCACCTAGGAAGAAGTCCTACATAACAGGTGCAGCCAGTCAGGATCAACTTCTAGGCCAGTCTGCTCATAATGGCAGCATCATTCTCCCAGGATGTCCCCGCAGAGGTATGTGATTCAATTGTACTAAACAGGGGACACTGGCAAATGTCCCAGTAGGCATTTTCCTGTCGAAACTCTTCTGTGAAAACCTTTAGGATACTTTTCTGCACAACTGACAGCTGTCATCTGTCTGGCAGGTAGCAGATAATTTTGTATCGGCTTTTACTGTTATGGCCAAGTGGCATTTTTCTGGGAACTCTTTGGAATTAGGAAAGTGACTATGTTTTGAAATGATATAATAGTCATTGTTTTATGCCTACCTGCCATTTATGCCTGTGATTATTTTCTTCCACAATTAAAATAACACATTTTCACCAAGGAAAAGAGCATATAAAATTATGACTGGCATGGAGAAAGAGTAAATCACACTTCCTTATTCTCTATCATGTAGCTCACAGACCAGATGTCCCCCTATTAAGTTAGTAGGCAGCAGTTTTTAAACAGTCTAAGGAAGTACTTATTCACACAATGCACAGCCAACCTTTGGAATTCTTTTCCAGGGGATGTTTGTGAAGGCCAAAACTATAACAGGATTCAAAAGTTCCAGGAGGATATGACCATCAATGACTATTAACCAGGATGGGCAGATATGCAAGTATACACTGTGAGTGTCCCTCTCCTCTGTTTGCTAGAAGATTTGAGTAGATAACAGAAGGTAGATCTTTTGATTGTTCTGTTCATTCCTTCTAAGGCACCTGGTATTGGCTCTGTTAGAAGACAGAATACTGGGATAGATGGACCATTGGTCTGTGCCAGTATTGCTGTTCTTACGTTGCTTTGACCTTGCCCATTACTGATAGATTTGAGAAACAGTCAGGATGAGGGAGTGAGATCCAGTGAAAGGATGATATAGCTGGGAATATAGCAATTATAAAATAGCAGAGATTTTTGAGAGGACAGAAACTGAGGAAGGAACATCCACTGGCACCATTAGATATGTAGCAAACCCAGGCAACAAGGAGGGATTGGAAGGCTATCTGTATAGCAGATGCTTCAGGGGGTAGCTGAGTTAGTCTGTAGAGGTAAACTGAAAAAACAACATATAGTCTGGTAGCACTTTATAGATTAACAAAACATGTAGATGGTATCATGAGCTTTCATGGGCACAGCCCACTTCTTCAGATGATCAGAGTGTTGGATGTCTAGGACCAAAATAAATAGGGAAGATGGGAGATGGGGTGGAAGAAGGGAAAATTGGAAAGGGTGGACAAGGTAAGGCAGTGGGTAAAAAATATATCAAGGGAAAGCCACGCTGGAAAGCAATAGGGAAAACAAATACTCTATAAACACCTAGGCTGTGTCTACACTGCACCCCTTTTCTGGAAAAGGGATGCAGATTAGACCAGTCGGAATAGCAAAATCCATGGGGGATTTAAATATCCCCCGCGGTATTTGCATTAACATGGCTGCCGCTTTTTTCCGGCTTGGAGATAAGCCGGAGAAAAGCGCCAGTCTAGACGTGATTCTCCAGAAAATAAGCCCTTTTCCAGAGGCTCTCTTATTCCTTCTTTGAAGTAGGAATAAGAGATCCTCTGGAAAAGGGCTTATTTTCCGGAGAATCACGTCTAGACTGGCGCTTTTCTCCGGCTTATCTCCAAGCCGGAAAAAAGCGGCAACCATGTTAATGCAAATACCGCGGGGGATATTTAAATCCCCCGCAGATTTTGCTATTCCGATGTGCTACATTAGCATCCCTTTTCCAGAAAAGGGGTGCAGTGTAGACACAGCCCTAAAGATTAGATAGTCAAAGGGGGCAGATAAGAACCATTAATTAGCAAACAACAAAGAGTCAGAAAACACTTAAAGACTGATGAAACATCTAGATGGTATTGTGAGATTCTTCAACGGCAAAGAACCATTGTCGCCTTCATTGTTTGATAGGTATGTAGTGACCTAACCATCCAGTATCTTTGTTTAATCCAGAAGTGTGAGAATTGAACTTGCCAATGATCTGAAGCTCCAGTCCTTCCCTATGTATTTGGCTCCTGTAACAGGTTTGTAACAAAACAGCCACTTGAAGATCTGTTATGCATGCCCAGGGCTTTTATATGTTCCCTTACTGATGTCTGATTTGTATCCATTAATTCTTTCACGTAGAGACTGTTCAGTTTGTCCAATATATATTGCAGTGGGACATTGCTGGCATTTGATGACATAGATAAAATTACTGGATATTGCAGTTGAATGAGCCTCTGATTTGGTGTCTTATGTGGTCGGCTCCAGTAATGAAGTTTGCTTGAATATATATGTGGGCAGAGTTGGCACCATGTTTGATTGCAGGGATGGGTTCCTGGATGTTTTTGATGTAGCTATGTAGCATGATTATTGGAAAGAATATGTTTCAGGTTGGAGGGTTGTCTGTAAGTGAGAATAAGCCTTTCCCCTGAGGCCCCTGACAGTGAGGGATCATTTTCCAAGATAGGTTGTAGATTGTGGATAATGCATTGGAAAGTTTTGTGTTGTGAACCGTGGGTGATGACCGTGGATGGAATTCTGTTATTTCCTATTTTTGGTCTGTCTTGGAGTAGTTCACGTCTGGGTACTTTTTTGGCTCTGTCAATTTGTTTTTTCACTTCTCCAGGTGGGTACTTTAGTTTTAGGAATGCTCTATAAAGATCCTGTAGGTATTTGTCTCTGTCTGTGGGATTGGAGCAAATCCGATTCTACCTTAGAGTTTGGCTGTATACAATAGATTGAAAAATGTGTCTGGGATGGGAGCTGGAGGCATGAAGGTAAGTGTAGCAGTCAGTGGGTTTCCAGTATAGGGTGGCAGAGATTTGTCCATTTTTTAATTGTACTGTGGCGTCCAGGAAATTTCCCATGTGGACTGGTCTTGGCTGAGGTTGATGGTAGGGTGGAAGTTGTTGAAATCTTTGTGAAATTCTTCAAGAGTCTCTTTCCCGTGGATCCATATGATGAAAATGTCATTGATATAGCGTTAAGTAAAGTAGGTTTGTTAGGGGTCGAGATCTGAGGAAACATTGTTCAAGATCAGCCATAAAGATGTTGGCATATTGTGGGGCCATGCAGGTGCCCATGGCTGTGCCGCTGACTTGGAGATACAAATTGCCTTCGAATCGGAAGTAGTTGTGGGTGAGGACAAAGTCGCGGAGTTCTGTAACTAAGTGTAAAGTGTTGTCAGCAGGGATGGTGTTTCTAATAACCTGTAATCTGTCTTCATATGGAATGTTGGTGTAAAGGGCTTCTACATGCATAATGGCCAGGATAGTGTTTTCAGGTAGATTACTGATGTTTTGACGTTTCCTCAGGAAGTCAGTTGTGTCGCGGAGGTAGCTGGGGGTTCTGGTAGCATAGAGTCTTATAGCTAGAGATCAAGTTTTGATATATTGGAATTCAGGAATAGAAGAGGCTGTGTCTAGACTGCATCCCTTTTCCGTAAAAGGGATGCAAATTAGACATATCGCAATTGCAAATAAAGCGGGGATTTAAATCCCCCCCGCTTCATTTGCATAAAAATGGCTGCCGCTTTTTTCCAGCTCGGAGCTTTGCCGGAAAAAAGCGCCAGTCTAGATGCAGCTCTTTCGGAAAATAAAGCCTTTTCCAAAAGATCCCTTATCCCTTATTTTAAGAGGAATAAGGGATCTTTCGGAAAAGGCTTTATTTTCCAAAAGATCTGCGTCTAGACTGGCGCTTTTTTCCGGCAAAGCTCCGAGCAGGAAAAAAGCGGCAGCCATTTTTATGCAAATTAAGTGGGGGGGATTTAAATCCCCGCTTCATTTGCAATTGCGATGTGTCTAATTTGCATCCCTTTTACGGAAAAGGGATTCAGTCTAGACACAGACAAAAGAGTGTCTGAAAATCAGATGGAAAAGAGATTACCCCAGGAGGCTGAGGTTGTTATAATGGAGACAGGCTTATAAGAGTCTGAAACGCAGAGTATTTTAACAGTGTAAATGGATAACAGCTTTTCTGTATTAGGTGCTCTTCCAGATAAGTAAAAGCAGGGACATAAGCCTGTGAATGAGTACAAAAGCATTAATTGGGGAAAGGCACACAAAGGGGTTATTGAGTATAAGCAACTTCAGAAAAAATCTGTCAGTGTGAGGATCAGCATCTTGGAACTCAGAAGGCCTCCCAGCTAACAGTAAACTAGAAAAAATGAAAGAATAAGAACAAAGGATAAGCCAAAGGTTTTATTAACAGTAAGGAGGCAGTCATTTAGATGTTGATTGCAAGTGTCACAGTTTCATTTCATCTACACCTGGATTCCCCCTCCAACAAGGCATCTTCTGAAACGTTTTTGGCTCTAAACTATCATGTCTCTTGGGCACACACCCATGTCTAGCCCTCTCCTGACTAGGGATTTTGAGGATTTAAAGTTCTTTGCTTAGAATGTGTCACAAAATGAAATTAATAGGTAGCAGGTTTAAAACAAACAAAAGGACGTTTTTCTTCATGTAGCATGTTTTTCTTCATGTGGAATTCCTTGTCAAGGGATATTGTGAAGGCCAGGATTTTAACACGGTTCAAAAAAGAGCTAGGATATGTCTACACTACAGAGTTTAGTCAGAAAAACAGCCACTTTTCCAACAAAATTTGAGGAATGTGCACACTGCAATTGCGTTCTACAAGAAAATCAAAAGAACAGAGGGGTTTTTCTAGCATTGGTAATCCTCATTCTATGAGGAAGAAGACTTTTTATGAAAGAGCTCTTTCACAAAAAGGCATGTGTGGACGGGGAAGAGGGTTTTCCTTCCGAATAAGAGGAAAGAGAAAAAAGCACAGGTGCCCTGGTGGCCATTCTGTCCATAGCAATCCCAGCTTACATGTCAGAGAGTGTCCATTCAGTCTGGATGCTCTCTTTTGAAAATGCAGATCGCTTTTTTGATGCGCTTTTGCAGAGTAGAAGCTCTCTTTCGGACAAAGTTTTTTCAGAAGATCTCTTCCGATAAAAGCTTCTTCCGAAAGGAGCCTGTAGTCTAGACAAAGCCCTAGATAAATTAATGGGGAATAGATCCATTAATGGCTATTAGCCAGGATGAGTAGGAATGGTATTCCTAGCCTCTGTTTGTCAGAGGCTGGGAATGGTTGACAGGGGATGGATCACTTGATGATTACCTGTTCTGTTAATTCTTCTGGGGACACTGTCATTGGCCACTGTGGGAAGACAGGATACTGGGCTAGATGGACCTTTGGGCTGATCCAGTATCACTGTTCTTGTGTTCTTATATTTCTAGTAAGCCATATTCTGTTAGGCCGTGTCCAGACTCAGGGGTTTTTTCGGGAAAAGTAGCCTTTTCCCGAAAAAACTTCCCCTGCGTCCAGACTCAAGCCGCGTTCTTTCGAAATTATTTTGAAAGAACGCGGCTTTTCTTTCGATGGCGGTAAACCTCAATTTACGAGGAAGAACGCCTTCTTTCGAAAGTTCCTCTTTCAAAAGAAGGCGTTCTTCAATGTAAAGAGGCCGTCTTCGAAAGAGAGCATCCAGACTCGCTGGGTGCTCTCTTTCGAAAAAGCGGATTTCTCTTTCGAAAGATCCGCCTGCAGTCTAGACACGATCTTTCGAAAGAGGCTCTTTTGAAAGATGCTTTTGAAAGAGCCTCTTTCGAAAGAAGCCTGCAGTCTAGACATAGCCTTAATGGGAGATATCTGTGTTTGGCTTTCCCTCAGAATGCAATGAACAGCACAATTGCCTTTAGTTATGAATTACCTCACAGATCTTCCCAAGCAAGCACATTTATTTTTAAGGTAAATCATTACAGTGAAAACATATTAAAACAATTCTAGAACCTGCGCACACCCTTACAAATCTTACCAGACATAACCCAAACTGCAGTGTTGGCACTGGTAGGTGTCAGTCCTTCAAAACACAGCATTGGTTCAAAGTTCATAATTGTCTCAGATACAGAATTAGAACAGAGAGTGAGCAATGCACTCATTTCTTTTTTCACTATAGTCATTTGATCTCTAGTCTCTGGACCTGTTATTCACAGCATTGCCTTCAAAACCCTATGTTTTTTGCATAAAAAGAGATTGTTTGTTCACATTAACCTCTAATTAATTATTCACCAGGAAATGCACTCGGCATTTATTATCCCCAAATATCCATTTTGTTTTGCACATTTTCAACATAATCCTTTGAACTCCCAGGTCTCCCTTCTATTACTTCTCTTTCATCTCCCCCTAGAGAGGTTACATACTGTCACACATTAACACATAAACCATTCATTTAATACAATGAAACCTAAAGAGACTTACACTTAATTCATTAAGGTCTCCAAGAATGTGGCAAGGTATTCTAAGTAGGATATACCCCTAAGGGTACTTGATTGGCATCGTAGGGGAGGCCTTTAACTTATTTCTGGACAGGTTTATTCCATGGATGGTATTTCTTAACATCACATTTCTTCTATTCAAATGACAAATATTCTGCTAGCAAGTCTGTGTGCATCCTTCAAAAATGCATACAAAGTCATTTCACAACCCTAATGTATAACATGTTCCATTAGAACGTGCAGAATGAAGCTCTTGCAACCCATCTCCTCCTATCTGTAGGTAATTGGGCCTGAGTCTTTAAACGTGTGGGCTTAAAATTGAAGTGTGGAATACTCATGCCATCCTTAGCATATGCCAGAGGCAAATGATCTTTCGGTATTTGGGGGAGGGGGCAAGATTTGAATTGAGTGGTGATTCAGGAAAGAAGACAATGTTGTAGGAATAATATTTTAGGAGTACAGAGGGCCTGGAGAAAGAGCCCCACTTCTTAGTCCACGGGACCTGATAGTTATGATGGAGTAGGTGTACTGTTTTATACTTATGCAGTGCTAGTGCAGAAGGTAGTAGAACTGCAGCTAGGGAGGAGTTTATTAGCTGATTTCTGTGTGGGTAAATGTGCAGTATTATGTCACCATCCACAGTGTCAGAAGCAGAGAAAAGATCTTTTCTGTAGAAGTTGTTCCTTTTTTTTCCTTCTATTTTTTCCCCCTTTTAATGGGGCAATTTTAATTGTTTAGTTTCACTGATTGTGATCTGATGAAAAAGCAATGAGGAGTCCTGTGGCATAAGCTTTCATGGGTAACAAACACTTCGTCAGATGCAGCTGATGAAGTGCTTTTTACACACAAAAGTTTATTATTTCTAGAGTGGATCTTTTAGGAAATCATTCAAACTTGATTTAAAAATTGTCACTGATGGAGGATCCATAACCTACTATTGACAAGTTGTTACAAGATTAACTACAGTCACAGTTAAAAATGTATACCATATTATCAGTCTGAATTTGTCTACCCTCAGTTTCCATCCATTGGATTATACCTTTCTCTGCTAGACTGAAGAGACAGCTATTCAATGTTTGTTCCCCAAGTAGGTACTTAGACTGTAAGCAAGTCACTCCTTAACCTTCTTTTTTTTAAAAAGTCAAGTACTTAACATACTTAGTCACTATAACACATGTTTTCTAATCCTTTAAACATTTTTAGCTTTTCTCTGAATAATTTCCATTAGTCAAAATCCTTTTTGAATTGTGGACAATGGAATTGGATACAGTATTTCAGTTATATTTGCAACATTGCCAAATTTAGAGGTAAAATAACTGTTCCACTCTTGTTCATCATTCCCCTATTTAGGCATACAATCTTGGCATTATCCATTTTGGTCACAACTTTGCACTAGTAGCTCATGTTGATCTGATTAGCAGTGTATAATCTCAAATCTTTGTCAGATTTGCTGCTTCCTAGGATTGTCCACCCCTGCATAATTTTGTCCTATATTCTTGGTTTCTAGATGTATAAAAGTATGTTTAACCATATTAAAATGTTTATAGTTTGCTTTTTTACATCTTACTAAATTGCTGTGTATTGGTGACCTGTCCTCTTAATTAATCACCTCTTTGCCATTTTTGTGTCATCTGCAAATTTATCAGCGATAACACACATGATGGGTGAAGCACCAGAAGACTGGAAATATGCTCATATTTTAAAAAGTCAGGGAGAGGACCCAGGGAATTATAGACCAGTTAATCTAACTTGGATACCTAAAAAACCCTGTAGAACCATTTATTAAACAAATCATTCTGAAAGCATCTGAATAGTAATAGAATTACAAGTAATATCCAGCATGGATTTAAAAAAAAAACATGTCTCAACAACCTAATTTCCATATTTGATGAGGTTACTGGCCTAGTGAATAGGGGAGAAGCAGTAAGGCTATGTCTACACTGCAGGCTTTTTGCGCAAGAACAGCAGTTCTTTTGCAAAAATTTGCAGAGTGTCTACACTGCACGCGCATTCTTGTTCACGTAAATTTACAGTCAGAAAAGAGGGCTTCTTGCACAAGAGTTATTCTTCTCCCCACGAGGAATAAGCCCTCTTGTGCAAGAGCTTTTGCGCAAGAAGGCAGTGTGGATGGGCAACAGGGGTTTCTTGTGCAAGAAATCCCTATGGCTAAAATGAAAGACCTTTCTTGCACAAGAGAGTGTCCATACTGCCATGGATGCTTTTGCACAAAAGCACATGGCAGTGTGGACGCACTCTTGCACAAGACCTTTTATGCAAGAACTAAAATCTGATGACTATTCTACATCTAGATTCACAAAGCCAATGACAAAGCAGTTTCTGCAGTACCACACTGGTTAACATGAGGCCAAACATAGTCCTCTGTAGTCATTTAAGTCCTTAGACCCCATCTAGGTAGCCACATATATTATAAAAACTTCAGGGGGTAACCAAGTTAGTCTGTACAGGACAAACTTAAAAAACAACAAATAGTCTGGTAGCACGTTAAAGACTAACAGAACATGAAGATGTAATTATGATCTTTCGTGGGCACAGCCCACTTTAAAGAGAGGGTTACTGAAAACTTGATTCACTGTATGTGAGGTTCACCAATCCCAAAGGGCTAGGAATGTATCCCAGGGTCAGATCTCACCTAATAATCAAGCTGATGCCAATCCTTAAGTAAGTAAAACTAGAGGTTTAATAGTAAAAAGAAAAATAAAGAAGAGAGTGGCAAGGGGTTAAAAGATCAGAATGCATACAAATATGTGTAAAGTTCCTAGGTCAGATGCATAGCAGAGAGGGTCTTTGATGGAATCATAAAGGTTCATAGTCCAAAAGGCAGTCCAGATGTAGAATCTATTCAAATCCTTCAATGCATTTTCTGGGGTATTTCAAATAATTATTTTGGAAGATCTTCATTTTATGACTTATACGTTCCCTGTTCAAAGTGTAAGCAGGATAGAGATGCAAGCATCAGATCCACGTTCCTTTATAGCACATCTTATCTGGCAGGTTGGCAAGTCTTCTTACAGAAATTGTCACAGCAGGACCTTCACCCAAGAAAGAATAGGTAATGCATTTTTTTCTTTGAAGCTAATATTCAATTTTCTATGCATACACAGGTAAACTAGGAAAATTCATTCACATGGGGCAATTAACAGTACTTCATTGTAAAATAGATAATTACGCTGAAGACAATGCAGGTAATATTAGTTTCCTGCAGTATCTCATATCTTTGATCCTAGGGTTAACTGGACACAATTCCATACATAATTAGGGTAATTAAGATATGAAAGGGAATTAACATCTGCAAGCTAATCTGGTTACATTGCTAAGCTCCTAACAAGATATAAACAAACACGGACAAAATACATTTAGCAACTATCCTTTTATTCTTGTCAGCACAAAGTGAGTTGTGAGTTGCTCGCTTACTTAACACTTCTTTGGTATCCATGCATAGGTGCATAGTCGTGATTACAATTGCAATGACTCCTGTTCAGGGCTGGGAAAAACACAGCCCAGGGGCCCGACCACCCTGCCCGGACCCTCAGGCTTGCAGCTGTAGTTTAAAGCTGAGGCCCTGCGTCTCTCTGCTCTAAAGGGAGGGGGAAGCTTTATGTGATCTTCCTGCTCCCAGCCCAATCCTCAGTTTCTAGTGGCCAATAGGAACTGACCCCAGGCAACCAACCAATAGGAGCTGAGAGACTGGCCTGTGGGATGAGGGCAGCAGCAAGACTCTTCCCCCTCCGGGAACTGAGAGTTACGTGGAAAGGGCAGCTTACAGTTTTAAGTGATCTGGGGTTGCATCAGGGAGGGAGCCCAGCCTGCCTTGGGAGTGCTGCAGGCTCAGATAAGTGCATCCCAGCCAGACCCTGCCTCTGACACCCCAGCCCCTCCTACATCCCAACTCCCTCCCCAGATCATCATCCAAACCCTCTGTACCTCCCTACTACTGGTCACAACTCCCTCCCAGAGCCTGTAGCCCCTCCTTCACCCCTCGCCCAGGCCAGACTCCTCTCCTGCATCCAGACACCCTCCAAGACCCTGCACCCCATTCCTCTGCTCCAAGTCACCACCCACATCCTCTGTAGTCTGCAACCCCTTTTCCCCTTCTCTCAGGTCACAGCTCCCTCCCAGACTTTACACCCCCTCCTAATGCCCCTCTCCCAGGCCAGAATACTCTCCTGCACTCATGCCCCCTCCCTGATCCTACACCCCTAACCCTTACCCAGGTCACAACCCCCTCTTATCCCGAACTGCCTCTCAGACCTCATAACATCTCCTGCACCCCGGTCCTTATCCCGTGCACTGTTCTGCACCCAACCTCCATGCTAGACTCTGCATCTCCTCCACAGAAAAGTGTGACCCTTGACCACTTTCCAAAATCTTGAAGTGTCCCACTCTTCCCCCACTAAAAATTATTGCATACCCCTGTTCTCGTTGTTATGGGTCACACCAGGATTGGCTGGTCTACAAGGTTATGTCTAGACTGCAGGCTTCTTTCAGAAGAAGCTCTTCCGGAAAAACTTCTTCCGAAAGAGAGCATCCAGACTTCTAAAGCACACTGAAAAAAACCAATCTGCTTTTTTGAAAGATAGACTCCATTCAGTGTGGATGTTATCTCGCATTTAAGGTGTGATTACTATGAAGGGAGTGGCCACCAGCACACCTGTGCTTTTTCCTCTTTCCTCTTCTTTATTTTCCTCTTTCCTCTTCTTTTCTTCCTCATCCACACATGCCTTTTTCTGAAAGAGCTCTTTTGGAAAGAGGCTTCTTCCTTGTAGTATGAGGTTTACCAATGGCAGAAAAACCCCTCTGTTCTTTCTATTTTCTTTCGAAAGAACGTGATTGCAGCGTGGACGTAACTCAAGGGTTTTTTTTGGAAAAATTGTCATTTTTCTGAAAAAACTCTATGGTGTAGACATACCCCAGAGTCACATCTATATCTTGCAAGATTAAGTTTTAGACATAGCAATATATGTTGTTCATCTTTATTTGCTTGTAGCCTATTCTCCATTCTTTTTACTTGGTGTCACTTAATCTACATGCTGTAGTTAATACACACTTTTTATTTTTATTGCAAACAAATGAATTGCTGTGTTCAAGTGGAAAGGTGTATTTACCTCAAACTAATAAACTGTGATGTGCTTTTCATCTATAGAGAAACAAAGAAACCTTATTATTACTCTGAACTGTCCAGAAAAGGGTTAGACATTACAAAGCACACAGTTGTTATGAATGTTCCAAGTTGTGAGCTACAAAGCATTGTGAGACATCCAGAGTTATAGAATAAGTGGTGACACACATCCACATTATTAAGGATTGCCCCTAAACTCCATAACAGTGTGTACATAACTGATGAAAGACCACAGTCACTGTATTTACCAGTGGTGGACTGTCAGACTGAGAATCCCACAGGGTCAGTGCTGGATCTGGTACTAATCAATATTTTATTAATTAGTTCAATAATGGAGCAGACAGTTTGCTTATAAAAATTTCAGATAGTACCAGGATGAAAGGATTTGTAAGCACTTTGAAGGACAAGTTTAGAATTCAAAATGAGCTTGACAAATTGGAGATTTAGTTTGAAATGCAATAAAGACACATGCAAGTACCTCACTTAGGAAGGAAAAATCAAATGTACAGCTACAAAAAGGGAAATAATTGGTTATCCGGTGGTATTACTAAAATAAATCTGGGGTTATAGTGAATATAAGACAACACTGTGATGTAGTTCTGAAATAAATATTAATATCATTTATGAAAAAGAGTCTTCTATGTAATACCAGGAGGAAAATGACCTTACTTGGCATTAGTAAGACTTCAACTGGTATACTGCATTCAATTCAAGTTGAGTATCATACTTGAGGAAACAAGTGGACAAATTGGATAGAATCCATAGGAAATCAGCAACCATGAGACAAGGGTTAGAAAAACTGAACTGTGATAAAAGGTTTAAGCAAAACTGGACGTGTTTAGTCTGATAAAAGAATACTGGGGGGAGATCTGATAAATTTTTAAATATGTAATGGGTTGTCATAAAGAGAACCTTAATCAATTGTTGACCATGTCCACTGGAGGTCACACAAGAAATAGACAGCTTAGTCTGCAGCAAGGAAGATTTAGGTTAGAGAAAACATTCTAACTTTAAGGATGGTTAGGCATTGGAGTAGAGTACCCAGGGATATTATGGAATCCTTGTCATAGGAGGTTTTTAAGAACAGGTTTGACAAACTCCTGTCATGGATGGTGTAGGTATGCTTAAAGCTCTTAATTCGAACTACCTGCAAGGAGGTTTAATGGTAGTTCGAATTAGGAGTTTTAATTCAAATTACCTAGTCCGTGCCGCGTGTAGCCGTGGGCAGGTAGTTCAAACTATGGGGCATTTAAAAATGGCAGCGCCCGGGAACATGCAAATGAAGCCTGGGACATTTGAATCCCGGGCTTCATTTGCAAATTCGAATGCCTACATTAGCCACCCTAGTTCGAACTAGGGTGGCAGTGTAGACATACCCATACAGCTGTTATTTCAAAGTAACTTTAATAGTGTCTATACATGCAAACCACTATTTCGAAATTAGTTTGAAATAGCAGAGTACTTATTTCGAATTTGGTAAACCTCATTCTACAAGGAATAATGCCAACTTCGAAATAGCTATTTCGAATTAAGTGCTGTATAGACACTTAATTCAAAATAGGGAGCCTTCAGACCTTCCCAGGGCCACTCTGGGCACAACCAGGAAAACTCCTGTCCTCTCCCCCAGGCGAGGGGCCCTTCAAGGGGTAGAGTCTGGCTGCTGGGCACATGTGAGCCAGAGGCCTGCCTTCAGAAAGCAAGCACTGCCAGCACCGCACACAGTGGCCCTGTCATGAGCCGGGCAGCCAGTGCCAGCCCGGTGTCCACTGTCCAGTCCCCCAGCTCCCAGGAGTCAGCCAGGGGCCATAGATGGTGCTTGCCCACCTGGACTAGTGTGGAGATCATGGATCTCATTGAGGTTTGGGGGCTGGCCCCCGATGTCCATGATCTCTGTACCAGGTGGAGGAATGCAGCCAGAAAGGGCCACAGGTGCACTCAAGAGCAGGTGCACCTCAAAATAAAGGAGCTGCGGCAGGCATATGTCAGGGCCACCAGGGGCGGCGTCGCACCAGGGGCTGACATCTGACCCTACTTCCCTGCCCTCGACTGCATCCTTGCAGGTGGGACGGTCCACACCACCCCGGGGGGCAGCGAGCCGGGACCATTGGGCCCTGACTCGGGCACAGTAGAGGGGCCAGCATGGAGGGTGCCACGCCAGAGGGACTCCTGAGCTGTCCCGGCACCAGAGTCAGAAGGGTTGTCAGGGGAGGCCACACCAGGTAAGTACCATCACTGTCCCCTACCCGGGGGGGTGGGGCGGGGAGGGAGACCATGTGCGCCATGACTCCCACGGATCATGCAGCCACCTGTGCATATGCAGGCACGTGCTGTGCCACCCTTGGGCAGGTGGCTACAGCTGCTTCCCACACAGGGGCTGTGGCCCGATAGCCACATGCGTGTGTGAAGAGACTGGACACACTTCCGACCCTGGGGTGGGACCAAGCAGGATGCTTTCCCTTCACACGCACCCTCTACACAGAGGCAGGGGACATCTCCCCCCTGCCCCGGCCACATTGTACATGGCACAGGGATACGGCACATGGGTACGGTCTTGGGACAACTCCCAGTCCCGGGGAGAGCCAGACATCCTGACCATGGCCTCTGTACAAGCACAACAGCACTGATGGTGCAGTTCACAGTCTCCCTCACGTTGCAGGGGGTGGCTGGGCATCATCCACTGTGTCCCCAGGGAGAACTGACCACTTCTCTTCTTTCTCTACAGCGGAACCAGCTGCTCGTGCAGGGTGCAACACCCTGCCCGGGACATGCTCCCGCACCCACGGACTGCTCCGGACCACCACCATGGAGCAGGATTACTGGGACCAGCACCTGGGGTCCCTGCAAGCCCTGAACCGCACGGTGGAGGCCTGGATGCGGGCAGACCTGCAGCTCCACCAGGAGCAGTTGGCTGAGGAGCGAGCCAGAAACGCAACCCTGCAGGCCCTGCTGCAGAGCATGGTGCACCGTGCCAGTCCTGCCCCTCCTCCCACCTCTTCCTCCTCAACCCCCACACCCACCTCCTCAATGTCCACACCCCCAACTCAACCTCCGCACTCTCCACCCCATTCCCCCGGGAACGCTGAGGCCCCCTCCCTCGCCGTGCTGGGAGGTGGTTGGCCCGGCGAGACCCCCACCTCTGATACCTGAGTTTCCCCTCCCCCTTCTTCCTCTTGCTTCCCCCTTCCAGCTCCCTCCTCCCAGGTTTCCCCCTCCTCTCTCCCACCCTCTCTCCTGCCCTATCCTGCCTCCTTTCCTCCATCTCCCCACAGTTTCATTCCCCCTCCCCAGTTGTGTTGAATAAAGAGAATTGCTATTTTTGAAAATACGTGTCTTTTATTTGACATCAGGAAGGGGGGAACCCTGAGAATTGTCTGTCCGGGGTGGGGGGGTCGGGTCCCTTTAAGCACAGACCTTGGCTAGCCTGAGACAGCAGCTCCACACTGTAAGTCCTGGTTCTGGCCAGCCTTAACTTCGGTTCAGGGTCCACTCAATGTGGACATGCTATTTCGAATTAGCAAAATGCTAATTCAAATTAGTTTTTAGGTCTAGATGCACTAATTCGAATTAGCTTAGTTCAAATTAACTAATTCAAATTAAGTTAGTTCGAATTAGTGCTGTAGTGTAGACATACCCTTACATACACAAATCTGTAAATCCTGGATGATCCATCATCTCAAGAATTGGAACACTTAGCAGGATTATCTGGCTATATTGACTCTCTCCTCAGACCCTATGCTACCAGCACTCCTAGCTATATATGGGTACGTCTACACTACAACGTTAATTCGAACTAACTTAGTTCGAATTAGTTAATTCGAACTAAGCTAATTCGAACTAACGGATCCAGACTAAAAAACTAGTTCGAATTAGCGTTTTGCTAATTCGAACTAGCATGTCCACATTAAGTGGCCCCTGAACCAGGCTTAAGGATGGCCGGAAGCAGTGCTGGCAGGGCATCAGAGGAGGACTTAGAGCGTGGAGCTGCTGTCTCAGGCTGGCCGAGGGCTGTGCTTAAAGGGTCCCGACCCCCACCCCGGACAGACAGTTCTCAGGGGTGTCCCGCTTGCAAAGCAGTCCTGGCTTGGATTGCCCGGAGTACCCACACTGGGCACATCACACCACTCGCCCATCAGACTGGCTGCACTTGCCGCAGGCTGCCATCTGGGGAGAGGGGGCAATTGGGGGGCTGCAGGAGAGCTTCCACCCCAAAATCCAACAGAGCCAGCCCAGTCCTTCCCATTGGGGGCTCGTACCCCATTCATCCCTCACCTCCTTCCACTTAGCCTTCCCTAGCCCCTCTTCTTGATGTACAAAATAAAGGACAATTGTGTTCAAAAATTGAATCTGTCTTTATTGAACAAAACTGGGGGAGACTGGGAAAAGGAGGTGGGAGAGGAGAAGAGAGAGGGTGGGAGAGGGGAGGGCAACTAATATGATCAGGGGTTGGAAACAGGTCCCATATGAAGAGAGGCTAAAGAGACTGGGACTTTTCAGCTTAAAAAAGAGGAGACGGAGTGGGGACAGTATAGAGATCTCTAAAAGCAGGAGTTGGGTGGAGTGGGTGCATATAGAAAAGTTCTTCATTAGTTCCCATAAAGAAGGACTAGAGGACACCAAAGGAAAGGAATGGGTAGCAGGCTTCAAACTAGTAACAGAAAGTTGTTCTTCACAAAGCAAAGAGTCAACCTGTGGAACTCCTTGCTGCAGGAGGCTGTGAAGGCTAGAACTAGAACAGAGTTTAAAGGGAAGTGAGATCAAGTCATGGAGGTTGGGTCCATGGAGTGCTATTAGCCAGGGGGTAGGAATGGTGTCCCTGCCCAAGGTTTGTGGAAGGCTGGAGATGGATGGCACGAGACAAATGGCTTGGTCACTGTCTTCGGTCCATCCCCTCCAGGGTCCCTAGGGTTGGCCGCTGTCAGCAGACAGGCTACTGGGCTAGATGGACCTTTTCTGACCCAGGACGGCCATTGTAAGCTCAGGGCTCAGGGTCGGGGGTCTCAGTGGACCCCTTGATTTTCATGCACACCTGCTCCTGGGTGGCCAGGCTGGCAGCTCTCCTGCCCTAGCTGGCCACTTTCCTGTGCCTAGTGCAGAGGTCATGGATGATGTCCACGATCTCTGCACTAGACCAGGTGGGCGCCCACCTCTTGTGGACCCGGGCAGGCTCCCGGGAGCCACCAGCCTGGTCCCGGGAAGAGGGGGAGGGCTGGGTGGCAGCGGGTGGCTGGTTCGTGCTGTTCCAGGTGCAGGGTCTGCTGGCTGGGTGCTGGCAGGCTTGCACCTGGCATGGGCACCTGGCATGGGCACCGTAGCCAGACCGTGCCCCTTTAAGGGCTCCAGGGCCGAGAGGGGGGCAGAAGAGTTTCCCTGGTGGTGCCCAGAGTGGCCACCAGGGAAAGCTGGGGAGGGCTAACCTCCCACTAGTTCGAATTAAGTGGCCACACAGCCCTTAATTCGAACTACTTAATTCGAACTAGGCGTTAGAGTTCGTAGAATCCTTTCCTTTGGTGTCCTCTAGTCCTTCTTTATGGGAACTAATGAAGAACTTTTCTGTATGCACCCTCTCCACACCACTCATGCTTTTAGAGACCTTTATCATATCCCCCCTCAGTCTCCTCTTTTCTAAGCTGAAAAGTCCCAGTCTCTTTAGCCTCTCTTCATATGGGACCTGTTCCAAACCCCTGATCATTTTAGTTGTCCTCCCCTCTCCCACCCTCTTTCTTTCCCTCTCCCACCTCCTTTTCCCAGTCTTCCTGAGTTTTGTTCAATAAAGAGAGTTTCTATTTTTGAACACATGTGTCCTTTATTGTTTACATCAGGAAGGGGGGGGGCTAGGGAGGGGTAAGTGGAAAGAGGTGAGGGAGGAATGGGGTACGAGCCCCTGATGGGGAGGACTGGGGTGGCTCTGCGCACTCCTCGGGGTGGAAGCTCTCCTGCAGCCCCCCGATTGCATTGCCCCCAGATGGCAGCCTGCGGCAAGTACAGCCGGTCTGATGGCCGAGTGCTGTGATGTGCCAAGTGTGGGCACTCAGGGCACTCCAAGCCAGGACTGCTTTGCAAGCGGGGCACCCCTGAGAACTGTCTGTCCGGGGTGGGGGTCGGGTCCCTTTAAGCACAGCCCTGGGCTAGCCTGAGGCAGCAGCTCCACGCTCTAAGTCCTAATCTGATGCCCTGCCAGCACTGCTTCCGGCCATCCTTAACCTCGGTTCAGGGTCCACTCAATGTGGACATGCTAGTTCGAATTAGCTTAGTTCGAATTAACTAATTCGAATTAAGTTAGTTCGTATTAGTGCTGTAGTGTAGACATACCCTTATTTATTCTGCAACACACATGTTGCAAACTCTGTCCACACATCTATACAAGTAACATTGTCACAGGATCTAACCACATAAACAACCACTTCGGAGGGTCATATAACTGCACATCCACCGATGTGATCTGTGCCATCAAGTGCGATCAATGCCACTCTGCCATGTACACTGGCCAAATTGGACGGTTTCCATGACAAAGGCTGAATACACACAAATCAGATATTAGAAAATGTAACACAGAGGAACCTGTTGGGGGACATTTTAAATTGCCCAGGCACCCTATGTTTCCCATCTCTTAGAGGGTAAATCAAACTAGTGGACTACAAGGTCATTCTCTTGCTCTTTCTCAGGCCAGGTGACTTTTCCAGTGTAGATAGATGCTTACATTGTCACAGAATTAGAGAGAAAGAGAGAACCGAGCAGGCTGGCTTGTATGAATTGCATTCTTAGGTGCCTATCTCTCCCCATCAATTGTGTAGGGTATCCAGGCATTTAATTTGTTTTTGTGAATGTTGTTACTGTGATTTTTCTAGCTGCTGTGATTCTCCACACTGAAATGACTAAATCTTTTCATGGATCCCCATCCCTTAAACTTTTAAACTTTCCCTTTCCCCTCCATTTCAGACAATACCATTGTTGACCTCTTTCCCCGTTAATCTGTTTCTTACATAGACATCTTTTCACTTTCTTCCATGCCACTTCCACTCCTGGTCTGGGAGTCTTCCTTTTTGTGTGTAAAAGGAGATGTAACAGAATCGAATCACATGTAAATGGAATTGGATTATGTAAATGTAAGCATATCACAGACTATCATGTAGCTAAGTGTGTGACTATGAAATGAAGAGGTACAGCACCAAATATATGCTGTTTTCTCTGTCCCATAGAGATTTCTATTCTTTCTACTTGATTCTGTAAATATTAGCTAGAGGATTAAAGTATTTTAAAAGCAGAAAACATGAATTGCCTTGGTAGCTCAAATTTTATAAATGTAATCTATTACCTCTAAGATCATCATTATTAAAGGCACTAGAGCATTGACAGCAATTAACCCAGATACAGAAGCTAGTGTTGTTTAAAATAATATTGATCAACAAACTGTAATTATAAAAGGTAGTCCTTTAGATACAGATACATATTAACATTTTCCTTGTCTATATTTGTGTGTGGGTCTAATAAATACACTAACACATTTTTGGAGGGGTGTATTTAAAAGGCTCAATCTTCAAAAGCAAAATGTGTCTATATGTTTATAGACACAAAGAAGCTAATGAATTTGCCTTCCAAGCTGGAAACTGAAAGCTATTTTTTTAAGAACAACATAACCTTTAATATAGCCAACCATATTATTCTGATTTACAATAGAGGTCTTGAAGTATCACCTATTCATGGGAGTATTTTGACTGAGTTAAACAAATATAACCCCACCTACTCCAAGTACACATTTTCATTATTAAAGTTGTTGGATTATATGATTATCATTAGGTAGCAGAAGAAAATTAAACAAATAGCTTGGTTCCTTTTTTTTAAGATTTGAAAACTGTAATTGCTCAACACATTCAGAAATTTTCCAAGCTAAGTCATACAAGCTGTAAATGTTTTTCAGCCCTGGAGTATTTCAAGTTAAATCAGTTTTATTAGGACACACACACACACACACACACTCTCTCTCTCTCTCTCTCTCTCTCTCTCTCTCTCTCTCACACACACAGCCTTGTAATGTCAGTGGTTTAGTTTGTAAACTGCAATGACTATCCTAAAGACCACTGACACTGTTAATTATGATATGGTTTTGTAAATAAAATACTTGCTAAAGCTTTGCAAATATTAAAAATGTGAGTAACTATAAAGTTGCTTCTTATACTAAAAGTCATTACAGTTTATTCTTCTTTATGGTAATATGTTACTGTCCACACAAGAACACAAACTGCAGGCAAGGTAGAGTTCCTCTTGTAATAGTGATTTGGGTTTTCCAGGGCATTTTCTTTTTTTGATCTTGTGTCATCTGACCAGGCCGATTTTTCAAATAAGAGGAAATATCTGGGTTTTGGGGTTTGTTTGTTTTTTGCAGAAAAGATGTTGCAGCTAAGAAAGGGTTGGCTCCAATCCCAACTGGCCCTTCTGCTGCAGACACAGTTACCGGATGCTGCCCATCCAGGCCCCGGCTCCCTGAGGGAGATGCTGATGATCAGCTGGTGCTGTATCCTGGGCCTATGCTATCTACCCTAACACTGTAACAGGGAGTAATGCTGCCCCTCCACCTCAAGAGTGAGCATGCAGGAATTCCCTCTGACCTCCCCAAATACTCCTTGTTTACTCATGAAGCCCCTCCTCCCAAAAACCCTGACCTACTGTGTCCTTTTTTTCATAATCTGTAAGATGGTAAACCCTAAGCCAGGGGTATAGTGCATCTTCCACTCTTCGTTTAATCTGTACTATATAACTAAGGGTATGTCTACATTACCACCCTAGTTTGAACTAGGGTGGTTAATGTAGGCAACCGGAGTTGCAAATGAAGCCCAGGATTTGAATTTCCAGGGCTTCATTTGCATATTGCTGGGTGCCGCCACTTTTAAATGTCCGCTAGTTCGGACTCGTGCCCGCGGCTACATGCGGCACGGACTAGGTAGTTCAGACTAGGCTTCCTATTCCGAACTACCGGTACTCCTCGTGGAACGAGGGCACAGAGTCCGAACTAGCGGACATTTAAAAGTGGCGGTGCCCAGCAATATGCAAATGAAGCCCGGGAAATTCAAATCCCGGGCTTCATTTGCAACTCCGGTTGCCTACATTAACCACCCTAGTTCGAACTAAGGTGGTAGTGTAGACATACCCTAAGAGATTAGATTATTTATTTTAATAATAGAAAGACACATAAAATAAACAGTATAAAACACATCCTATCAGAACTCGGTAATCGGCTTCAATGCACATTTACAGGTAGGAAATCAGAAAACAAGCCTACTAAAATCTTGAGCAGCGTGTGCTCAAGTCATGGAATGCCCAGGTCTGAATTTACTCTCTATTCCACTCTTTGGGCCAAACTGTCACAAACTACCTCCAACTATGAACAGACTGAACAGGTTACTATCTAGCCATCAATGTACTTTAGCCACTAAACACCCACACAGCAAAAGCATTTGAATGATTTGTCATTAGTGGAGGATCAGAGGATCTATAAAACAAATGATGAGTCAGACTATCAACATATACTCAATTTGTGGTGGAAAAAAAGTCCTAAGGAAAGAAAGGTTGGAGTATGATCTTGAGTTAAGAAGCGAAATTGGAGAAAGGGGTCTTTTCAGTATATTCAGTGAGTGTTGCTTAGGCTCAGATTGAAACTGTGCATATATATTTTTATCTAAAAAAATTCAGAGGCGAAGGGGAAACCGAATTTTGTAGTCATAGTGATTTTTGTCTGCGTGTAACTATATATTTTTTTTAATTTTGTGGGATTTTCACAAACACTCTGCATTGACCTAGCTTGTCCTGTTAAAATCAGTAGGATTACTATGAAAATCCCATCGGTTAGAACATAAGAATAGCCATCCTGGGTCAGACCAAAGGTCCACCTAGTCCAGTATCCTGTCTTCCAACAGTGGCCAATGCCAGGAGCCCCAGGCAGAATGAACAGAAGAGGGAACAAGTGAGCCCTCCTTTCTCACCCATTTCTAGTCTCTGTTCAAGTCCTCATTATCTAGTTCTGTTAAAGTCCTGGTCTTCACAACATCCTCTGGCAAGTAGTTCCGCAGCTTGACTCTGAGATGCATGAAGAAAAACTTCCTTTTGTTTGTTTTAAACCTACTACCCATAATACTTGTACAAAAAACTGTGACAACAGATGTAAATATTGCAAGTGCTATCATTAAAATACATAAAATTGTAAGCTACTATTCAGACACAGTGGCAGATGCAATCAAATTTTTGGGTGCATACACAAATATATATATTTATGTAGTTAAATATGTGATGAATTATTTTTACTGTTATAATCTGTATATCATAATATTGTCATTGTGAAGTTTTATGCACCACTGAATATGTGCATAAAACTTTATAGGAAAGGAGACAGAATTTGGAGTTATAGGGCAGGTTCTAATGTGACATAAATTGTCTTGCCTATATTAATGCGTAGGGACTTTTGAAAATCCCCCTTGGTTATTATCTGTATATTTGGTCCCCTAAAAACCTAGAAGAAAATCTAGCTATATACACTTACAAAACTTTTGAAAGATCTACCCTTAATTTTTATACTCCATTCTAACTATTACACCTCAGGTACATCTACACTGCAGGCTTCTTGCGCAAGAACGGCCATTCTTGCACTCAAACTTGTGGAGCATCTACACTGCACACGTGTTCTTGTGCAAGTAAATTTACAGTAAAGCTTTGGAACAAAAGGCTTCTTGCGCAGGAGTTATTCCTCTCCCCATGAGGAATAATCCCTCTTGCACAAGTGCTCTTGCACAAGAAGGAAGTGTGGATGGGCAACAGAGGTTTCTTGCGCAAGAAACCCCTATGGCTAAAATGGCCATCAGAGCTTTCTTGGGCAAGACAGCATCCACACTGCTATGGATGCTCTTGCGCAAAAGCACATCTCTTGCACAAAAGCACATGGCATATGTGGACGCGTTCTTGCGCAAGACTTTTGCACAAGAACTCTTGCGCAAAACAGTTCTCACAGAAGAATCCTGTAGTGTAGACGTAGCCCTAAAGTATAAATCCAGTCGTGGGACTAACAATATTTTCAAAGACTATTATAAAGACTAATTATTGTTTGTATATCATACTGAGAGTCTTTGATAAATGGTACCATATATTTATGGGTTTGAAGATGCTCCCATTGAAATCAGTGCCAAATTTCTCTGACTTGCAAGAGAATTGAATCAGACACTCTAAGTACCAGCTAATTGATACAAGTAAAATTGATGAAGAAATTTACAAGACATACAACTATACTCATGCAATAAAGAATGAAGATTGATTGACAAAGCTTTCCAAATAGTTATGTATTTTTGAAAATCCAGATGCACAAGTTAAATCAGTCTTTGAGGAGATCTGTTTGCATATTTGAGATATCAGATAAACTAATAGCATACTGATATTGCTAGAATTGCAGGGGTAATATTTTCCATTAAGTTCTCTTGAACACTGTGTCAAGCAAAGCAGCATAATTTTTATTAAGACCAAGGGTGCCTACATCATCATTTTCACTTTAAGTGTAATTTTTTTTTTAGAAGTCAATGAGTGCTGAGTTTATACAAAGCATAGAATTAATTGCAATGGACTGAGAGAGGCACAGATTGAGATATGTTCTGTGTAGAATCTCCATGCATCTATTCTAACACTTATTAAGCTTAGCCTACAAAAATACTACTGCAATCTTGGAACTCCTGTGAGTTTATACTTCTTGTTTTGTAAGATTATACCATGAGGCAATGTGCAACCCACCCCCTATTTAATGTAGAAAAAAACCCTCTTTATTCATAGAGTCATAGAATACTCAAACTGGAAGAGACCTTGAGAAGTCATCAAGCCCATTCCCCTGTCTTCACAGAACAACCAAGCACCATCTAAATCATCCCTGATGGGAGGTCGGTCTAGCCTGTTCTTAAATATGTCCAATGATGGAGATTCCATAACCTCCCAAGGCAATTTATTCCAGTGCTTAATCACTGTTAGAAAGTTAGAAAGCAGACCTTTAAAAATGGTGGCGCCCGGTGAGATGCAAATGAAGCCTGGGAAATTCAAATCCCGGGCTTCATTTGCAACTCCGGTTGCCTACATTACCACCCTAGTTCAAACTAGGGTGGTAATGTAGACATACCCTAAGCCCTGGAAGGTCACCTGCCCCTGTTGAACTTGATTTAAAGCCCGCCTTTAGGGGAGCTGGACAGCCTCGTCTTGACCAGAATAATAATGGCTGCATTGTCCGGCCCTGCCTTGACCAGACTAACAGTGGCAGTCTTGCCCAAAGTGCAGATTTCTAACAAAGCCTGTCTAACCAGGACTGTCTTAAGTCTGGTGCATGTAAGCACGTAGGCCAGGCCAAAGGAGCGGGAGCTTTGAAAGTTCGGAGTGCTTTAAACAATAGTGTGTAAGGAGTATGGTATAGTGAAACCATGCCAAGATCATTGAGAGAAACTTGGTACTGGTACATAACATTTCTAATCAGTAAAAATCACAGGTACAGCCACAGAACTGTCAATCAAATATATTGAAACAGCTTGAATAGCAGGATGCATCCCAAATATGGGCATAATAGGTATTTTACACAATATAGAATTGATTGGTAGATATTGCTAGAATGAACAAGTCTCATTTTGCTATAAATATACGTGTAGAAAAGATAATCAGTGGGAGTGAATGAGCAAGATTGAACCACAGTTCCTGCTTGATGTAACTAGAAGTAATAGACCCTTCACACTGGCTGCAGCAGTGCATGATGTCCCGATGGGTAGGAATCGAACGGACCACGACCTCCTGCCTAGTACTGTAGATAGCATATGGGTAAAGTGTAAGTAAACTACACTTAATTGTTGTATTATAATAACCTCCTATTAATTGCTTTTGCATTGCTTTGCACTGTGTTAATTGCTTTAGAATGTATAGTACTTAAGGGTTAAATTGTATAGTAATTGTTTTTAAGGTTTGTAAAATTTAAACAACTATGTTAACTGCTTACAGCTTACAATAAATAAGAAAGTGGTTAGTCTCTCTTGAGTGTTCTGGTTTCCCTTGGATCTAATAACTGAACCACACAACATTGCCTCATTAAGTTAGCCAGTTTGTATCCAAATACTCTCTTACCCTTCCTCAAAAGGTTCCCACATCAATGAATAACATGGGGTAGTAGTCTAGAACCATGTGGGTAGGTTGGGGGAAGAGATAGAGTACTGCCAGCTGCCAGAAGTAACCAGCTGCCAGTGTCCACCCTGAGACAGAGCCATCTCCTCTTCCACTAGTGGTTGCCAGCAGTCCTTTGTAGCTGGATAACTTCCACAGCTTGCAATGCACCCTATGAATACTCTCAAAGACTTCCTTAAAGGTAGGGATGCTCCTCAGTCTAGCCACCTCCTCTTGTAGCTCTCCCACCTGCTCCTTGAGCATTCCACCAGCAGGCACTTATTGGATGCTGCCCCCCCCCCGCCACCCATATTTCTCGTCCTGGGAAATGAGAGCCAAAGTCTCTGCAAAATCACACCTGGTTCTGAGTAGAGGCATCCATGGTCAGGTGATCTGCCTTGCTACAGGTGCAGGTGTAAGTGACTGAAGCAATGTTGACACAGTGATGCGGCCCTTCCTAACCATACCACTTATATTAGGACTCCATCCCACAAACACTTAAATTCCCCTATTAGCAGTTCCCTGATCACTAGCTCCTCATGGTCACTTAGGGCTCATCTAGACTATGCTAAAGTGTCAAAAGAGGATATGCAAATTACCGTGGAATTTGCATATCTTCTTCCGATCTCACTTTCGAAAGCTGAGTTTTCAAAAGTGAAAGTAGTTTAGATGCCTTTTTTTCAGCAACCCTCCCCCTTTTTCGAAAAGCTGCATAAACCTCATTTTTTTGAGGAAAAGTGCCTTTTCAAAAAAGGGGTGGTTGCAGAAAAAGACACATCCAGACTACTTTCACTTTAAAAGCTTGCTTTTGAAAGTAAGATCAGAAGAAGATATACAAATTCCCACAGAATTTGCATATCCTCTTCCAACACGTTAGCATAGTCTAGATGACAGGGCTGGCCCATAACATTTTGGCACTTGAGGCGGGGAGCTCAAATGATGCCCCCATGCCCCTTGCTTGGGCCAAACTTTGAAAGGTCTCAATTCTGCCTTCTTCCCGTTCTACTCCTCTCATGGCACTCTACCATCTCTGTGCATCTAGATCAGAGAGAATACATATGCACCAGCAGCAGACATAATTTTCTACTAGTGGCGCCCCCGCCCCCACAGTCTGGCACCTGAGGCAGCTACCTCAGTTCTCCTCATGATAAGGCCAGCCCTGCTAGACGAGCCCTTAGACTCTAGCTTTTAAGGCCTTTTCTCCTATGTTAGCCATATCCCCTTAGTCAACACACAGGAGAAGGTGATCACAAGGCTGCTGATCAAGGCATGGAGGCTCAAACACTCACAGTCACACAACCCCAACTGACACAATAACTGAGGGTATGTCTACACTACCCCGCTAGTTCGAACTAGCGGGGTAATGTAGGCATACCGCACTTGCAAATGAAGCCCGGGATTTGAATTTCCCGGGCTTCATTTGCATAAGCGGGGAGCCGCCATTTCTAAATCCCTGCTTGTTCGAACCCCGTGTAGCGCGGCTACACGGGGCTCGAACTAGGTAGTTCGGACTAGGTTCCTATTCCGAACTATCAGTACACCTCGTGGAACGGAATAGGAATCCTAGTCCGAACTACCTAGTTCGAGCCCCGTGTAGCCGCACTACACGGGGTTCGAACAAGCGGGGATTTAAAAATGGCGGCTCCCCGCTTATGCAAATGAAGCCCAGGAAATTCAAATCCCGGGCTTCATTTGCAAGTGCGGTATGCCTACATTACCCTCCTAGTTCGAACTAGGAGGGTAGTGTAGACATACCCTGAATAATTAAAATTACCTGAGAAAGAGGAAAATGGAAACAGTCAAACAAACTCACCCACTCACTCACACTACTTGAAAGAAAATTCCATTTTCACTTATATGTAAAAATACCATATATTCCCTTAATGGAGACATAGCACAGTTGATTTTTTTAATAAAACTATTTTTTGTTTCTTCCCTTTTCAAATCTCCAACACTCTAAAACAACTCTTATGAATGAATATTCAAAAAGGTATTCTAACATTTCTGTCTCATGACTGCCATCTAAGTTGATTGATGTGTCATTCTGAAAACTTGAACCAGCTTTTTATTTTATTTTATTTTATTTTATTTTATTTTATTTTAATCCTATCAATTCTGTCAGATTGGGAAAGAACATTATGTCTTCATTCTTAACATGTGAAACTACAAAGAATGTTCTTTGCCCCATTGCCCAAGAAGGTATCATTGCATTCCCAGCCAAGGACATGAAGGCACAGATTTAAAAACAACAGAAATGTCAGCGTTGCAACCTTTAATTTTTTTCAGATGATATTATAGCAAGACTTGTCCCTGAGCCATAATTTGTGCTTTCAAGAGTAGTACTATGCTACTTTAGTAGTACTAAGGTGCTAGTTTTCCCTTTCCAAAATAGTTCCTAGTCATTTTGATTCTTGTTTTCATATTGTCAAAAAATAAATGGAGGCATTTGCTAATATAAAATGCATCAAATAAAAAAATTGCTCTTAGTCTTAAATTATAGATTGCAGAATAATCATTTTATTTCAAAATATAACCAGAGCCAAAGTGATGAGTTATGTATTGGGTAGTTCTATTGACTTAAATGGCACCTGAAGTTGAAGAGATGCAAAAGTCTTAGCAGAATTAGACCCATTGGTCAGCTGCTTAATCAAGATAGGAGTGGGTGAACTATGTCAGTGTAACTTCCAGGGCATAGATGATTCTTGTGTTGTAAGTGAAAAAAACAGTGTGGATCTTAGTAAATTAAAACAGATATTCTTCTGTTGAAAATGTAATTACTTTATTTGACCAGTTAGTATTTTAGATGGCAATGAGGTTAATATTGGAGCTGAATGCCATCATCAGTAATTAAATGAAGACTTGAAAACTATTGGAAGTAATTATATCTAGGAGTTCAACTAATCAGTTCCATGAACATTATTGCTTTTAAATCACCTATAATAATGACAAAGGCCCAGATCCTCCAAAGTATTTAAGTGATGAATTCAGTTGATTTGAATAAGAATCTCTTGGAGGGCCTGGTCCAAACTGATTAAAATTTGAAGTTTTATGAACTTGTGTCCTTTTGTAAATTACTGAACAGTAGTGCATCTTACACGTTACATTGAGATAAAGTGGTTCATCCAATAAAGGAATCCATATATTCCTGTGGAAAAGATGTGAGGGTTTTATAATAATTAAGTCAGTTTCTATGTACTGATGCTGTAAAATTACTGTGCTGCAACCATACTTAATTATTTAAATGTAATTCAGTGGTTTCCTCTTGAGAATGTGAATTGTCAGGCAATACTTTAAAACTGACTGCATTTACAATTAACGAATAAACAATGTCACAATCAAGATTTCTCGCAATGCTGCTGAAATAGTTCAATTAGTTGATTTCTACTTCAGTAATGCTTCTTCTTATAAATTGGTGCAGACATAAATGCACTTATATGTTGTTGGGTTTGGGTTTTTTTAAGAATAATTTTCTTTAGATACAGCTTGAAACTTTGACATGGTTCTAAAAGCTGAATTGATAATGTAGGGCTATGGTCATAAATGGCTAAGAATTATACTTGTCATTGGACAATGCCATGTTGGAGCTTGTAAAGACCGTGTTACTTATTTCTACTTTTAAAACAAATCCAGTAGTTTAAATGTGGAGATTGATACTACTCTCATTAATCAGTGAAATCGGTTGCCAGTAAAATTTGTAGCTGAGGTTCAAATGAAATCCTAAAAAAATCATTGAATGATATGTGTATAGCCACATTTTTCATGGGGCTTCACTATATGCACAATGAATGAGACAGAATTATGTAGTTAAAGAATGTTTATATTTAAGACCCCTGCCTCATTCACTACAAAAGTTAGAAGGTGGGACTACAACAGTAACTGTAAGAAGAAATGATCCTGTCTCTAAGCAGTAGAGTAAACTCTGGAAGAATAGGAGTCTGTTCCTGCCTGCCACAGATCTTCTATATGAGGTTAAACAGGTCGAAAACAAAACTTTCAGAAATGCTCACTCATTTTGTATTTGTCACTTGAAGTGTTCTAGGTAAGACTTCAGAAGTGCTGAACACTTACAACTCCAGTTGAGGTTAATGGGGTCTGCAGATGCTCATCAACTTGAAAATTTCTAATTTTTTGAACCTATATCTCGCATATAGAAAGCTAAGCAATATTATTAATGAAATCCCTTCTGTTTATTGGAGGGTATGTGGAGAGAGAACATAGTTCACACATCCATGGTGGAGATGTCCTAGCACTGAAAAATGCATCTGGCCACATTGTTTTACCTCTTAGATCTTTACAATTTTGGGGGGGTTGAGAAGAATGTTTAAATTATTGTGAGACAATTGTAGGGGTCAACTGAGGAAGAACTCTGTACTTGTGAAGTATAAGGGTGGTGAGGCCTGCATTCTCCCCCCCCCCTTTCCCATCCACCTCCCCCCTTCCCAACTACTGATGAGCCAGATGCAAGCCTCTAGGAACATACGCGATTGTAACAAGAACAAATTGTACATAAGGGCGGGAACATAACAATTTTGTTTTCCTAAATGTACTGATCATGTAAACAAAGTCAAAGGACAAGCAGTACAGCTGAGCCATACTGTAACAAGCAATGAGTAACCCCCGGAAATTTCCAAACTGCCATAAAAAGCTATAGACACAGTATTTAAAGCTGCACCAGAGCACAGCAATTTGGACCTTACTGATGGGTTTTGGGTACCGGCACCTAGGAAGCTGAGACAGTCATCCGCAGCCAAAACGGGGTTCCCCAGCTAGCAGAAGGGATGTAAGAAATGCTGCTTTTCCTATCATGTTGTTCTTTTAGTTAAGGGGCATAGCTGATATCAGTCAGAAAATAAATTGCTTATGTTTGACAGATACTTGTGTAGCATGCCTTTGTACTTTGAGAACCCAGTGTCAGACCTGAGACTTACTCTTGCTGGTAACAAGAAGTACTTTTATTCCCAAATTTACTAAAATATTATTGTAAAAGAATCAAGAAATGGCAAGTTAAATCTTAATATTTGTCTCTGTTACTGCCTATTCAGACTTTGGCTCTTTTTATTTTAGTCACATTTCCTTGCTTAAGGGAATACAGTGACTAAGACAAACAAAACAATCTCATTTAATAACTATGACTATTTTATTATTAAAGAAATGGAAAGGGAAAGAAAAACAAAACACAAATGAACAATACATAATGGTTACTTAGGTTACAATCTCTTATATCTTAAAGAATCTTAAATCCAAATTAAATCCCACTATTTCTCTCTGTTTACCAAAATTATCTTCTGTCTCGTCTCCAGGAATATATTGCCTAAGCCCTCTGGTTTTTAACAGATAAGCTGTTGTAATATCTTACATTACAATGAGCATTTCAATATTGCATTAAAATCATTATAAGAAAAAAATAAATCTTGGCAATGCTTTTGCAAACTCCAAACTACACCAACTGATATTGCAGAAACAGTGATGTAATGTAAGACTGCTTCTTTTGATTCTGTATGGTGGCTCCTTTTTGTTGTGTTCTTAGCTGGGTGGTTGGTGTTGCTTTCTTGCTTGTAAAGAGGTGAACAGAATGTGCTGTGAAACTGAGTGATGGAGCACACTGTTACATGTTAAATTCAAATGCATTTATATTCTTCTTCCATCATTTCACTACCGGAAGAAGTTATTCCTGTGTTGGGACTTAGCTGGATTTAAATATCAGCAGCTGTCACCCATTCATCCTCTAAGACAGTTGATGGGATAGACTTAGAAGAATCTTCAACTTATGCATATGCAGTCTGTTACTGTATGTGAAACAGAGTGGTAACTGATTTTGACATTGTATTTGAAAAGCCTCAGCACCTTTAAAATGTAGAGTTTTTATTGTTTCCTTTATTTAGCTCCTTTTCTTGAGATATTCCTTTAGTACCATCAAAGTTTAATAGGAGCTGAAACAACGAAGGAGTCTTATGGCACCTTAACAACTAACAAAATGTGTTTTTCATCAGTCCACAACATTATTATAAGATATCTGAGACTATCTGGCAGATAAAAGTGTACAGTGCAGGTAACTGCAGGTTCATTCAATAGCTACCCGTGGGGTAACTTCTGCTAGTCATTGCTGGGACATTATCAGCTACTCAGAGGAGAGTTATATTAGACTAGAAGAAAAGGTTGCTTCCTGCTGGGGACGGGGGGAGGGCAGGAAGAGAGATTGCCAAAAAATTAAGTATTAGCATTTAATTAATTAATCCCTCAACTAATACATCTTACATTAGTAACCAGTTATAGCAGTGAAGGATACCTAGGTTAGTGAGGGCCCACATGAGTGGCCTTGCTTCATCTCAGTGGACCACAAGATTATCGTAACCAAGATGGTCTCCTGAGATAGGGCAGTTTTGTTAACTTTGTTTGTGTACCTAGAATTTGTGATCTGTGCCAGTTGAACCACAGTAGCACTTTGGGTGCAGAGGGTGCATGTGGCACCTACAATTTTGTGTACAATTAGCACTTGCCTCTCTTCATGTGTCCTTGCTTTACATTTTTAGAAAAATGTGGAAGAAAACCAGCAGAATCTGGCAACCCTGTGCATGGGCAACAGTAAACAAAATGTCCTGTGGGACACATATAGAATACCAAAGGGATGCATTTGGCCCTGGGCTGCAAGTTGCTTTATATAGGTTTAATATCTATTAACCAGGATTTGGTCAGACAACATCCAGGATTTGGCCGGACCACAGATATTTCAGGACCAGAGAGTCCTGGTGGAAGGCTGGCAACTGGGTTCCCCACAGCTGGGCTTCCTGATACACCACTGCTAGCCTGCTAAGTACAATCCAGCAGGGATGCTGTAGCCAGACATGAACCCCATCTTGTTTCCCCCCCGCCCCGCAGAGAGCAAGAGAAAGGCAGTCAGCCTTTGATGCCCTGGGAACGCAGGTGTGCTGCCTGTCCCTGACTCTACCATAAACAGAAACCAGACAGTAAATGGGCTAGCTGACGAATGGGAGGCCTCCCGTCGCCGTGATGGCTAGTATCAGTAATTGACACGCCTGCACTGTCTCAGGAGAGGAATCTTCACCCATCACATACCAGAGGTGCCCATTGTCTGCATTTTCCCAGGTGTGAATTATGCATTGCACCCTTTGTGGGAAACTTGGCATTCAAAGCCATTTTTCCTAATTGACCACTTGAGACCAGGAAGAAGCCCACGTGACCCAAGGGGTATAAAGAGGGGTTTAGTTGCCCACCCCATTTGAGCTCCAATCACCTACTGGCAGGTATTGATTGTCTCCCGAGGTCCATGGGACGCCCAACCTTGCCCTACTTCTTCCCGAGGGATTGAGAGAAAGACGCTGGCCACGCCAAGTCTGGAACGCAGGGGTGAGAATTGTACCTGCAATGTGTTTTCTTTATGTGTACACTTTAATTGTGTCTCTGTTGTAAGTTTAGTTACTTTATTATAGTTTTCTTAAGTCAAGCTGCTTCATTTCTATTGTAAACTGCCTTTGTTAAGGTGATTTAGCTATAAACTTTGGGAATAAGTGGGGTGCCCTCATTCACTTATAAATATATATATATACTGAACCAAGTTTCTTTATTTCTTTTCTCTTTCTTTCTCCTATAAATAAGCCAGTGCGTGTCAAGCTTCTGACTTGAACCCGTGCTGCTGTACCCGAACAGAACACAAACAAAAGAACTTCAGCCGGTCAAAAGGGACAGGTATAGGGAGAGCTTGGGCGTTTTGGATCGTGTCGCTTCCAGGGGACAGATCTTTTGGGGCACCTCTCAGCCTCCCCAGGCTGCCCGCTGCGAAAGGATTTCTGTATCCTAGCAGCTAAAATCTGAGGTGTAATAAGCTCGTCCTATAAACTCGGGGCATCTGAGAGCCTGTTGGCTGCCCTCTGCGACAGGACCCCGGTCCTAGCAGTAAAGTCACAGATGTTAAACTATTTTTCGGGGTGCCCTCCAGCCTCCTAGGCTGCCCACTGCAATGAGACTTTGCGTCTCAGCAGTTGAAGACTTGGGTATAACACACACACACACACACACTGCCCTGACCATTTCGGCTGACAGATGCCCAGTGGGACCAGGAGCCTGGTGTGCCACAGTGGGGCTGCCTGGCAAATCCAGGAGCTAAGCTTGCTGCAGTGGGGGCTGCCCAGTGCATCCAGGAGCCTGGTGTGCAGCCTGTCTTAGCAGAGAATGGGGGGATGGCAGGACAGTGAGGCTGGCAGGGGAAGTGTTTGACTATTAGGCTGGCAGCTGGTCCAGAGCTGGGGTGCCAGTAGCAGGGGGGCAGATATGATCTCCCCTGGTTTAGCAAAATCCCTCTTTCAGGACTGGTCAGGTCCCGAGGGTGCTGGACCAGGGAGGTTCAACCTTTATTACCTTGCCATATTTGTATAGAAACATTGTATGAGCCATGAGGGCTCCCCTTCCCCTCTCCTAACCACAAGATTGAGCCCAGAATTCCTGTGAGGTTTCATCCCCAGCTTCCTGATCCCCTCATTAGCCTGCCCATTTTACTAATCAGGCTGAGCTGGAGCACTGGCCTCTTCCCAAGGTTCCTGTGGACTGTCAGTCTCAGAATCCTGATTTCTCATTGGCCCTTCCCCTTCCTTTCTGTACATGGGAGGTAGCTGACCAAAAAAAATCCCAGTTTTAGCAAGGGAATATCTTTGATTCTATGGGTGACAGTGTCACTGGATAGTGAAATCAAATTTAAATCCTTTTTCAGCTTTAACCCCTAGCATTACAATGGCCATTACTTTTGCAGAAGGTAAATTTAATTCTCGTGTGACAGCATGAGGTTTCCCTGTCTCTGATAATAGTAGTGATACTTTATAGGAAGCAAACATTGTGGTTTTGTTACTGCAACCAGTTTCAATTTCTGGCTTGCACGTAGTTCTCACTGTTTGTTTTGGAAAAAATTGACAAATTTCCTCACGTGTTTCTAATGTTTTGTGTCTAGATGCCAGCAAAGTTTCTGGTTTCATACATTCTTATCATAACAGTTCACAACAGAGACCACATTATGCTTTCTGCCCATCTTCAGTATCTGAACTTGTAAATCCAAACTTACCACAGTACTTACATATTTCACATTTGAGTAGTTTCCCTTGAGCATGTTACAGTTTCATTGTGTCACCATCATTATCACAACATTTTAACTGGTAATCCATAATTAATTATGGACATGTACAGTAATGCCAAAAAGCTTATAACAACAGAAAATACACATATAATATTATACTACAAATCAAGGTTAAAAACCCGAGCTTTAATGCACAAGTGTCGGCTAGAACACAGGGCACTTAAGGTATATAATGCTAATGTGCTGTCTTAAATGCTAGCTGAGCCATACAAAGAAAAAATAAAGTCAAAGGGAGCAATCCCACCTTTTTGTAATCCATCTCAGTGGGGTAAGGTGTAACATAAATTCTGTTACTGCCATGACAGGAGCTGAGACTCCATCAGGTGCTGGGGGTATGAACAAGCATAGGAACTGACTCTGTGGGAGCTCTCAGGCTGGAAATGTACAGAAAAAAATTAGTAGGTGGTAGCACCAACCAGCAGCCAATTCCCCACTCTCATCCCTAGTGATGCCTGTCTGTTACCAGCCCCACTGATCAACTCCTCCGCCTCTCTCCCCGTGCCTACTGCCCAGTGGAATCAGCTGTTTCACAGTGTTCAGGAGGCACTGGGAGGAGGAATGGGAACAGGGTGTACTTTGGGGAGGGGGAGGAACTGGGCAGGAAGAGGCAGACAGGTGGTGGCTCTGGGATAGGGTTTAAGTATGGGCTGGACCTGGAGTGAAGCAGGGGTTGGAGCACCTCCAGATCCTAGAGGAAGCCAGCACTTTTGCCAGACGATGAACCTACTTCCTCTCTGCATGGGGTGTGCTCAACTCATCCCCTTCCCAGATCTGCCCCTACTGCATCCCTTCCCCAAGCCCCCACCTTGCCCCACCTCTTCCCGCCCCCACTCCATCTATTTCACACCTCTTTCTTCCCCCTCCTAAAAGTGTGCCCCCTTCCCACGTCTGCCCCTCCTTCCTAATATCTACTGCATGCCACTGAGCGGCTGCTCCACAGCATGAAGAGGCACTAGGGAAAGGGGGAAATATTGATGAGTGGGTCTGGCATGAACCCCCCTGGAACCTGACATGACTCATAGAGTCCCTGGAGTACCTTCTGGGGGTCCGTGGACCCAGTTTGAGAAATACTGGTATAGAAGATAAGGAAACAAAAGTTAAAACACTTCATTCCAGCATTTGTGTAAAAATACGTAAAAGTAAATAAACATGGCATTGTTCTTTTTGAAACCAAATGAGAATGTTTAGTAATTTCCTTAGCTTGAACGTATTATGTAATTAAATAAGCAAATTGAAAAGTATGTGAACTACTTTTCTCCAAGCATCACATTTTAAAGTAATATTAAATATCTCCTAGAATTAATAAAGGCACAGGTAATAATCTAATAACCTACATTAGAGTAAATGACAATTTAATTGATAATTTTTCATAATTTCCCCTATATCTATATATTTTATGAACCACCATAGGGATTTTTATATTTTCCTGATTCTAGTCATGTAAAAAGGAATGTATAATTGCAAAGGCTTAGAAGAATTGCACTCTTTCAAAGGAGCTTGACAGCATGGTTTCTGGTAGTCAGGGATAAATTCTAACTGAATGCTAAAGCACAAATTACAGATCTTTTTCATTTACTGCATTGTACCTGGCTCAATAGACAAAAAGAGGAAGAAATGCTCTAAAACTTTTAACTAGATACCTTTCACATGCAGGAAATTCACCTTATTTTTTAAATTAAATATTGTATCCTCTTAATGCCTCATGTAGATTAGTGCCTGTCACAGGTCTGGGCAACTGCACTTCTATTTCCCTATCTTGGTCCAGCAAAAACATCCATTTTTAGTTTTCCAGCAGCCCAAAAATCACCTCTCTTGAGCATATATCTGAATCTCTCTCCCTTCTGACTCAGGCTTCACACATCCCTGTCTACACTGTGAATCCCCCAGCAGGCAAAGTACTTTGATGTCCTTGTCAGGGAACAAAAGCAAAGTGCACAGATCATCTGTCCCCTGCCCTACCTATCCTGAAGAAGAACAATGCAGCAAATGGTTCACATCCCTGACAGTAACAGAAGGGGAAGAACAGCAAGCAGCATCCTGGTATGAATATCGGGGGGAGGGGGTTTTCAGCCCTCCCCTATCTAAATGGCACTAGGAGGGGAACTCGGGGTTGGGCAGTCCCAGACCAATGGGGGGCACCCCCTGCCAGTCCCTTTCACCTGCATGCTGTGACTCCTCCGGCAGCAGAATGCCCCGATCAGCCTGCTCCTTCTTGCCAGCACAGCACATGAGGGCATACCAGTTTATTCTCACCTCTGTAGATGTTCTCTTTAAGTTTTCTAGTGCTGACTTTACAAGCCTTCCTAGACAGAATGCTTTTAACCTTGAGTCCTTGCAATCTCGGAGTGGAAATGTCAAGGTTGCCCTGACTTCTCCAGAGACACAAGTTTATGGTGGAGATGACTCGTTTCACTTTCTGTCTTCTCACTTTCCATATAGAATGAAGCGAAATCTAGCTCAGCAATATTTTTCATTCATTTTATCATTCTTTATGTGTTTCAGTTTCATGTCACTCTTTCATTCTGAGCTATTTGCTATTCAGTTTTATTATTGTGTACGTTCAGTGATTTTTTATTCATTATTTGTTTTATGGTAACCTTTCTAGCCAAAATCAGGGCCTCATTGTGCATAGCACTCTAAAATACAAATGCAGGGAATTGGGGAACATGGGTATGAGGAGGTCTCAGAGCAAGAGCTAGGGATATGGGGTGTTGCAGGAGTCAGAGCAGAGGGTGTGAGGAGGGGCTCAGGGCAGACAAAGGGTTAGACTATTTGTGGGGATGCACAGTCTCCTGAAGTGTGCTGCCTAAATCTTTTCCTGAAAAAAGGCACAGTCCCTGCCCCAAAGAGTTTGCAGTTGATTGAAAGAGGCCAATAATCCCCATAGGACACAATTATAATTTTTGAGTTGCTAATGCAATCTTTACTCATTCAGCTCTGTCTCTGAATTCATCTTCAACTATGTGCAAAGAAAAGTAAGTGACAATTATAGTGAAATCTTCACTGAGGACCATCTCAACAGGCAACCCCCTCTGAAGGGACTAGTTTAAGCAAAGCCAAAGTTTTCAGCACAATTTTGTTCATTCTTTACTTAAAGACCACCTCTAGTAGGCAATCAATTTTCACTCATCCCCTGGGTGTTCTCTCAGAGAGAGGCTTTATTGTATTGCTACAGAGAAAGAAGGAAGCCTGTAGCTCAGTATTATAAATTCTGTTGCATGTTTTTCATCAGTTATATGTGAATCCAAACTCTTCAGTTGGAAAATTGATTTGGAGATTTAAGCTTCCACGTTTACTCTGTTCTCATTCCAAAACAAACTGCTTACATGAAAATACATTTAAAGTACACATTATTTATGCCATGACAGAAAGTCTATGGAAGTTGTTTACAAATCACAGAAGAAAAATCTCATAGAGCAAAGAGTTTGTCTTTTGGGCCATTAGTGGCAGATAACATTTTAGTAGAACAAAAGACTCTACCTCAAGGGTGGGCCCCCTTGAGGCTCAGGGCTCCTTCCCAGCATTGTGGAGCCCGGGCCGGTGTTCCATCTTCCCCTGTCATGTCCTCACAGGGCTCAAGCACGTAATCTACTAACCTGTGCCCTCCCTTCTCCCCCATGAGGGGAATGTGGAGAATGTCTTTCTTCTTCTCAATTGAGGCCACCTCAGTGAAGTTTTTTGTTTTTGTTTTTGCTTTTCACTTTTGTGCAGTCCCCAACCCAAAAAAGGTTCCTCACCCCTGTGCTACGTCTTCTGCATGTCACTGCTTCTTTGTTTAATATAATTATGTAGTGATCTATTGTGATGTTGCAAAGAAAATTCAACTTTCAAAAGGGAGAATTAAATATTCACATACAAGTGAAAATGAAACAACCTATAACTCCTCCTTACTAACTCTTTACAGTTAATCAAGAAGAAAACAGAAAATCATTGCTGGGAAATTCTGCATGTGCCACAAATGGTTATGACATGTTAAATCATTTCAGTTCTACAGGGTTGTCTGGGTGTTTTGGAAAGCTGGGTTCACTTTGTGCATTAATGAACCAAATATAATGTGAATACACTCTGGAATAAAGAATGTAGAGCAGTCCTGTACGTGGAGAAGAGTATTCTGCAAAGCTGAAACCTAGAAAAGGACTTGGGGCTAGAATCCACTCAGGGGACTTAGGGTACTTCTACACAGCAACATTATTTTGAAAAAAAACTATAGTTATTTTGAAGTAACTTAGTCCGCATCTACAGAGCAGGCAGTTATTTTGAAATAATGTCAAAATACTGTCAAGCTGGAGGACTTTTTACTCCAACTCCTGTCACTCTCATTGTACGAGGAGTAAGGGAAGTTGGAGGAAGAGTGCTCTATTTCAAAATAAGTATTGTGTAGATGTTTCCCATCTCAAAATAAGCTATTTCGAAATAAGCTATGCAATTGCTTTCAAGTTAAGCCCTTTTGTATAGAAGCTCCCTTAAAAGCAGTATTGCTTCCTTCCAGGATACCTCCGAAGAGCCGCAGAATCTGGATTTGGGGGGCATTTCTGATGGAAGATACATATGAGTTCTGAAGCATAAACATTTTCAACCAGTTCCCACAATAGCTCTTCTGGTTCATAACCGTCCTAGTGCGCAATATAACAGAGTTTACCTCAAATTTTCTTTGAGTCTAGAATTTCCTGGACTTTGTACTTCTCTTGGCTTTGGACATCTACTGAAGGTGGTGATGGAATAGAGTGGCCAGAAAAGAGATTCTCCACATAAAGTTTCAGAAGTACACTGGAAAACCTAGCAAGTGGACCCAAAGTGCTACAGTATTAATTTGTACAGTTGTCTTAAGTGGACTTATGTCTGGATGGCCCAACTTGATTCAGGTATGGGTGGATTTTAGAGGGTTGCAGGATAACCAGATCTTATTTCCTACAGACAGTATTGGACTGATTTGGTGCTGTTGGCTGGCATGATGTTTTTATGCCTTTGGAGGCTGTAAGGTGTTCAGTAAACTCTTCATAAACATGGTGAAAACAAGCAACTAGATCTGTTGTGACAGGGACTTGGGAATCTTCTCATGAAGCTAAATAAACTCATGGATGGAAACCATAATTTTCCTGGAATAGTTACACTGGGTGAAGTTGTATGCAAATTCTGCCTGTGGTAAGTGGATGGCCCAGTTTTCTTGACAATAATTAAGAAATCAATAGAAGTACTGCTTGAGGACCAAGTTCACTTATTCTGTCTGCCACCTGGGATGAATATTATAGGTCAAAGACAGAAGTAATTAAATTCCTAACAGCTTGCATAATGCATGCCAAAACCTGGAAGTTAATTGCTAACCTTAATCTGAGATAACTCTAGTTGACAGCTGATGGAGCCAAAAAGCATGATTTAGGGGAAAAGTGGGTTATTTCCTAGTTAATTGGAAGAAAGCAAATTGAAATAAAGTGTGCCATCTTAATGAGGAGATCAATGACAACAAAGGTGATGGGGCAATCCTAAGAGCAGTGTAACTCTATGATGAAATCCAAAGATACCAAGGACAAGGGTTGAGACAGGATAGGCAAAGACTGAAGGAGACTGAATGGTTTGACAAGTGAAGATGGCAATAAATGGCTCCTGCTTTGCAACTCAAGTGGTGTAAATCAGCATAACTCCACCGATTTCAGTTATCTGTATAATACTTAGCCCTTCCAGGGATGCAGGGGACTGAACTTGAGGTCTCTTCCAGTCTTATAATTCTATGATTCAGTGGAATCTGGCTGATATCCACCAGCCAGAGATATGGCTATATATGGCTACATTTGGCTATATGTGCATTGTGATACTGAACGCCATATTCTTCACAGTAATATATTATAATATGATTAAGGCATAATTATGATGCATGTTGTACAAGATATGTCATATAATGTGCCATTGGAAATGTTGTGATTTCCTGAATATGATTATCTTATTTGTACGCATGTATAATTTTTGTATCAAAAGTTTAAAAAAATGTATCTGTATTTCAAATGTAATTACATCTGGGTGACACCCATTAATCAAAAATCTTCCACCCTAGACAGCTGTTTGTGAAGGGCCTACTCAGGGTAAAGGGACATTAAGAAAAAAACAATAGGCCTTAGGAGACCCTTTTCCCCACATAGTGAGCCTTCCTGAAAACACTCCAGACAGTCTGTAAGTAATGGCTGCTATAACACTGTAACTAAAGGCTTGTGACCAAACCTCATGACTCTGGCCCAAACTGAGTAACTATTTTTCCATAAACTGGGCTGGGAACTGTTTTGGAAACAAATGGTTCCCACCATATGCTAAAGCTATATAAGGCAAATGGTGACATCCTCTGTTGTTCTTCACTCCCCCATAACTCAAAACCTAAGAGAAGCTCTTTAGGAAAAGGACTTGGAACTGGGGTGGGAAGCTAAAGCTGCAAAGCAAGTTCAGCATGTGCCTTGAGAATTGCAAGTCAGAGTGAGAGACTGGAAATTCATATTATATCTTTCTAATATTGTAAACTTGCTTTGAGGTTTTGTTTATATACTAGGCAACTAGCTTTGATCTATGCACTATCATTCATACAAAGATTTGTAGTGAGTAACTAATAAACTTATTTTATATTTTAATCTAAACAAGTCCGCCCTTAACTGAAGTTTCTTGGGGAAAATCTTAGCCTGGTTAACAAAAGTGTACATTCTCTTCTCCACACTGAGGGATGGGAGAAATAGGTAATAAAATCTTACTGGTTGGGGTTATAATTAGGGCAGGACATGTTAGCTCATACAGTTTCTGGTAAGCTTGAATGTAATGTACCAGGTGTATTCATGCCTGTGTGAATGCTGCTTGAAATGTAGGACCAAGAGTGGTCTGTTACTTGTCATAGCATTGCAGTGTTGAGAGGGAGTCCAAGCAGGTGAGTCAGAGGGCTCAGGTATCATAGAATACTAGAACTGGAAGGGACCTCGAGAGATCATCAAGTCCACTCCCTTGCCCTCACAGCAGGACCAAGCACTGTCTAGATCATCCCTGATAGATGTATATCCAAACTGTTCTTAAATATCTCCTTTGGTGGTGATTCTACAACCTCCCTAGGCAATTTATTCCAGTGTTTAACCATCCTGACAAGGAGGAAGTTTTTTCAGATGTCCAACCTAAACCTAAACTCTTCATTTTTTGAGGAGTAACGTTAGTTCGAACCAAGGAGTTTGGTTTGAACTACCGCATCCCCGCGCGCACTTCCTGGTTCGAATCAGCTGACAATAGGACTAGCGCGCCAATCAGATCATGCTAATGAAGCATGGAATATTTAAATCTCCGCTTCATTAGCAATTTCGGTCGCCTACATTTGCATCCCTAGTTCGAACTACGGAGCAAATGTAGACGTACCCGATTCGAGAGGAAAAAGACTCCAAGACCTTGAAGAGAGATCATGATTTACAGGAAAAGAATCTTGGGCACCCCAAAAGGGATCTGCCCAAACCCCAGAGAGATCTCTAGGCTAACAAGGAAACTGAGGCCGAGAAAATTGTGTATATGTACACATTATTTTTACTAAATCTAGGTATATTAAGTAAAGAATATTTGTCGTCTGAATCCTGTGCAAAGTCTGTCGGACACTTTTCTTTCACTGCTGCATGCCTCTGAACAGTTAAACTGTAAATTCAGAGCACTAACATACTTGCAGTGCTGGGAAAGGGTGTATTTGTGCTCTGGAGAAGTTTGAAGGATCAGCACTAGTCTCAGAGTCTCCGCAGTTGAATCTCAATGTCCTAGTGCTCAGAAGGTGCAAGAGAGAGTGCCTAGAAACTCCATCCCAGTGTGGTGCCTGGAATCCTTTCAGACTCAGGGGATTTCAAGAGCACATGAGGCCTAGTAAAGCGAGTAGAACTCAGGGATCCTTTACCAGAGCTTTATTTATGTGTGTGACATAAACATACAACTGGACCACTGAAGTAGGTACCAATGACATAGGGAAGGGTAGGAGAGATGTCCTGGAGGCCAAATTTAGGCTGCTAGGAATGAGACTGAAATCCAGGACCTCTATGGTGGCATTCTTGGAAATGCTTCCAGTTCCATGCGCAGGGCCAGGTAGGCAGGCAGAGCTTCAGAGTTTCAATGTGTGGATGAGACAATGGCGTAGGGAAGAGGGGTTTGGATTTATTAGGAACTGGTGACACTTTTGGGAGAGGGGGAGCCTATCCAGGAAGGATGGGCTCCACCTAAACCAGGGTGGAACCAGACTGCTGGCACTAAACATTAAAAAGGCCGAAGAGCAGTTTTTAAACTAAGAGATGGGGGAAAGCCGACTGGTATTGTTACCAGATTTGCCCAATACTCTGGGGTATGCTCATTTATCAGGGTTACCCTTATGGGACTGGGGGAGGGTTAACAGTTCTATCAGTGTGCTGTTGGTGCTTACTTGGGCTCTCATATGGAGCTGAATTCTCCCTGCTGCCAATTCCCCCTCCCACTGGAGCTCTCCTGCAGGAACCAGGTTCCTCAGGATGGGGTTCTTACCACCTTAGCAACACACACAGACACTCACACCCACTAATCAGAGCACGTCTGAGAGGACTGGGTACTCAGCACTCACAAGCTGACCCCCTCATATGTCCCTGGACTCAGCTGGCTGGGTTTCACAGCAATGCCACACTGCACCCTCATGTGCCTTTGGACTCCGTGGGCTGGATTAAACAGCACTTTAAGCTGCCATCCTCATAAGCCCCCAGGTTCAGCACCCCCTATCCCCACTTTCACACCACAGTCATTCACAGGTAAACCACACGATGAGCAAACCCCACAGGATTTTGGGCACTACAGGGATCTTTTGCTTGGGTACAAGAAGCGTTGTTGCAGAGTGAATGGGGAAGCCAAAACAACACCCCTTAAGGAAGAGTGAGCAAAAGAGAAAGAAAGAGAGAGAAGCAACCAGTTTAACAATGAAAGTGATTTATTTCTGAGTAATGAATAGATATCAAACAGTTACAATATTAAATCTAACAATTACAATATTAAATCTAAATTGAAGCTGATTACAAATGTTAGGTAACCATATAACAGTTTACACAGGGCAGGGTCAGGAGGCTATGCTTAGAGAGATAGTTGAGAGAGAGAGAAAGAGAGAGAGAGAGAGACCTCACCACTCCACGGAGCTTGCACTGATCGGGGTTCCCAGATGATGATGGTAGCCGGGGGTCCAGAGGGCAGGAGAAAAGCAGGACAGAGCCCCCAGCACGATCAGACAGGAGATGAAGAAGTCTCAATGGAACTGATGCAGTTTAAGTCCAGGTATCAGAACAGTTTTCTTGGGGCAAGGATAGGAGTTTTTATAGGGATAGTTCAAAGAGAAAGAGGAGAGACAATAGAGATTGATCATCCCTGGTTATGGGTGATGTTCCTTGAACGAGCTCACAATGCAACTAGGCAGTTTCAGTATTTTAGATGTCAATAGGATCGTTATTAGAATTGGTCTGATAATGACTAATCTGGGTGTGAGCAGGCCTAGGTTCATTAGCATCTGGAGCAGGGATTTCCCATCAGGCAGTGCTTCTCTGCTTTCGGTGTCCCATAGTTCAGTGCGGTTCCTGCCTTGGAAGAGCTGCTCTCCATTCTGTATGCTAATGAGATGTCCCTCTGTTCCATCTTTAATGTAAATGAGGTTGGGGTGTTTCCTTAATTGTATCACCCTTGTCTGAAGCAGCTTGGTGTGTCTTCCCCGGCCTTTTCTTTGCTTTGTCTTTGATTCTAGCAGAGGCCTGAGGGAGGGGAATGGTTTTCCATGAATGTCACTCCCTGACTCCCCAAGAGCACAAGGCTGACAGGCGACCATGTTCTGGTTCCCCAAGAATCACAGAGCTGGTGGGTAACAGTATGGAGATGCACGTAAATTGAAGGGAGACTTCTCTTAGAGGAGAATTCATTGATAGAGATTCTCTAAGCTGTAGTCAGAAAGAGAGGAGGGGAGAGGGCAAACCATGGGCCAGAGCAGACAAACAACTGCATACAAAGGAATCCAATGCATCAGGTAAGGGCAGACAAATAAGCAGTGGCAAATTTTTAAAGTGTTTCTACACAAATGCTAGGAGTCTGACTAATAAGATGGGTGAACTAGAGTACCTCGTATTAAATGAGGAGATTGACATAATAGGCATCACTGAAACCTGGTAGAATGAGGAAAATCTGTGGAACACTATCATACCGGGATATAAAATATATCGAAAGGATAGAGCAGGCCGGGTGGGTGGCGGAGTGGCATTGTATGTGAAAGATAATGTAGAATCAAATGAAATAAAAATATTAAGTGAATCAACATGTTCAATCGAATCGCTATGGATAGTATTTCCATGCTCCAATAATAAGAAATTAGCAGTAGGAAATTGGCCTTGGAAAGGGTTCAGAAAAGGGCAACTAAAATGATTAGGGGTTTGGAACGGGTCCCATATGAGGAGAGGTTAAAGCAACTGGGACTTTTCAGTTTAGAAAAGAGGAGACTGAGGGGAGATATGATAGAGGTATATAAAATGATGAGTGGTGTGGAGAGGGCCGATAAAATTAATGGGTAGCAGGTTTAAAACTAATAAAAGAAAGTTCTTCTTCACACAGCGTGTAGTCAACCTGTGGAACTCCTTGCCAGAGGAGGCTGTGAAGGCTAGGACTATAATAGAGTTTAAAGAGAAGCTAGATAATTTCATGGAAGTTAGGTCCATAAAAGGGTATTGGCCAGGGGATAAAATGGTGTCCTTAGCCTCTTTTTGTCAGAGGCTGGAGAGGGATGGCAGGAGACAAATCGCTTGATCATTGTCTTTGGTCCACCCTCTCTGGGGCACTTTGTGCTGGCCACTGTCGGCAGATAGGATACTGGGCTGGATGGACCTTTGGTCTGACTCAGTACGGCCGTTCTTATGTTCTTATGTTCTTAAGTGTGAGACCATCTAAGGTAAGAAAGAGCACCATCTCCACAGTTCCTTGTCACTGAGGCTGTGTCTATACTGAAATGGTATTTCGGTATAACGGAGTATCCCTAAATAGCTATCCTGCATCTTCACAGCAAGCCCATTATTTCATGCCTGCTATTACAATGTCCCTGTAGACAGTGCCAAATGACAAAATAAGCTATTTCAAAATGGCATTGAAAAAAGATAAACGATTTGCGTAGCTCAAATTGTGTCTTATTTCAAGTTACCATGCAGGGGCAGATGCACCCTAAATGTTAGCAAAAGAGGACATAGCTTAGAAATTGCTACAGCAAACGGCATGATTTTGTAATGGGTAAAGGACAAACATAATAAAGCCTTAAATTTCTCCATAATCTTGCTGCTTTTGATATATTATGCTAGCTAAGTTTTGCCTGAAGGAATATATTTACTCTAGCCATGATTTGTAAAGAAACCTGTATAGCATATCACAAGTCGCAACCTGATTGGTGAAAATAGGTGTATAATGCACAGCTAATTATGAAGCAAAAGTAATGAAATGCCTTTTAAATATAAATCATCTTCATGAGAAGAGAAATCTTTTCAATATGCGAACAGCTAACTTCTTACTACTTCCACTACTAAAAGAGCTGAGGCTAAAGGACACTTGCCAAATAATTATACGCTTTGTACATATAGTACTGTTATGGATAGCAAGTCTAAAATAATACTTAATGGTTCAATGTGGTATGAAACATATTTCATTCTGCTTTATACAGCTTTATGTTACAGTTTGAATAAATCTATTTAAAATTCAGAATGTTAAGGTTTATAGTTCCAGGACAACATAGGGGTGTAAATTATCTGAACTGACACCTATATCTAAATCCTCAAGTCAACACAGAAAATCACAGAGGGCTCGTCTACACTGGCCCCTTTTCCTAAAGGGGCATGCTAATTTTCCAGGTTGTAATAGGGAAATCCGCGGGGGATTTAAATATCTCCCGCGGCATTTAAATAAAAATGTCCGCCGCTTTTTTCCGGCTTTTAGAAAAGCGTCTACACTGGCCCCGATCCTCTGGAAAAAAGCACTTTTCTGGAGGATCTCTTATTCCTACTTCGAAGTAGCCAAAAGATTTTCACAGCCTTTCCTCCAGTTTTATACCAAAGCTCTGACCAGTTATACTGCTCTTACATACAGTGCAACACCTCCACCTTTTCTCCCCCGCTTCTCCTTCCTGAACTGTTTATACCTATCCCTGATAATCCTCTACTCATGTGAGTGCCCCACCATCTCTCTCTTGTTCCAATCACATCATAGATCCTTGACTGTGCCAGGTCTTTGAATTCTTTGTATTTCTTTTATGACTAATTGTGAACATGTTTGGGGGAGTTATATTACACAAGTTACTGGTCTGTCACATGCTTATTACCACACATTACTGTGGATAATCCCTCTTACACAAATGCTTAGTGCTTCAGTAAACACTACCTTCTAGTAGGGTTTTTTTTTAGGTTTGGCTCTAGGGGAATAATAAGAGTATTGCCCATGGAGCTAAGAACTTTAAAGAACATAAGGGGCCCATTTTGAAAAATATGCTCAGCATGATGATGATAGACAGCAAATACGAAGTAATTTGTTGCAAAATATAACACTGCATCATATGAAGTGATAGGTTAGGGATCAGAACAGTCTGACAAAGTATATATTGAAATGTGTCAGTGCTTTTGTAAGATGAGATGTGTAAACCTCGGGATTACTACAGTAATGGACTCTTTACTGTGAAATCAAAACTTCACAACCTTCATTAATGTGTGGATTATAAAACTGCGTACAGATTGCTCAATGAGCTTTGCAACCTCAGGCCAAAACCAATACTAGACTGTGATTATGAGGATCTATTGCTAAATCTTCTCTAAATATGTGTATAATTTTAGAGTCTTTCTGCTGAGGGAAAGTAATGGGAATGTAGGAACAGGTTTATTATGTGTAAAATGGGATTTCAAACCACAGATGCAGCATATTGATACAATTTTGCATTAATTCCATTCAGTGTAATGGCCCCTTTTCAGTAAATAGTTTAATGGTTCATAATGTACAAAGTTGAATTTTGTTAAAGGATCATCAGAGTCTATTGGACATGCCAAAACTATATTTTAACACTAATTCTCTTCTGCTTTGCACCTTGTATCGTAATATATGCACTTTCAAAACAGATGGTATCATTTACATTTACTGTACACAGGTGTAAATAATTATACAAAATGCAAGGCAGCAGGGAACAAGATTCATTGTTTTCTCTGAGGATTTTTACAAATTTAAAAAAGCTGCTGCCTAACCAATGGGGGGAAATAAACCTTTTTAGAACATTTTGTTTTAGTTGGGATTTATGTTCCCACATTCTATCATTTTAAGGTCACAATCCCTCTATTTATATTTGGAAGAATTTGTCTGAAACATTTTTATAATATATACAGGAGAGAGTTATATATCAACAAAACATTTTTAAGAAATACATTTTGCTGGGTTTTATCAGACAGGTTATTTAATTCTTCCAACCCTCACACTCTCAGCTATTTATATTAATCTTAGGTATAAAAACATGGGAATTTTTATTATTATTTTATTTTTAGTCACATCTAAATATATTACCTTCTATTTCAGTAAATTTGAAAATAGACCATTGTTGACGTCACCTTTACTCAAGATACTAAAAAAAATCATCTAAAGGTCCCATCTCTTTTTTTTTCTGCTTATGAGATGAGTGGGAATCTTGATTCTGCAAACCTGTCATGTAGGCAGAGGGAATGCCATGTCTGTAGTATCTTCCCAGTTTCTGGGACTCATAAACCTATCTAACACAGATTCCTGGTGTTGAAATACCAGTGACTTAAACAGACAATATGGGGAAAAAGTGGCACTAAAATTCAATAGCCCCGATTTTTCATTGGAAATGTAGTCAGGATTATCTTTAAGTGGTCAGCATTAACTCCTGTTGAACAGCTACATGGGGATTTTGCAACTGGCAGAATATCCTCTGAAAGGAAGTAAAGGCAGAAAATCATGGGATTCATATGCCATAGCTCCTGGTTCCCCTATAGACCCACCAGATGTTCCTTTTAAGGAGTCTAGAGCAGATTTCCTACATTAAACTCTTAGATAATCTATTTGGATGGAACTGTGACTATGCTAATAGATTCATATAAATCAAAGACTATGCTGATCTTACTGCTCTGTGTGCCCTGTATGCTCCAGGCACCTAAGATGGATATTACAGGTGGGGTTTCCTGTCTGGCCACTGGAGGAGAGGGGAGCAGGGTATTGGGTAGAGCAGTAGACACGCGTGTGCCTCGCTGTACTATCCCTGGGAACGGATGTTGCCCCGAGAATGCAGGCATGCTCATGTGACATGTATGGAACTCCTGAGTATGTGTGTCTCCATGTCCCTAGCCTACTTCTAGTAGTGGCTTGTGGTAGGAGGGTGTCTCACCCTTGGGTCCAGAGTATGGCCAGCCTCCCCAGACCCTGTGAGCAATTGTGCAAGTGTCTTCCAGTGCAGCCTCCTAGGGCTATGTGCTCCAGACTGTGTCCTATAGGCTATGTGCTCCAGACTGGCACTCCATGTGTATCCACATGCACAGACTGCTGCATGATCCTCAGGCTGAGAAGGCCGAGTGAGGAGTGCACCCCAGCCCCTCACTGCTCACCACCTCTACTCCGTGCATGTAGGGAAAGTAATGGCACTCACCTGATGTGTCTTCCCTGGCCTCAGATAATACTTGAGAGACATCCAGGATATGGGATACCGACTCCAGGGCAAGCATAGTGAGGGTGCTGTCCTCATCTGGCTCCTCCTCCACTTCTTCTGCATCTCTGTTTCTTAGGAAGGTGACTATGGGCATCTCCAGCCCAGAGTCCACTACTGGGGACAGGGGAAGGGACTGACCCACCCCCTAGGATGCAGTGCAGGTCTGAATAGTAGGGGCAAGTGTGGGGTTCAGCCACAGAGTGGGAGCTGCACTCCATGGCCTTGGCATAGGTCTGGCAGAGATCCTTGACCTTCATCCACACCTGCTCCTGGGTGTGGATGTGGCCTTTGGTGCCCAGGCTGTTGACCATCCAGCCATAGACACTGACATTCCCACCTGGTGTGGAGATTCTGGAGGTTTGCTTCCTTGCCCCAGACCTCAGTGAGGGCCAGGATCTCTGCACCAGACCAGGAAGGCACTCACCTCTTCCGTCCCCTGGCAGGGTCCTAACAGCCTGCTGCCTGCTTGGCTGGAGCCGTGGAAAGCTTGGACAGCACTGGGGTGGTACATGGCAGTAGTGACAGCCTTGGTTTTTGCTGCAGTATTGCAGAGGAACAGCAGGACCTGCTGTCTGCTGTAAGCCCTTTTCCCCGTGGCTGCAGTTTTAAGGATTGCAGGGGAAGGAGAACTACAGATTTTTGATGAGTGTGGGCAGAAGGGCCAACAGGACACCTGTGGAAAGGGCTGGAGGCCAATTATTTCAAAATAACTCCAGCCACCCTGTCTGCACACGCACTATTCCGAGATAGCTACTTTGGATTTGGCATTATTCCTCGTAGAGCAAGATTTACAGCGTCCAACATAAACTGCCCGTTATTTTGCAAATATTTCAAAATAACGGACTTGCTATGAAGATGCTTGCAAGTTATTTCACAATAACAACAGCTATTCTGAAATAATGCTGCTTTGTAGATGTACCCATAGTGCTGATTAAATGGTTATAAAATATTCAGAGACATAGGGGCATGTCCCGTGCCAAAGCTTTTCCCTGCTTTCAGAGCCTTTCACTTAACAGGGTTAGATCCAGCAGTGGAGAAGCAGGGGGACACTACACTGCTACAAATAGCATATTTTCAGGTTGGGTGTGTTCATTACTTGCGTAAACAGTGTCTCCCCAACTATATTGTCTTTAATACCCATGCTGGGGTGGGATGCAGTATATATACTCTACTTGACATAATAAGTATAAACAACCCTTCCCATATTGAATCTATTATATATTTTGAAGAATCTGTTTGTTTGTTTTTGTTTGTTTGTTTGTAGGAAAAAAGTCATACCTTGCGATTACCTACAGATACCAAATTTTGCATAAACAATCCTACCACTTAAATTTGCTGAATGATCATACTACTTTTTACACTGGAATATGCTGGGTAAAAGGGTTAAATCATTAGTTTTTCATCAGAAAAAATCATAACTATTATGATTAAAGTTCATAAAAATATATGCTGGCAAAATTAAAATTGAGTCACCTCTTCAACTGTCATTTTAGCACAAAGAAAATGTTTACTGTTACAAATCACAAAATAATGCAATTTCGGAAAACGTAATGGAAGCTTTATGAATTTCTGGTTCAAATGTACTATGTATGGTAATAATTAAATAAATTAATAATGTTTGAAGTTGAAATCCTACACATTTAAAACTGTTCTTTTTCTTCCCCTTTGCAAGCTCATTAATAAAAAATTCTATTACATATATTTAATTTCTTGAACTTTCCTGTAGGTGTAATCTATGCAAAATGACTTTGCTCTGTCAACAACAGGCCTCACCTGCTAGTAGTATTATACTCCACAAGCAGTCTTCTTAATTTGAATGGGATAATTTTGGTGTAAGTTATTATTTAACAGGAATAAGTTTATCATAATCAGTTATTCTGTGACTTACCTGACCAATCACCACAAATAATAAATATTCAAACTGAACAGTTATTAAACAATAGTGAAGCTTATTCACCTGGAGCTTGACACTCATTTAGCCTTCATGTTGTGTAGTCATTTATGCCATTGCAATGAGAGCATAAAAGGCCACCATTCTCATTTTGTGGCATTTTTACTTCCTATGCACTTATTTTTGCACTGTTGTAAATGACCACACAAAAAATAAGGCTGCAAAGCTTATAGCTCTGCATTAAATGCACACCAATAAGTACTCTCATAAAAACTGATCCCTGAAAAACTGCTCTCATATTTTTTTAAATTTCATTATCCTACCAAACATTGTTAAGATCATTTCACAAAATGAAGTATGAAACTAAAAAAGAGTGTTTGTGCATTTTTTAAAAGGACCCTTTAATGAGTCTAAACTGAGATCATTATAATTCATACTGTTTTCTGAGGTAAAACACAATTTTCTGGAGAAAAAACTGAAACGGACAACACAAAAAACATTTAATTAATTTTCTCTAAGTACACCTGGCATAGGGTGTGAAGAAACCACAAAAGTCATGTAGTCTAACCCCCATTTGGGAAGAAAAGTAGCCCTTTCTGGTCTCCTGACAGATGTAGCACATTAGTTATTTGCAAAGATAGAAGATACATGAGTATTTTCAGCCAGAATGACCAGAAATAACTCCTTACTAACACAGGACTGAGCATCAGCATCCTAAAATTTTTCAGGTTTCATTATTATTATTATTCCAGTGTTTTGAACTATGGCTGTAACAACCCACGCATGAAATAGTAATTATACTATTATATAATCCAATTTAATTATACACACATGCACATACACACAGAACATTTCAGCACGTAGGTTTTGATGTCGTTTAAAACATTTGTTGCAGCTGGCCCATCTTTCATCATTTCTTCTTATCTGTTGTCACAGCTCACTTCTATTCTGTTTGTTTATTCTTCAGGATAATAGGTACTTTGATTTGTTCTTTAATCCACTTATTTTGTTTATCTTTCTTGCCAAATAATTTTTATGTGCTGCTCTTTTTAATGTTCATTCAGTTATTCCTAAATTTCTATTTCATTATATAATGTATCTGAAGTTGTATGCTGATTGACTATGTTTCGCTATTGTAGTGTATAGGTCTTTATAAAAAAAATCCACAACTTCAAATATCTGCCTTGCAAGAAGACTGGCTTTTTTACTTTTAGACTGTTTAATTGTATACAGCTGTGACACTTTAAATACATGGGAGCATTTTATAGTATGAAGTTAATACATGAAACATACAAATTTAAGACCAATAACAAGGAGATACAGGAATGTATATTTATGAACCCTAAATGACCTCATATCCCCACTAAACTATATATTGCAGTTACCGAGCTATGACCTATCACAAATAGCTAATATGTCAAATCCCAGATGCACTGATGGTCTGGACAGGAATCCTGCTAATTATATACATATGAAGCCTTAAATACTTTGAAGGTTTGACTGCAGAGAAGGCAAACCAACCTTCAGTGTCTTATATAGCAGGACATTGTAATGTTGCACCATTTTTCCGCAATTGCTCCAGGGAATACAACAAAGAAAACAGGAAAACTGCAGGCATAACATCAATTGCTGAGGTGTCCATTATTGAGACCCTTCAAAGGTGACTTGTCTATTCAGCCATGCATTTATCCAGTTCATATATCTACTACATTCTAACCCCACATTGTTCAATCTAAGAAAGAAGTGTTTATATGTCTAATTTCAAGAGAATGTTTTTTGTACATTCCTAAAAAAATACCATGCCCAAGAATCTTTCTCCTCATCTGTTATTGTGCAGATCTAAACACATGTAATTTCTTCATCTACTGCTATTTAAATGTTAGTGCGGCTCATTTTACTGGGAGTAATGTGTCAGTGGGATAGACCTTTCGCATATTTTTAATATTCATCAACCTGACTACTGTCTGCACATTTGGATCTCATGGAGTTGTAAATTCATATGAGAAAGGGCTATGAAGAAAGGAATGGCTATTCTATCTTGGAAGCTCTCTGATTAAATCAAAGGGAGTAACAGAGGCAGATGGCTTGCCAGAACAGACCCTATTGATCCAAACTTACTACGATAGTGCACATAAGTTATTTTATGAACATTAAGCTGCTTCACTAAATTCAATGGAAGTACTTACATGCATGTATAAGTGCTTAAGGATACAGGTTCTGTCAGAATTACAAGTTTTCATTATTCCACACATTGGAAAGCAACACCTAATCTGACATCTGATTTGATCTCCCCCTTTTTTCTGTATGTGGTAGAGAGGAGCAGGACTCAGCAGTCCCAGGCCCTTCTGGTCCATGTTCGTATATTTCTAATATCTCATGTTTCATAGTTTCAACTGGTCACCTGTAGGAAGGGATTCTCTCCCCTGCCTAATGGGGGTGGACGATTTTCTGTCTACTTCTACTGAAGCATCAACGGGAGATGGGACATTGGACATGTTGGGCCAGTGCTTTGTTGTGGTACTGAGAATTTCCTCTCTCTTTCTCTGAACTTGGTTGGCTGGTTCTGGCTTACATGCTCAGGGTCTGATTACTTAATGTGGGGTTAAGAAGGATTTGTCAGTCACTTTGAGGCTATTTAGTGTGGGGCTCATATTGCTTGCCATAATTATTTGGCTATATCTCACTTAATGTATTCCCTGTCATTACAGAGACCATGGGCATTGGTGCATCCATGATACATAATAATTAAGTCTCCCGAGGACTGTAATATTTTGGTCTGATTCTGGTTATTGGGTTTAGTCTGATTCTGGTTATTGGTAGTGTTGGTGTTCTGTGATCAGACTGTATGAGTGGTGGCTCTTTCTGACCTCAAGCTACAATACCTTTGATTCACATTACCATCCTAACATCTATCCTTCCCACGTATGCACCATCTTCGCTCCATGCCTCTTCCAGTCCCAAATACCACTTCTGACTCAACACATTCACCTCTTCCTTAAACTGTGCAACAACTGCCTGGTGCCTTCTGACTAAAATATTCCAGGTGCAACAGATGAGTAACCTGAACCGTCTTCTCTGATTGTGTCATCCTCAGTCAGACCATAGCTGGCTTCACAGATCAAGGTGGTTTCTAATGCATGAAGACAGCAGAATAACGTGACTTCATTCAAAGCCTATCTGTAGTATGAACTTCCACATTTTTAGGGTTGAAATCAGAAGCATGGTAAATGTTGAAGCCCAGTTATTACAACATAATCTTCCAGCTCTGCAACATAAGTCTTCTATTCCCACCCTATTTAGCTATCCACAAGACTTCCAGTGCTCTATTCCAAGGCATTCTAGCTGATTCATTAATCATTCACTAACTCCATTCACATCCTTTACAACTCCTCTGTTTCAGGCCCAAGGTCATGCAAAAGACAAGTCCATACCTAATTAAAAATGGTGATTAATGGCAGAAGAACTCTAGTTCTGGCATCTGGACTAAAATGGACAATATATTGTCATATATTTAACGTTAAGGACTACAAATGCCCCTATGCTGATGTCATAGCCATGTATCACAATATTCTAGCACAACTTAATATGCTCCCAAAATGTTTCTAGGTACCCAAGATTTATAATATAGATTCCTGAGTAAAAAGGTTGTGCAACAGGCTTAGTTGATGCCTAATTACCCTTGTAAATACGTTAAACTCACCTACATAATGTGATTAGGTGTTTACATACATATTTAGGCATCTAAATAGCTTTATAAATTTGGCCTAATGTCGCTGGAAGAAAACAAGTCTAAGGGTATGTCTAGACTACATGCCTCTGCCGACAGAGGCATGTAAATTAGACATATCAACATAGTCAATAAAGCAGAGATTTAAATATCCCCCGCTTCATTAGAATAAAAATGGCCACCTTGTTGTGCTAGCTCAGCTGTTTGTTGGCACAAACTGGCAGTCAAGACAGGGATCGGTTGACAAGGAAAGCCTTTGCCGACCGATCCCTTATGCCTCGTGAAACGAGGTTTACAGGATCGGTTGACAAAGGCTTTCATTTTTTGAGGAGTAAGGTTAGTTCGAACCAAGGGCTTTGGTTCGAACTACCAAGTCCCAGCGTGCGCTTCCTGGTTTGAAACAGCTGTGATTCAAAATAGCGCACTGGTGAGATCATGCTTATGAAGTGTGGGATATTTAAATCCCCACTTCATTAGCAATTTCGAATGCCTGCATTTGGATCCCTAGTATGACATAAATACCTTACAAACATGATGTAACTTGTTCTCAAGAGTTTCAGTAGACATACCGAGGATGAGTCCATGACCTCATCACTGTAAAAGGTATGATTCATAAACAGTTATATTCTTAAGATACAGGATGCCAAAATCAGATATTTATGAACCCCTAAAATTATAAAGGCTCTTCAGCCTCGTATTTTTAGTAATTTTTTAAAAATAATTTTCAGCAATTTAAATTGCTTTAGTAGAGCGGTGGTATTTTTCTTTAGGTTTCATCAAAGGCTGAAGTTCATCTGATTAACTTTTTGATCACTATGAATCTAGATAAAGTTCAGGTGATAATTATGGTTTGTGGGACAAATAAACCCTTGTGCAAATCTATTGAAGTCAGTGGAATTGTATCATGACTAACTGTGGTCCATTTTGTTATAGGATAAGTTAGGACCCTGAGGGAACAGAAATAAGTAATGTTTTTTCTCTCCCTCTCCCTCTCCTTCCCCTTCTCCCTTCTCCCTTCTCCCTTTCCCCCCAGAGAGATATCCAATAGATCTAGATCTGTGAGTGTCGTACATTGCCACTAACTCCTTCAAACACCGATTTTCCAACCTTGGGGGCCTCCATCCATATTAGTGGACTAAAATATTATGTTAATAATGAAATGAGTTACTGTGATTTGACTTACTATGTTTTTGTTAATGATAGCAGCGGCTGTTTCATTATGAGAGTATTGGAGGTGTGTATTTCTTTTGAACTTACATTAACACTCATGTAGAGCTGGTGGAAAAATTTCTATCATAACTGTTGTTTGGTAGAAAACTGGGATTTGACTAAATTAAAATTGTCACAAAAGGTTCTGTTTTCTATGTCAATGTGTACACCAAAACCAAACCAACAACAACAACAAAAAGAATTTCCACCCCATAAACACACTGAAAACCCCAAAATGTATCAGATGAAAACCAAACATTTTAATTTTGAAATGCCATCAATATTCCTCAAAGGAGTTGTAGTTCATTTGCTTTTTTTCCTGAAAGAAGTTTATTCTGCCATCCTGATCTATTAAAGCCTGAATCTCATGATAGCCCTGCCCCTGATTAAGGCTCAGCCAATTCACAGAGGTTTCTAGATTTCAAACCTTTAGAAGCTCACAGCTTCCAACTGCCGGCCACTGCACACACTCCTTCAAACAAACAAACAAAACAAACAGACAAACACAAGCTCAGCACACAGTAAGTAACCCCCAAACACACACACACACACACACACACACACACACACACACACACACACTACAGATAGCCACTTACCCAAATGGTCCTGTATTTGCTCCTTCTCTACCTGGAGAACTCCCTCTCAAAACACCCTGTTTGAGGCAAAATGATGACACCATGGTATGCAATCTATAGCCTAGAACAGGTGCATGGAAGATTACTGGCACAATATGGATTCCAGGGTCACATGAGCATGTAAAGTCACTGGCAAAAGATTGAGATTTAGGTCACATGTCCTCATCACCTATCCTTTCATGATTTCCTGAATCACAGAAGTGGCCATGGGGCCCACACTATTTGAGGCATCCACAATAAAGGCTTACTGAATAGGAGGAGTTTCTCTAATAGTCTGTGGTGAGCTGAGTGCCCTTAATGGGCCATCAACCCAAAGCTGTCTAGTCCTCATGTAAATCTGTTTGGTGCATGGGGTGCCACTAGTCATACAATTTATGTTTGAGATATAGCTCCAAAGCCAACATTTATAGCTTTGGATACATTGATGATACGTGGATTTAATCAAGATAAACTTACTTTTCCATTGATACCTTAGATAAAACACTGGATATAAGATTTGTTGAACTTGTATAACAGTAGTAGAAACAATTATACAAATGGTCTTTTTTAATTATACTGAATAGTATTTTATATATCAAAAATGTATACACTTGGACTGAGGCTGAGATGGAAATAGGAAGCTGACTCGTTTAAAGTCTCTGGATAAACAAAAAAGGATAAAAAAAAAGGGTGATATCAAAGCTTCAAGTCACCAGGGTCTGATGAAATATATCCTAGAATATTCAAGGAGATAACCAAGAAGATATCAAAGGTGTTAGTGATTACATTAGAAAAGTCATGGAAGACAGGAACAATTCCAGAGTAGTAGAAAAGGGCAAATATAGTGCTGATGTATAAATTAAGGAATGAGAACAATCTAGCAAATTATAGAATATTCATCTTAACATCAGTGCTTGGAAAGATAATGGAGCAAATAATTTAGAAATATTTTTTCCAAGAACCTAGAAGATGTGTGTTAAGCAACATTAAACATGGATTTGTTAAGAAAAAATCATGTCAAATCAATCAAATGGCTTTCTTTGAAAGAGTAAGAAGACTTGTGGAGGGGGGAAAGTGGTAGATGTGGTATTTTGACTTTAGGAAAGCTTCTAATAGTGTCTTCCATGATCTTATCATGAACAAATTAGAAAAATACACATAGGTGGAGCTACTATAAGGTAGATGCATAGCTGGTTAGAAAATCATTCCCCAAGAGTAATTATCAGTGGTTCTCACTCGAGCTGGAAGAGCGTGTTGAGTAGAGTTCCACAGGGATCAGTTCTGGCTTTAGTTCTGTTCAGTATCTTCATAAATGATTTAGATAATAGCATAAAGTGTACACATCAATTTTCAGATAATCTCAGTCTGGGAAAATAATATTAAGTGCTTTGCAGGATGCAATTAAAATTCAAAACAATCTTAACTAACTGATTAAATGGCCTGAAATAAATAAATGGAAATTCAATAAGGACAAAAGCAAAATACTCCACTTAGGAAAGAACATTCAATTTCACAAATACAAAATGGGAAATGACTACACAGAAAGGATGACTGCAGAAAGAGTTTTAAGGATCGCAGTGGTTCATAAGCTAAATATGAGTCAACACTATACTACTTTTGACAAAAAAAAAAGCACATTTCTTTCCCTGATGTATTAGCAGGAATGTTTGAAACAAGATAGCAATAATTTTCTGTTCTACTCCATGCTAATTAGGCTTCAGCTAGAGTATTCTGTGCCACTGTGGGTGCCACAGTTTATGAAAGATATGGACTAAATTGGAGAAAACCTAGGGAAGAGCAACAAAAATGATTTAAAGTCTAGAAAACATGACCTGTGAGGGAAGCTTGAAAAAAAATCCAAAAAACTGGGTTTTAGTCTGGAGACAAGATGATTGAGAAGGGACATAACAGTTTTCAAGTATTAAAAAAATACAAGGAGGAGGAAGAAAAAAAATCTCTTTAATATATGAGGAAAAGACAAGAAGCAATGGGCTTACCTTGCAAACAGGAGATATAGGTTGGACATTAAGAAAAACTCCTTAATTGTCCAGGTATTTAAGCACTTGTAAAATTAATTGCTTAGGGAAACTGGAATCTCCAGCACTGGAAATTTTTAAGGTTAGATTAGACTCCACACCCTTAGGGATGGTCCAGATAATACTTAACTTTGTGCAGGGCACAGGAATGGATGACCTTTTGAGGTCCATTCTTGACTCATGACTGTATGTCTCTTATGACTAAGGCCAGGTGTACACTATTGGAAAAAGTTGACCTAAGATATGCAACTCCAGCTATGAGAATAACATAGCCGGAGTCAACGTACCTTAACTCAAATTACTCTGGTTGGTCCACTGTGGTAGGTTGATAGGAGAAACTCTGCCATTGATGTCCTTTACTCCTCCCAACCCCATACAGTACCAGAGTTGTCAGGGATGCCACTAGCATTCGATTTAGCAGGTTCACTACATTGAATCCTGGAAGATCAATCTCTGGAGTGTCAATCTCAGAGTATAGCACCTGAACTGGAGTTATTGTTTTTTCCATCATTCACTATGGCTGCTATAAATGAATAAACATCCATTGAAATGAATTTAGTATTGCCAGTTTGTATTAATTGAGGATCTGACCTATCTAATTTATCCTGGATTACATCTTCCTTAATCTATGTTACAGAGCTGCAAAAGAATTAAATAACAAAAATAATTTATGGTTATGTTTTATTAAAATATCTAAGAATGTTCCATAGTTTTCAAGGAACATATCTGAAGACTGAAAAAAAATGACTTGGGGACTTTTACACGACTTACACTGATTAAATTGATTAAATTGAAAAAGTACTGGTCTTCTCTATGTTTGTGGGAATGCTAAAGACATTAATGTCAAAAATGTTGCCTGATGGATTTTCTTGTCAGTAATTTTTGGTAGTTGTTCATTGTCTTGAGCTATATCAAACAGAATAGAAGGGATAAACAAGGCTTCATTGACTTCAAAGGTGTCGGCATTGACATAAATACCTTACAAACATGATGTAACTTGTTCTCAAGAGTTTCAGTTTGAAAACAAACTAGTTCAACAAATGTTTGAGAGGTGCTTCAATTAAGGCTGAAGAGATTAGTGTCCTGAGAATGAAAATTGAACACTGGCATACTAGGTAAGCTATGTACATGTTCTAAATCCCAGTCTGTTCCAGTCGGCTGAGAGTGTCAGATTGTTTGATAGAGTCTCCCTGTGGAATCTCAGTTTTTGTCTCTAGTTTGATAAGCCAGAATCCTGATCTCAATGAAACTGCAAAAAAAAAAAATGTTAGCAAGACTGTTCTGTTTGCTATAACATTGCTGGATTTCCAATAATAAATTGCTAGCACTCTGGAGAAGCTGTTTGATTTGACTTAATTGTCTGAAATTATTATCCAGATCCAAGGTAATGATTTTGAATCAACTGCCCAGGGATGGAGAATTTAATTTTTAATCTAAAGTAACTATGTGTCTACTAATTCTATTTCTGTTGCTCCTAAAAGTTAAAATATAAGGGGTCAGAGGGAAAGATGCTGATTTATACTAATTGAGATCTTGGCTTATCAGGTGAAGGGCTTTTTTTTTCTCACATTACTATTTGACAAATGTATTTTCTCCATTCCACAGAGTTTAAAATTAAGATAGGGTTTGTCTACACTATTGCGTTATTTCGAAATATCTTATTTCAAAATAGTTATAGTAATACACACAAAATGCATTTCGAAATACCATTTTGCTATCTCAAAATAGTGCATCCACACTGATTGGATGCTGAATTGCATTTAAGGACAGCTGAAACCAGTTGTAGCAGGGCATCAGGTCAGGAGTTACTTTGTGTGGCTGCTGCCTGATGCTATCTGAGGCCTATGCTTAAAGGGACCCCTCTGGACAGCCAGTTCTTAGGTTTCCCTGATTGCTTGCCTACCTCACTGAGGGACAGCAAAGCACTTTTTTCTCTGTGTGCTCTGGTTGCCCTCACTTAGGACACCACAAAACTGTGTACCATGGAGCTGGAGCTGCCCCTGGGGACTCTGGTGCTTCTTTTGGATGTGTTGCTACAAGCCTGGCTGCTCTTTCTGCAGGCTGCCTCGCAGCATCTGCTGCAGTCCAACCCCCATGTCATCATCCGGACCCTCCTGAGGTACGTGGAGGAGCAGTTGCAGCTCCTGGATGCCAACATGCCCCACTGTATCTGGACACCAGCAGCGACTGGTGGGACCACATTATCCTGGAGACCTGGGGAGAACAACAATGGACCCAGAACCTTAGGATGAAGAAGGACACCTTCATGTAGCTCTGTGAGTGGCTCACCCCTGCTCTGCAGCGATGGGACATGCACATGAGGCCTGCCATTCCCCTCCAGAAATGTGTGGCCATTGCCCTCTGGAAGCTCTCCACATCAGATAGCTACCGATCCATGGGGAACCAGTTTAGCGTAGGGAGATCCACCATTGGAATGGTGCTCATGCAGGTATGGCAATCTTTAGCCACTGTGCCAGGAGAGGGGATGCAAGGAGAGGATAGCCTACCCTAGAGAAAAGAGGGGGAGGTGGTACAAGTCCCCCTACCTGGGAGGGTTTGTTCTATCCCCCCCACACTATGGACTGCCTGCAGTGGCCAGGATTGCAGGGGGAGTTTGCTTCTGCAGAATGGGGGCGCTGTGCAGTGGTGGGGAAGGACCACTCTCAGCCACCCTGGCATCCCAGTGACTCTGTTTTGTGTGTTCCTCTGCAGGTGGTCAAGGCCATCAACAGGGTGCTACTCCGCAGAGTCATCTGCCTCAATGATGTGGACATAGTGATCGAGGGGTTTGGTGCCCTAGGCTTCCCCATCTGTGGGGGGGAGGGGCAATTGATGGGACACACATCCCCATCCATGCCCAGGAACACCAGTCCTCCCTGCACATAAAGCGGAAGGGGTACTTCTCCATTATCCTGCAGGCTGTGTCTACCTACAGGGGCCACTGCATGGACATTAACGTGGGTTGGTCTGGCTAAGCACATGATGTGTGGGTTTACCCCAACTCCTCTGTGTGCCAAAGGCTGCACACCGGGAGTTTCTTTCCTGACCACCACATCAGGGTCAGGGACATGGATGTGCCTGTGTGCCTGGTGGGGGATGTAGTCTATCCCCTACAACCCTGGCTGATGAAGCCCTACACGGGACACCTCAACCCCTCAAGACAGGCCTTTAATGCCAAGTTCAGCAGGGCCTGCATCGTGGTGGAGGGGGTGTTCGTCTGGTTGAAGGCCCGTTTTAGATGCCTCCTCACCTGCCTAGACCTCTCTGAGTGGAATGTTTTGCACGTGGTGGCAGTGTGTTGTGTGCTGCATAATTTGTGCGAGAGGAATGGGGAGGCTTTCCTGACAGGCTGGATGGCAGAGGTTGACCACTTGGCTGGTCTGTACACGCAGCCCTGCATAGCTGCCAGCTGGGAGGCCTATTGCAGGGCTGTCCGTATCTGGGAGGCCCTGTGGGAGAGCTTCCAGATGGAGGAGGACTAACGTCTCCCTGGTGTGCCCCACTGGGGGCTTGTGCCTCATTTCACTCTCACATCCTTTCACTGAACCCTCACTAACCCCCCTTCCTCATGTAAATAAAGACACATGTGTTGACAAAAACAAACTCTCTTTATTGAACAAAACTGGGGTGGGGGGAATGAGTGCAGTGGAGGGGAAGGAAGAGGGTGGGAGAGGGGAGGGGAAAAGGGAGCTGGAAGGGGGAGGCAAGCGAAAGAAGGGGGAGGAAAAGCTCAGGGTTGGGGGACTTGCTGGCCCACCTGTCTCCCAGCACCGCACATGCAGGGTCTCGACGTCCCCGAGGTGGAGCAGTTATGCAGGGTGGGGCGGGTAGAGGGGTGGAGAGGAAGAAGCGGGAAGGGGGAGCAGCAATGGGAGGAGGAGCGATAGCTGGGGTGGCCGCAGGGGCTGGAGCTGCAGGAGGCAGCAATCTCTGCACCAGGGTCTGCAGGTGGTCAGAGATGGCACAGCCCCGGTCAAGCAGCTCCCACCAGCTCTCCCACCACAGCTGCAGGTCTTCATGAACCCAGTAGTACAGGATGTGGTGCTGGCCTCGCAGAATCCCCAGGTGTTGCCGCTGGTACTCCTCTTGGTTACGGGTCAGCCTGCTGGCTCGGGTGCGGGAGGATGTCCTGGGCGGAGTGGTGCTCCCTGCAGTCACAGCTGCTGCAGCTGTGGATAAACAAGAGAAGTGGTCAGTTATCCCTGAGGACACAGTGGATGAAGCCCAGCCCCGCTCTGCATGGCGAGGACCGCAGATCTTTGAACCATCAGAGGTGATGTGCTTGCACACAGGCCATGTTCAGCTCAGAGAACTTGTAGGTAAGGTCCCATGGGAAGCAAGACTGAAGGGAAAAACAACTGAGGAGAGTTGGAAGTATTTCAAAGGGACGTTGTTAAGGGCCCAAAAGCAAACAATTCCGCTGTGTAGGAAAGATAGAAAATATGGCAAAAGACCAGCTTGGCTTAACAAGGAGATCTTGCACAATCTCAAAATAAAAAAGGAGTCTCATAAAAAATGGAAACTAGGACAAATAACAAAGGATGAATATAGGCAAGCAACACGGGAATGCAGGGGCAAGATTAGAAAGGCAAAGGCACAAAATGAGATCAAACTAGCTACAGGCATAAAGGGAAACAAGAAGACCTTTTATAAATACATTAAAAGCAAGAGGAAGACCAAGGACAGGGTAGGCCCACTGCTTAGTGAGGAGGGAGAAGCAGTAACAGGAAACTTGGAAATGGCGGAGATGCTCAATGACTTCTTTGTTTCGGTCTTCACCGAGAAGTCTGGAGGTGTGCCTAACGTAGTGAATACAAGCAGAGAGAGGGTAAGTTTAGAAGATAGGATACACAAAGAACAAGTTAAAAATCACTTAGGAAAGTTAGATGTCAGCAAGTCACCAGGTCCTGATGAAATGCATCCCAGGATACTCAAGGAGCTGATAGAGGAGGTATCTGAGCCTTTAGCTATGATCTTTGAAAAATCATGGCAGACAGGGGAGATTCCAGAAGACTGGAAAAGGGCAAATATTGTGCCCATCTATAAAAAGGGGAATAAGAACAACCCAGGAAACTATAGACCGGTCAGTTTAACGTCTGTCCCAGGGAAGATAATGGAGCAGGTAATTAAGGAAATCATATGCAAACACTTGGAAGGTAATAAAGTGATAGGGAATAGCCAGCATGGGTTTGTGAAGAACAAGTCATGCCAAACTAATCTGATAGCTTTCTTTGATAAGATAACGAGCCTTGTGGATAAGGGAGAAGCGGTGGATGTCATATACCTAGACTTTAGTAAGGCATTTGATACGGTCTCGCATGATATTCTTATTGATAAACTAGGCAAATATAACTTAGATAGGGCCACGATAAGGTGGGTGCATAATTGGCTGGATAACCGTAGTCAGAGAGTGGTTGTTAACGGTTCTAAATCCTGCTGGAAAGGGATAACAAGTGGAGTTCCTCAAGGGTCTGTTTTGGGACCCATACTGTTCAATATCTTCATCAATGATGTAGATATTGGGATAGAGAGTACGCTTATTAAGTTTGCAGATGATACCAAACTGGGTGGGGTTGCGACTTCTTTGGAGGATAGGGACATAATTCAGAATGACCTTAGCAAGTTAGAGAAATGGTCGGAGGTAAACAGGATGAGGTTTAATAAAGAGAAATGCAAAGTGCTCCACTTAGGAAGGAACAATCAGTTCCATACATACAAGATGGGAAGCGACTGTCTAGGAAGGAGCATGGCGGAAAGGGATCTAGGGGTCATAGTGGACCACAAGTTGAATATGAGTCAACAGTGTGATGCTGTTGCAAAAAAAGCAAATATGATTCTAGGTTGTATCAACAGGTGTGTTGTAAGCAAAACTCGTGAAGTCATTCTGCCGCTCTACTCTGCACTAGTTAGGCCTCAGCTGGAGTACTGTGTCCAGTTCTGGGCGCCATATTTCAAGAAAGATGTGGAGAAATTGGAAAGGGTACAGAGAAGAGCGACAAGAATGATTAAAGGTTTAGAGAACATGACCTATGAAACCAGGCTTCATGAACTGGGCTTGTTTAGTTTGGAAAAAAGAAGATTAAGGGGGGACATGATAGCGGCTTTCAAATATCTAAAAGGGTGTCACAAGGAGGAAGGAGAAAATTTGTTCCTCTTGGTTTCTGAGGACAGGACAAGGAGTAATGGGCTTAAAGTGCAGCAGGGGAGGTTTAGATTGGACACTAGGAAAAAATTCCTAACTGTCAGGGTGGTCAAATATTGGAATAAATTGCCAAGGGAGGTGGTGGAATCTCCCTCTCTGGAGATATTTAAGAACAGGTTAGATAGACATCTGTCAGGGATGGTGTAGACGGAGCTTGATCCTGCCTTGAGGGCGGGGGGCTGGACTCGATGACCTCTCGAGGTCCCTTCCAGTCCTATGATTCTATGATTCTATGATTCTATGTCCTCCTATCCCCGGGAATGGGATCTGGCCTGGGTCTGCACCTATGCCCCTATGCTGTATAAAGTGCGAGGCTGGGGGGTAGGGGGATATGTCCCCTGCCTCTGTGTAAAGAGGGCTTTTGGAGGGAGGGTATCGTGCATTGTCCTACCCCGGGGTAAGGAGCACGTCATGTGCCTTCATAGATACACATATGTGGGTAACAGGCCAAGGCCCCTGGTGGCACGGCACATGCACAGGTTGCTGCATGATCTGTGGTCTCCCTCTCCTCCTCTCTCTCACCCTCCCCCAGGCCACATAAGGGGACAGTGATGACACTCACATGTCGTTGCCTCCCTGGCCTCGGATGACAACAGTGACAGGCTCGCTGGGATGGCTCGAGTGTCCTGGTTGCATGGCAAGCTCCCTCCAGGCTCCTGAGGCTCCTGGCCAGCCTCCTCCTCCTCGGTCTCATGGTCAAGGCCCTCTGCCCCAGGGTTGATGACCACCTAGGGGGCACGGACCGTTCGGTCTCCCAGGATGCGATCCAGGGCATCAAAATAGGGGCAGGGGACTGGGTCTGCCCCTGGTTAGGAGCTGACCCCTGTAGCTCTGGAAAAGACCTGCTGCAGCTCCTTTATTTTCATGCATACCTGCTCCTGGTTTCACATGTGGCCTTTGGTGGCCAGGCTGGCAGCCATCTGTCTGTAGGTGGCTGCGTTCCTCTGTCTAGTGCGGAGATCGTGGATGTTGGAGGATTCCACCCAAACCTCAATGAGGTCCATGATCTCTGCACCAGACCAGGAAGGCATCTGCCTTTTACGGCCCCTGGCAGGCTCCTGGTAGCTGGCAGACTGGTCCTGGGGAGCGGAGGAGGGCTGGCTGGCACTGGCTGCCTCACTCATGTTGAGGCAACTGTGTCAGGGGCAGTGACTTCTGGCTCTGGGCTGCCAGGCCTAGAGTTGGCACAGGCACATTGGCCAAACAGACTCTACCCCTTTAAAGGCTCCAGGGAGGGTGGGCGTTTTCCTGGCTGTGGCCAGAGTGGCCACCAGGGCACCCCGGGAAAGGCTGGAGGCCCTCTATTTTGAAATAAGTGTCTATACAGCACTTAATTCAAAATAGCAATTTTGAAATTGATGTTATTCCTCATAGAATGAGGTTTACCAATTTCAAAATAAGCCCTCTGCTATTTTGAATTAATTTTGAAATAGCGGTTGGCTTGTGTAGACACTAGTGAAGTTATTTCAAAATAACTTTTCTGTGTAGTCATATCCTTATTTAGTTAATTAATATAAATACACAGTGAATCATAATTTATATTTCATCATACAGTTTTCCTGTGTCACTGAGTGAGATAAAGACATGAAAGGAAATTTGCTGAATCAAAGTCACAAGACAGAGGTGGCATTGTTTTTTGTTTGGGGGAGAGGAACATTTTGAAAAACTAGGTAAGCCTGGAATATTTATCTCAAAAGAGATTGTCTCTCTTGCATATGAAGATGGCATCCAGACTGCAATCAATGCTGAACTATTCACTGTTCCTGGATAATCCTATAATAAAAGTTGTCTTCTTTGTCTAGCCAGAAATCTGCACTATTTTATAAGGTGTCAATGTGTTGATCCAATGTTCATTTCCCTCAGACTTGACTATAGGGAAATGCTGTTATCAAAGGAGAAAAATCTATAGAGAACCTCCATCTGGTATACCATTCAACAACAAACAATGTCAAAAATATATCAATCTCATGATTCACAGCATGTTAAATTTGCTAAATATTGGTCTAATATAGAATTAATTTCTAGGTCCTACTTTGAATTTCTAGTCCCTGAAAGGCAATGGTTCTTGTTAACTAAGGCACAGCCTCTCTCCATGAGCCATTACAACAGATATATTCATTATGAACAGTGAACTGGGCAACACCCAGGGTACGTCTAAACTATATGCCTCTGTCGACAGAGGCATGTAGATTTGTTTTTTTGGCAAAGGCAAATGAAGCTGCGATTTAAATGATCGTGGCTTCATTTACATTTACATGGCTGCCGCGCTGAGCCGACAAACAGCTGATCAGCTGTTTGTCGGCTCGCGCGCTAGTCTGGACGCTCCCCTGCCGACATCAAAGCCCTTTGTCGGCAGCCCCGTTATTCCTCGTGGAATGAGGTTTACTGGGGCTGCCGAGAAAGGGCTTTGATGCCGACAGGGGGAACGTCCAGACTAGCGCGTGAGCCGACAAACAGCTGATCAGCTGTTTGTCGGCTCAGCGCGGTAGCCATGTAAATGTAAATGAAGCCGCGATCATTTAAATCGCAGCTTCATTTGCCTTTGCCTATGTGTCTAATCTACATGCCTCTTCCGACAGAGGCATGTAGTCTAGACACAGCCCCAGAGTGAACCTTGCAAAATTAAGGATAAGAACATTCTTGCTAACTCACAGCCAGTAAATGTATTTCTATCAGAAATAAGAATAAAGTTTTTACTACCTTTTGAAAGAGATGCAGTAGCTTTTGCAGTAACTTACTTTGTAACAGCTTTCTCACAACAACCATCATAATGAATTTCATCTATCTATCTTATCTATCTAGTTGCTGGTGCTCAGTGTGACAGATTCCTAATGTTTTGTCTATCTGCAGAATACAAGATAAAGCACAATAATAGAAAATGAACATTATCAGTGAGCTTGATGTTGTCTATAGCTTCATTTGGTTATTTTAAAAATAAAATCTATATTACATTTCACACTTTTAGGAGAATATTTTTTAAAATGGAAGCTTTATCCATCTAAAATCTTGTTCTAAGTCTACCTTTCAGACCTTTATCCACAAAGCTTTATGCATGTATGACAGACACAAAAATATCCTGCAATATCTTTGAAAAAAATCTTTTGAATTATGTTTAAATATCTTTGGAGTGCATTATGGGACTGGAGTAACTTCTCTAGAATGAAGAGGTAGCCAATGTAAATCTTGGGAAGTGTTATGCACTTCAAAAGACTATTTTAAATGACATGGTAGCAAAGTAACAACATTGGGGACAAACAGTAAAATAAGACTCCTAGATAATACAACTCTGCAAGCAATATAGGTTAAACTAGGCCAAAATGGCAGAGAGAGCTTCTGAGCTAAATAATATGCTTCTTCAAATGAACTGTTTTTTCCTCTTTGTAATTCCATGGAGCAGTATCATAGGAATTCTCCAGGAAAATTCTGAGAGCACATATATATTGGGTCATGCCTTGAGGAGTATCTTTGGTTCTACTGTTAATTCCGGAGAAGTGTGCCCTGAAGAAGATTTCATTGGCCACAAAGAGTTCTGGTTATTAGATCAAGCACAAGCCTAGAACAGTCTTTCCAGCTTATTCACAGCTATAGCACATATTCAGCAAGATTTTGAACTGTAAGAGCATGTCTACGCAGATAGTCTCTGCTGCAATTGACCTTCCAGGGTTCAATTTAGTGGGTGTAGAATAGACCTGCTAGATTGAATTCAAAAGGTGTCACCATCAGCACCAGCACTCCTGCTCCTTATGAGGAGTAAAGGAAGCTGACAGGAGCATTTGCCCCCTTTACTTCCTGCTGTGTAGATGGAGTGGAAACATGATGTAAGGTACATCAACTCCAGCTATATAATTTATGTAGCTGAGTTGCATATCTTACTTCAACCTTTCCATATAATGTAGACCAGGCCTAAGGCAGATAAAACAGAAGGTTTGCTTAGGATGGCTTTTAATGGTGAAGGTCAAAATGACAATCCATCAGGTGAGAGAGTTTGAATATGTCTATGACCATGGACTATTTATCTCTTCCTTTTGGAGGACAGCATGGTAACAGCTCTGTTCTCACATCACGGGGGTTTATGCATATGAGCAGAGCTGAGTTCATACACAGTCCCAGGACAAGACCATTAATTTGTTACATAATTCTACTGTTCTGTAATCTGTTTATATTTCCTCCCCCTGCCCCAGGGTTAAAGCAAACTATTAGCCCTAGGCATTAATGCAATTATAATTGTGGTATCACTGTCAAATGTTTCTTTTTTTAACTATACTTCATAATTTTCTGTACCCTGCTGTTCCACTTTGATATGATCTGTAGCAAATGGACAACCTGCCTCTCTAAAAACCAAATACAGAACAACTTTATTGTGAATACACAACTTAGTTGCTGTGAGAGGAAACTTACATTACTGATCAACTTTGTAGAGCCCAACTTTCCAGGTGGATACCAAAAATAAACACCACTGTCAAAGCTGTCTTTTGTTGCAGACACTAATACTGGCCAAGAATTAGATTTTTATGGCACAGTGTCCTTCACTGGCATTACATGCATTGAAACAACTATCTGTAAGAAAACATAATTTATGAGAATGTAAGAAAATGAATCTGGCTGCAGCTTGTTAATACACTATATATATATATATAAAGAGAGAGAGAGAGAGAAAATACAACCACATCAAAGGGCTTTGATTCTGAACACTTGAAAAATGCACTGGTGGTGGTTTCTCATCCAACAACTTTGTTGGCAAGGCAATGTATTTGTTATCCTCCCACCTGCATAAGGATTAACTACATGTGAGGAATCATTAGCTGTGCAAACTGGCTACTTGAACAATCATAATGTAAAATATAGCAATAAAAATACAGATATCTCTTTATTTAAGAAAAAAATTAAAACTATTTGTCAATCAAAACAAGGCCAAGAATAACTTTTTGAACTTAGATAATATGTAGGTGTCGGCAGTGAATCTGAAGCTAAAACTGTGCTGAAGTTTTCACTTAACACAGGATTAAAAACTACTGTTACAGATATCAACTTAGTTCCAGTTTCCCTGAACTATTGCATTGTATAGGTCATTTTCTGGATAAAATATTTACTACCCTTATTATAAAATAAATGTTTAAAAATCTAATTTTGAAATTTATTGCTAGCTAAATTTAGTGTCTCATTTGCTTTTTCTTCACCGTAGCTATACAACTGCAGTTACCACAAACTCTAAACACATCTACAATGGTACAATATATCATACATAAGTGTAATCCCCTTTTTCCTCCCCGGGTTACTTGGGAGCAGGTCACACTCACAGGTGTGCCTGGGTACCAGATGGTTTTAACATAAAAGAAGATCCTGAGTACCCCAGTGGTGATGTTGTTTAGTTGGGGAGTCCCTATCCACCCCCTTGCTGCAGTCCCTTGCTCATAAAGGGTATACAATGGTGGTACTTCCACCTGGCTAGCCCTGTACACACTTAGGGTATGTCTACACTACCCCGCTAGTTCAAACTAGCGGGGTAATGTATGCATACCGAACTTGCTAATGAAGCCCGGGATTTGAATTTCCCGGGCTTCATTAGCATAAAGCCGGCGCCGCCATTTTTAAAAGCCGGCTAGTGCGAACCCCGTGCCGTGCGGCTACACAGGGCACGGGCTAGATAGTTCGGAATAGCTAGCTAGTTCGAACTATCTAGCCCGTGCCACGTGTAGACACGCGGCACGGGGTTCGCACTAGCTGGCTTTTAAAAATGGCGGTGCCGGCTTTATGCTAATGAAGCCCGGGAAATTCAAATCCCGGGCTTCATTAGCAAGTTCGGTATGCATACATTACCCCGCTAGTTCGAACTAGCGGGGTAGTGTAGACATACCCTTAATGGTGTGCCTTGAGAGCCTCCAGGAATAAAATTATTCCAGCAATAATCTGGATCTAACACCAGAACAACAATTAAAATTTATAAATAATACACATCTAATTGACTACATTAGAATGAACACACCTTTACTTAACAACTTAAAGAAACTGGCTACGTCTACACTGGCCTCTTTTCCGAAAGGGGCATGCTAATTTTCCAGGTCGTAATAGGGAAATTCGTGGGGGATTTAAATATCCCCCGCGGCATTTAAATAAAAATTTCCGCCGCTTTTTTCCGGCTTTTAGAAAAGCCGGAAAAGAGTGTCTACACTGGCCCCGATCTTCCGGAAAAAAGCCCTTTTCCGGAGGATCTCTTATTCCTACTTCGAAGTAAGAATAAGAGATCCTCCAGAAAAGGGCTTTTTTCCGGAGGATCGGGGCCAGTGTAGATGCTCTTTTCCAGCTTTTCTAAAAGCTGGAAAAAACGGCGGACATTTTTATTTAAATGTCGTGGGGGATATTTAAATCCCCCGCGGATTTCCCTATTACGACCTGGAAAATTAGCATGCCCCTTTCGGAAAAGGGGCCAGTGTAGACGTAGCCACAGGGTTTAACAGATTAACAGTGAATAAAATCAATTAACAAAGTATATAGAAGTAATAGGAACTTATCTAGCTGGCATTTGCACAGCCACCATTTATCCCACCCCTGAGTGTGCACTCCTCTGCACTCAGAGTGCCAGACACATACTTGCATGGGTGCGCTTGAAGATCTGCAGCTAGAGTGGAGGGTCTCTGTAGGCTGTGTGTATGTGTGTGAGTATGTGTGAGTCCAAGCTATGCAGACTCTGAGACCCCCTCTCCACATGCCTGGACAAAACTTCCCTTCCTGGTTTCCTCAAGGGTTCATAGGAGTTATAGTTTCTAGGGTTAGATTGTAGTATACAGGATCCTCCCAGAAAAAGCCAAAAAAACTCTTTAGGCTGCATCTAGACTGGCATGATTTTATGCAAAAGCAGCTGCTTTTGCACAAAATCTTGCCGCCTGTCTACACTGGGCATGAGTATTTGTGCAAGAACACTGACTTTGTAATTTAGAAAACCAGTGGTTCTTGCACAAATATTCTGACACTCCCACTCAGTGATAAGACCTCTTGCACAAGTATTCTTGTGCAAGAGGTCCAGTGTAGACAGCAACATTAATTTCTTGTGCAAGAAAGCCCGATGGCTAAAATGGCCATAGGCACTTCCTTGCGCAAGAGAGCATCTACACTGGCACGGATGCTTTTGCGCAAAAGCAAATCTTTTGCACAAAGGCACATGCCAGTATAGACACTCTCTGTGCAAATACTTTTAACAGAAAAACTTTTCAGTTAAAATTATTTGTGCAAAATCGTGCCAGTCTAGACGCAGCCTTAGTAAGGGGAATACATAAGACAGGGTTTCCCAACCTGTGGGTTGGGACCCAAATATGGGTTGCCATTACATTTCAAAAGGATCACCAGGTGTCTCCCCAGGTGGCTCTTAAAGAGCCATTCACACATTTTTTTGATTGCCTTGGGTCACCAAGTCTTCCTGAATTATCAAAATGGGTCCTCATCTGGAAAAGGTTGGGAACTGCTGTATAAGCAAAGGTTTTTCTCTTTGTTATTTATTGCAGTCCTGATGAGCTGACCACCATAAAAATATCTGATGTCAGAGCTGTGCACTGTAGGTGTTGTATGCTAAAAGTAAAATGGAGGATGTTGTGATAAGAAGCTAAGTGTGATGTTATTTGGGAGTTAAAACATGAATTGAGGCTTGTCTGGATGTTGATTGTGCTTTAACTAGTGACTTCTTAAACATTTATAAACATGGATTCTCTGATCTGCTATAACTGCTTTTGTTGTTTTCTGGCAGTATAGAGTTTAACTAGGAGAATAGTCACTTCCTGTGCCAGTCATACCCTCCTGCCCACCACTGGTGTGTATATGTTTTGGGGTAAAGGAAAGATGGTGAGTTTCAGGGGTATTTTGAACTCATAATGCAGGCATAGCATAGCAGAGTTCTGCTGCACCTGTCCTTCACTGGTATAACAATTGTAACTACAAGACTGTTATGGACTTTATGCCTATAGTGTAAGATAGGCAAGGTTACCTCTGCTCTAACTCCTAATTAGGCCAGACAGTACAGAGCTGCAACCAGTTTAACAATGCCATCTCCTCCACTGTGTCTAAGTTAAGCATATGTGTGGTGGGGGACCCATCCCTTATAATTTGTGTTGAAAGGAAATTTATTTGTATGAACTTAAGTTAAAGTTGTGCGTTCATGATTACATACTGATAACATCCGTGGGGCATTTTGAAGATTAATTAGTTAATAATCTTTGCAGAAATCTTTGCACATATAATGTCACTATATTAGTGTTACACACCATTATTATTAATTCTTTGGTATAACTTTCTGAAATCAAATATGAACATTCTTAATATTGACCTTTTGCAAACTGTTTGACCAAACAAACCCTATGAAATTGAGACCAGCTAGCTAATGAAGGAGTAACGCTATTCTGTGCATATATGTCTCTTTCTTTTTCTCTTTTTGGGGCAACCACATATTTTTAAATGGATATTTTTTAGAGTTTTGAAATACATAAATTACACTTTTATTTAAAAATATGTTTCTGGTGTTGCTACAGGCAGCTTCTGATTCGGTAACGAAACAGGTATATTTCTCTTTTTAAGATCAACAAACTGAAATATTTTGATTCAGATCAACTTATTTGGTAACAGAATACTTATTTTTTTCCCAGGTGGAAGATTTTAAAAGCCAAAATTTTAAAATAGAAAATATAAATGTTGTGGAAATTACACATACATTATTGTTATTGTTATTTGTATTAATAATAATTAATAATAATAAATACAGGTTGAATCCTTCTCATCCTGGATGCTCTGGTCCAGAAACATCAGTGGTTTGGCAGGACCACAGATGTTGCCAAATCGGACAGCCCCGGCTGCAAAAGTTGAGTGTGGCTGGGAGTGGGACTGGTTTGTTCAGTGGCAGTCTGCAGGACCAGTGATCTATGAATGAAGAGCTCTGGGATCAGCTGCCATCATGTCTGGGGCATGGCTGGGACACTCAAAGCAAAGGCACCATTTGTGCTAGTGTTAGAGCAGAGTAGGTTTAATATTTATTTAATTTTCTTTCTTTTATATAGGAATTAGATACTGCTAAGTTATCTGCCAGAAAAGTAGAGTTTTTCAGTGCCTTCCAGCCTCTTGATACAGATGATGTGTGTGGCGGGGGGAGAGGGTGAATGGGGTTGCCCCCTTGCATTTGGTGCTTGGATTGTACTGAGCATGCTCAGCAACTGTTGAAGCTTCTGTCCTTAGTACATTCCCCTCATGCCCTCACTCTTTCTCCCCCCCCCCCCCATTATGGCATGCACAGGTCACCCTCCCCCCACCAAAATCTGAAATGGTGCCCCTGACCCTGGGAGAAGTTGCCTCCATGTATAGGGCCGGGAAACCCCAGGAGCAGCTGCCACTGCGCACAGGGCTTGGGGAAGGCAGCAGAGCCTCAGTGGGCATCAGAGTGAGATAGATTGACCAGAGGAGGTCAGGCCTCTGGGTTCTCCCAGTGGCACCAGCTAGGAGGGGAGCCCTGGGAGAGCTGTTACACTGTATCTCTTTGAAACAAATTAGAGAAGTGTCATGAAGACCAGCTACTCCGGATAGTTACATTAAACCGTAACCTGGTCTCATCTGCTAAGGGATGGTATCTTAGGCGCGGACTCTCATTACAGTATCTATCACCTGGAGTGTAATTTCTCAGGGATATAGGACGCGTATAAAATAAAACTTAACAATGTAAATTTAAGTGATAACCACAGGACTATATTTTGAACAGAATAGATTTAACAAACATATACCTCGAGTGATCTTTGAGGGGCAGTCCCCCAAAGATACCTTAACTAAACTTACAGAGTCTTTGACGCAAGGGCGATTATGGTGATGCTGGTGACCTTCAACCTTTTGGCTAATTGAAAGCCTCAAGGGAGGAACTACCAGGTGTCCCTCGCTGGATGATCTCGACGCTTGGTGACCTACAATCCTTTGGCTAGTTTGAAGCCGCAGGAGAGGAACGACCAAGGCGATCCCTCGAAGGTAGGTCAAGGATGGGGACGTCAGGTTCACCTTCCGTGAAGTGGTCTCGTCTCTGGATCCTCTTCCTGCGCTTCGGTGCAGCAGGATCAGGCGATGGATGACTCTGTACTACACTGAACTTATCCTAAAAACAAAACCCTATCTAAACCACGATGCGCCTGCCGGACAAACTCGACGACGGCCGATATGCATCCACCGACGCAGCCTGCCGGACAAACTCGATGACGGTATCTAATCTATCTAAGGCACTAATCTAACTAAAACCTAATCTAAGAAAGAGGAGGTCTGACCTTCCGTCAGCCTACCTCTAAAAGGACTAAATTAGTTTAAAAGTGGGAAGCATGACCTTCCGTCAGCTTCTCCAAAAGAATACTTTACAGGACCTCTTTCATTCTAACCTAGGACAAGATTAAAAGAACTCTCTCTCTCTCTCTCTCTCTACCTAAGCCTTAAGACCTATCCCGATAAGCTCTTTTCCGGAGGATCTCTTATCCCTACTTGAAAGGCATACTTGAAAGAGCTTATTTTCCGGAGGATCGCATCCAGACTGGCGCTTTTCTCCGGCTTATCTACAAGCTGGAAAAAAGCGGCAGCCATATTAATGCAAATGCCGTGGGGGATATTTAAATCCCCCACAGATTTGCCTATTCCAAAGTGCTACATTTGCATCCCTATTTCGGAATAGGGGCCAATGTAGACACAGCCAATGAGTAGATGCATATACATGTACTAGTTCTATAATTCACATGCACTGTACAAGGTGATACATTATAAGCTCACATTGGGAATTTTACAGTTGCATTCACTTGGTTACATTTGCAATACATAGCTGTTGAATTGTTACATTTTTGCGACATATTACTTTACTCTGCCATTCTGCTTTACAGAGCCCAGATGTCTGACCTCCGCTGGTCTGGCAAATTCCCCTATTTGGGACCACTTTGGTCCCAAGGGTGTCAGATCAGGGAGGTTCCACCTATAATAGTCATAATAATTATAAGACATCAAGATTTGCTTACTCCAAACATGGTTCATTTTATTGCTGACACATAGCACTTGACTGCTTGTTCATAGTAAACACAGTGCAAATTTTAGTTGTTATAGGAATGTGTCTTGAAAGTTTTAAAAATAAATTACAAAACCCAGACATATTAATATAAATAAAAATTAAGACAGATCCTTAAAGGAGCTTCTGAAAGACCAGGGGGAAAGTGATGAAGTTAAGGCATATGGGAGATGTAGGATTTAGGGCTATGAATGTTTAATTTAGATTAATTAACTAATTGAATAGTCGATGGGATATCCATTGATTATTTGATGAGTCTATAAGGGTGCCTCTGCCTTTGAAATGTAGCAGAAGCCGCACAGGGAGCCTATTAGGACTCTTGTACATTTCAACAGCTGAGGCACTGCAGGGAGCATGGTTGTCAATGGGGGCGTCCTAGCAGGGCACTTGTACATTTCAAAAGGAACCCCTGCGAGATGGAGAGCCCCAGACACAGTTGACTACTCTCTCAATTGTAAGGCTGCTTGCAGTGGTCACTCTGCAATATAGCTCTCCCTTACATTCACTACCCCCCAATGGTGACTGTGACTATCACGTCCCTCCTCACTCTCTGCCCCCTCCCTTTCCATGTTCTGGAAAACAGTCCCATTACTTGCACTTCCCATTTTCCTGACACAACCAAACTGTGACCTTGTTTTAAGTTAGGATAAGAGGAAGCCGAATAACAAAATTGGTTGGTCCTAGTTCTTACCATATAGGAGAAGTTCTTGAAAATGAGAAAACTCGTAGATGAAAACTAAAAATGTTAAATTGAAAATGCTAGCATTGTGCCTTGGTTCTCATGGAAAATGGGGGGCCTTATGACCTCAGTCTCCTCTATGGTCCAGGTTCCCAAGCTGGACTAGATTTATTTACTCCAACATGAGACGGGACAGATATTACCTAGTCTGACCTCCTGTATAACACAGTATACAGAATTTCAGAATTCACAGGATACAGAATTCATTAAGTCTATCTTTAAGGAAAAAAATCCTATTATGATTTAATAATTGTCAAGTAATGGAGAACCTAGCCCAGCCTTTAGTAAATTGTTCCAATAGTTAATTCCTGCCACTTTAAAACTGATCCATGAAATAATATAGTTTTCATCTCCAAGTTGCCACAGGACTACTTGTCAACTTTAAAAATTGTATGCCTTATTTCCTGTATTTGTCTGGCTTTAGCTTGCAGCCATTAGATCCTGTTCTACTTTTTCTCTGGTGGATTGAAGAGCCCATTATAAAATATTGATTCCCCTTTTAGGTATTTACAGACTTAGATCAAGACACAATTCAATGTATTACTGTAAAGCATGCTTTCTATTCCTTTAATAATACCTATTGGTGAGCTGTGGGATTATGCATTGATGGTACCATCTGGTAGATCGTGGTACATCATTGGAGACACAGAACTGGGGAGTTTGATGCACATAGAAAAATAAGGGCATGTGGCACCCATACTACAACTCTCATGAAGCACTATGGCAATATTTTTAGTTGAATCATTTTTTTTTCATGTTCTGGCTTTTGGAAAAAGAGTCAAAGTTTTCCATAGAAAAAGGGAAACATTACACAAAAGTTTCATTTAATTGAAATCCTAATTTCCTTTGTAAAATTATTTCAATGGAAAATTTTCCACCAAACCTACTTCAGAGTGTTTTAATTTTATAATCAATTGTTTACTTTGAGAGTAATAATTTATTAATAAATAAGTTAAAGATAAAGAGTTCCATAGTGTGGCATGAGTTTTCCATGTCTTAAGTCTGCATACATGAAGAAATTGAAAAGTTAATTTCAGAATTAGGAAAACAATACCATAAATTCTTCTGAAGAGTTTTTTTCCCCCGAGCTCTCACTCTCACCCTGAAGAAATCGCGAGGAAAGGGGAATGACCATATATTTCACACCTGAACTCAGTGGCAGGCTTTGCTTCATGTCAGTAAAAAATATTTTCCACTTGTCTGTTCCCCTGCTCTAATTGAATGTATATGGGCAATAGGATATTTGGGACTAAGATAGATTGATCAGTTGTGAGTACAAAGATATTGAGGGAAGATATATCTGTAATTCAGCACAAATGAGAATAAGCTCTTTATTTGGAGATGGAATGACTGCACTCATTGCTTAAGAGTACTACACAAACAGAGCAATGCAAGAGGAAAAATAATGAGAAACTTGGACAATGAAGGAGGAATTTGAGCCCCATTGCTTAATGCACCTAATAACACCTTGGAATTTCTTATTAGTGACTAGCTCTTCTGAAGCTGATTTTGCTTTATCACATTCATGTTTAAGGCCAACTGTTGTCCAGTTAGAAAATTGATATTGGCTGATTATTTCCATTCAACAGGCAATACTGAATTATGTTGTGTTTTCTTTAATGTGTGTTTTATGACCATCAGTGTATTTTTCTCTGGTAGAATCTATTCAGCTTTGCTCTCTTGCAAATTCTCTCAATATATTTCCTGATTTTATTTCAGTTTTTATTTGTTAATTATGGAAAAAAGAGATAAGACTATTTCTATACTCATGATTATAACGATGATAGGTGGTATTGTGCGCTTCTGCTATATGTGATATATTCTTCAGGGATTTTATGGTAATAAGAGAAAACATAATTTTCCATTCTCTCTCTCCGTGTGTCTATATTTTTTTTCTTTTCAGAGTTTTAAAAACACAAGATAATGTCTGATTGCATGCATTTCAATGCTCCAGTGATAACAGAAAATAAAATAACACGAGAGGGGAAATCCACAGTAACTCTTGCCTGTCATTGTCTTGCAGCTTTAAACATGAATATAAATCAAGCCAAATTTGGGATCATTTATTTAAACCTTAGGCTCATGGTGTCCAACCAGTTCTGAAGCAGTAGCCATTATAGTGGCTCCTGCCATAGAAAACTAGCCACACTCAATTGGCCAGATAGCCACATGTGGCTAATGGCTAGTGTACTGGATACCAGGACCTTAGGAGTTATGTTTTACTTCTTAAATTTTTTTCCTTTTAAAGTGTAACACTCTTATAACTCTCTACCCCCAAAATAAACAAGGAGAAGGAACATAAGGAAATCTTAATGTTTTTAGGTCTAATATGTTTAAATAAGAGGAAAAACCATGAAACTGGAAGTCAGAAATATTTCAGGGTACGTCTACACTACAGCGATAATTCGAACTAACTTAGTTCTAATTAGTTAATTTGAACTAAGCTAATTCGAACTAACGCATCTAGAACTAAAAACTAATTCGAACTAGCGCTTCCACACTGATTGGACGCAGGGGCGCATTTAAGGGCAGCTGAAACCGGTTCTGGCAGGGCATCAGGTCAGTAGTTGCTTTGTGTGGCTGCTGTCTGAGGCTATCTGAGGCTCGTGCTTAAAGGGACCCCCCTGGACAGCTGGTTCTCAGCTTTTCCTGCTTGCTTGCCAACCTCGCCGAGGGACAGCAAAGCATTGGTCTCTGTGCCCGTCTGTGTCGGTGCTTCCCTTCGGGGACGCCGCCGCAGGTGGCAACATGGAGCCAGAACTCGCCCTGCACATTCTGGTGCACGTTCTGGACTTGCTGCTGCAAGCCTGCCAGCAATGGCTCGAGGCTGCCTGGCACCACCTGGTGCACATCAGCCCCCTGCCTCTCTGCCTGGCCGCCCTGGGGGCCGTGGAGGAGCCGCGGCGGCGCCCCGGCACCGGCATGCCCCGCCGCATCTGGCGTCTGGACACCAGCAGCGACTGGTGGGACCGCATCGTCCTGGAGCGCTGGGAGGACCGACAGTGGACCCAGAACTTCAGGATGAGGAGAGACACCTTCCTGGAGCTCTGCGAGTGGCTCGTCCCTGCCCTGCGCAGAAGGGACACTCGCATGAGGCCCCCCTCCAGAAGCGGGTGGCCATCGCCCTCTGGAAGATCTCCACGCCGGACAGCTACCGATCCGTCGGGAACCAGTTTGGCGTGGGGAGATCCACCGTCGGAGCGGTGCTCATGCAGGTATGGCACTCGTCGGCCACTGCGCCGGAGGGGGAGGGGGGCTGCAAGGAGGGGATGGGCTGCCCCAGGGACAAAGGGGGGGCGGGAGGAGGCGAAAGTGCCCCGCACCAGAAGGGGTTGCTTCCGGGAGTGGGGCGCGGGGCACTGCCAGGGCACAAATGCTCCCAGCCACCCGGGCGCCCCACTGATTGACGCTTTGCTGTGTCTCTCTCCGCAGGTGGTCAAGGCCATCAATCGGATGCTGCTCCGCAGGGTGGTCCGCCTCGCCGACCCGGATGCCATCATCTGGGGATTCTGCGCCCTCGGCTTCCCCAACTGCGGGGGGGCCATCGACGGGACGCACATCCGTGCCCCGGAACACCAGGCATCCCGGTACGTGAACCGCAAGGGGTACTTCTCCATCCTCCTGCAGGCCCTGTGTGACCACCGGGGACAGTTCACGGACATTAATGTGGGCTGGTCTGGCAAAGCACATGACGCCCGGGTGTACCGCAACTCCTCCGTGTGCCAGCGGCTACAGGACGGGACCTTCTTCCCCGACCGCCACATCAGGGTCGGGGATGTGAACATTTCCGTGTGCCTGGTGGGGGATGCCGCCTACCCACTGCAGCCATGGCTGATGAAGCCCTACACGGGGCACCTCAATTCCTCCCGCCAGGCCTTCAATGCCAGGCTGACCAGGGCCCACATCATGGTGGAGGGGGCCTTCGGGCGACTGAAAGCCCGCTTTCGATGCCTCCTCACCCGTCTGGACCTGGCTGAGCACAACATCCCTCCCGTGGTGGCAGCATGTTGTGTGCTCGACAATTTATGTGAGCGGAAGGGGGAGGCTTTCCTGCCAGCCTGGATGGCTGAGGCTGACCGCATGGCTGGCCACTACGGTCAGCCCCGCACCGCCGCCATCCGGGAAGCCCAGCGGGGGGCCGTCCGGATCCGGGAAGCCCTGCGGGAGAGCTTCCTGGTGGAGGAGGAGGACTGACCTCTCCCTGCATGCCCCACTGGGGCCTTCTTCCACCCTACCCCGTTCCCCTTTCCCCTCCCTACCTACTGTCAAATAAAGACACCTGTTGTTCAAACAAAAACGTCTTTTTATTTTACATAACTGGGGTGGGGGGAGGGAGGGGGAAACCTGGGACGAGGGAGCTGGAAGGGGAGGGAAGGGAGGAAGGGAAAGGAAAGCTCACGGGTGGGGGTCCGGCTGCCTCTCCTGTCTCGCAACGCTGCGGGTCCGGGGGCGTTGGTGAGGAATGTTTGTGGAGGGTGGGGCAGGAAGGACGGGGGGTGTGTAGGAAGCAGGAGCGGGAGCAGGAGGGGGAGCAGGGAGAGCAGGGGGAGGAGGAGGAGGAGCAGGGGGAGCAGGAGGAATTGGGAAGCGGTCGAGCAGGCTCTGGAGCTGTTGCTCCAGTAACGGGAGGTGCCACCTCTGGTACTCCTCCTGGTTCCTGGCTCTCCTGCTTGCCCGGGCGCAGGCGGCTGCTGCAGACGGGGTGGTGCGCCCTGCAGGCCCAGGTGCTGCGGCTGTGGTGAAACCAGAACAGCGGTCAATTACCCCAGGGGCCCAAGTGTGTGAAACCCAGCTCCCCTCTGCAAGGCCAGGGCTCCTTCAGGATCCCCAGCTGCTGCTCCATGGTGGGCAAGGCCCAGGCACACGGTCCCGGGGCTCCCTCTCGCCCCAGCCCCCCATACACATAAGGGGAGTACGATGGTACTCACAGGTGGACGCCTCCCCGGCCTCGGACGACACAATGGGGTGCCTCGGGGGTCCCAGGTCCTGGGCAGGCTGCTGGCAGGCTCCTGGCTCTCGGAGCCCTCCTCCTCCTCCTCTGTCTCCTGGAGCGGTCCCTCTGCCCCGGGGTCTATCATGTCCCGGGGAGCAGAGACGGCATGAGCACCCAGGAGGCGGTCCAGAGCCTGCAAGTGGGGGCAGGCCCGGGAGTAGGACTGCCGCAGGTCCTTGATTTTGCAGCGCACCTGCTACCGGCTGCGCTGGTGGCCCCTGGCGGCCAGGCTGGCAGCCATGCGGCCGTAGACTGCCGCGTTCCTGTGGCTAGTGCGGAGATCATGGACATTGGAGGCTTCCCCCCAAACCTCGATGAGGTCCACGATCTCCGCACTAGACCACACGGGCGCCCACCTCTTGCGGTCCCAGGCAGGGTCCTGGGAGCTGCCAGGCTGGTCCCAGGAAGAGGGGGAGGGCTGGGTGTCATCGGGTGGCTGGCTCATGGGTGTCAGCTGCTGGGTGTGCTGGCACGGGTGCAGGCAGCCTTGCAACTGGCACAAACTGTGTAGCCAGCCCATGGCCCTTTAAGGGGTCCGGGGACGGGAGGGGGGCAGAAGAGTTTGCCTGGTGTTGGCCAGAGTGGCCACCAGGGCAAGCTGGGAAGGGCTAGCCTCCCACTAGTTCGAATTAATTCGAACTAGTAAGTTCGAACTAGGCTTAATCCTCGTGGAATGAGGTTTACCTAGTTCGAATTAAGTGCTCCGTTAGTTCAATTTAAATTCGAACTAACGGAGCGCTAGTGTAGCGCCTATGAAAGTTAGTTCGAACTAACAGACGTTAGTTCGAACTAACTTTGTAGTGTAGACATACCCCCATATAATTTGTTTTCCATGATAGTTTTAGTTACTTTTATTTTAGGGCCCTTGAAACAAACAATATATTAAGTCAGACTGAGTCTCCCAGGCCGCAAGCGGCACGTTAATGTGCCTTTTCAGCTTTTTGTAAAACATGCTATTAAAATACCCTCTGATATAGTTATTAACCAGCCTAAGTTATTAACCAATCATAATGCTTTTACTATTATTAACCAACTAATGTATCAACTTCTGCTCACTTATTAACTTGGTCTGAGTATCACTATATCAGATGAAAACTAATAATAAGAAAAAATAACTAAAATTGCAAGAGAATTGAGTGGGAAAATCATGAATACTAAATGTTAGGTAAATAATTCCCCTTTAATCCCATATCCTAGAAGCAGAGCAGGAAATATTACTAGCACATGGAGACAATGTGATGCTCTATACATACGTATATACCCTGGACTGCTTTTACTAGATGCATGTAACTTAAATAAGTCAGTAGCTATATTACTTCTAGACACAGTCATTTCACAGAAGTAAATTATAAAATCATAGATTCTTAGGACTGGAAGGAAGCTTGAGTCATCATCTAATCTAGATCCCTGCATTCAATGAAGCAATAAGTATTATCTAGATTATCCTTGCTGGTGCTTGTCTTACCTGCTCTTAAAAATCTCCAGTGACAGAGATTCCACAATCTCCTTAGGCTATGTATTCCAGTGATTAACTACTTTGATAGATAGAAAGTTTTACCTAATATACAGGAGCGGCCCTTGACTATAGGCGGACTTGGCCACCGCCTAGGGCGCCGCCTTCAATGGGGCGCCCGATGATGACGTCACAGGGCGCCCGCGGTGCCCGATGATGACGTCAGTCAATTGATGGCCCTGCAGGTGGGGGTGCCGATTGCATGTTCTGCCTGGGGCGCCAGCTGCCACAGCCAGCCTCAGACAGCTCCTGCTAATATACAACCCAAAGCTGCTCTTGCAGCAATTTAAGTCCATTAGGGTATGTCTACACTACAATGTTAATTCGAACTAAGATAATTCGAACTAACGGATCCAGACTAAAAAACTAGTTTGAATTAGCGTTTTGCTAATTCGAACTAGCATGTCCACATTAAGTGGACCCTGAACCAGGCTTAAGGATGGCCGGAAGCAGTGCCGGCAGGGCATCAGAGGAGGACTTAGAGCATGGAGATGATGTCTCAGGCTAGCCGAGGGCTGTGCTTAAAGGGTCCCGACCCCCACCCCAGACAGACAGTTCTCAGGGGTGTCCCGCTTGCAAAGCAGTCCTGGCTTAGATTGCCCAGAGTACCCACACTGGGCACATCACAGCACTCGGCCATCTGACCGGCTGCACTTGCCACAGGCTGCCATCTGGGGAGAGGCGGCAATTGGGGGGCTGCAGGAGAGCTTCCACCCCCAGAAACCCGCAGAGCCAGCCCAGTCTTCCCCATTGGGGGCGCGTACCCCATTCCTCCCTCACCTCCTTCCACTTACCCTTCCCTAGCCCCTCTTCTTGATGTACAAAATAAAGGACAATTGTGTTCAAAAATGGAATCTTTCTTTATTGAACAAAACTGGGGGAGACTGGGAAAAGGAGGTGGGAGAGGGGAAGAGAGAGGGTGGGAGAGGGGAGGGCAACTAAAATGATCAGGAGTTGGGAACAGGTCCCATATGAAGAGAGGCTAAAGAGACTGGGACTTTTCAGCTTAGAAAAGAGGAGACGGAGGGGGGACAGGATAGAGGTCTCTAAAAGCAGGAGTTGGGTGGAGAGGGTGCATACAGAAAAGTTCTTCATTAGTTCCCATAAAGAAGGACTAGAGGACACCAAAGGAAAGGAATGGGTAGCAGGCTTCAAACTAGTAACAGAAAGTTCTTCTTCACAAAGCAAAGAGTCAACCTGTGGAACTTCTTGCTGCAGGATGCTGTGAAGGC